>NW_012117488.1:3324968-3327919 GCF_000951035.1 Colobus angolensis palliatus
TAAATAACAGTTTCAAAATACAAATCTGATAAGACTGAAGAGAGAAAATAGAGTAAATCCACAATAATCATTGGTTGTCTCAGCTTTCTTCTCTCAGCAATTGATAGAACCAGTAGACAAAAAGCAGTGTGTAGAAATCTTGAAAAACAATATCAACCAACCTGACCTCATTGACATTTGTAGAATACTGCACCCAGTAACAGTACCGTGATAATGCTTTTAAAGTGCTAATCTTTTGTATTTTGGGATATAAAACAAGTCTTTACATATTTAAAGTGATTAAAATCATGCAGAGTATGTTTGCTGACCATAATGGAATTAAATTAGATAGTAATAACAAAAAGATATCTAGAAAATATCCAAATACTTGGAAATTAAGTAACATGCTTCTAAATCATCTGTGGATCAAGTAAGCAATTAAAAGGGGAATTAGACTAAATGATTACAAAAACACAACATATCAAATTTTTTCATCTAAAGTGTACTTAAAAGGAAATCTATAGTAGTTAAAACAGTGCTCTGAGGGAAATTTATAGATTTAGATATACATATTAGAATAAAAAGAAAGTTTTAAAATCAGTGATCTGAAATTCCACCTTAGGGAGTTAGAAATAAAAAAGCAAATTAAATACAAATTGGATAGAATAAATAATAATGGAACTTGAAACATTATATATCTAAACATGAAACTGAAAACTGTAAAAGTTCTAGAAGATACCATAGGAGAAAATCTTCACCATATTGAGATGAAAGATTTCATAGGGCACTAAAAGTATGAACTTAAAAAAGTAATAAATTGGACTTTATCAAAACTAGAAATATCTCCTCAAAAGAAACAAGAAAATAGAAAGGCAAGGTACTAAGAATATATTTCCAATTCATACAGCTGCTAAATAACTTACATACAGAATACATAAATAGAAAACCTCTTAAAACTCAAGAAGACACGTAATCCAATTAAAATGGTCAAATACTTCAAACAAGATACACAAAACATCAAGAAACACATGAAATAATGCTCAACTTCCTTAGTCATCAGGAAAATGAACATTAAAATCATAGGATATATCACTATATATGTACTTGAATGGCAAGAATGAGGAACAACTGTAATTGTCATACATCGCTGATGGGAATGTAAAGTGGTACAACTACTTTGAAATATAATTTGCCAATTTCTTAAGCACATTCATTTAACACAGCAATTCAATCTTAGGCATTTATCCAATAGAAATAGAAATGTATATTCACACAAAACTTGTACAAAAATGTTTATAGTAGCTTCTTATTATTATTAGCTCCAAACTGGAAACATACAAATGTTCATTTTCATGTGAATGGTTAAACCAATTAACCATATTACTCAGAAATAAAAAAGAACAAATTACCAACACATACAACAATATGGATGAAGTTTAAAAGCATGATGCTGAGCAAAAGAATTTATACCCATGCACATACACTGCCTGCACACAAATATACTGCATGATTTTATGTAAATGAAATTCTAGAATGGACAAATCTTATCTGTAGAGACAACAGCACATTAGCAGTTGCCTGGGATGGTTGGGTTGGAAGGACTGACTGGGAAGGGGTACTAGGAAAGTTTCTGTGGTGATGGAAGTGTTCTTGATTGGTTTGGTGTCACACAAGTGTATATGTTTGTTAAAATACATCAAATTAAACACTTATGTATATTAAATAAATAGCTTGCCAAAGTCAACTGAAGACATGAGTATGCATCTGCATGTACATTGTAGACATAAGCAAGAGCATTGCTAAGAAGTGTTTCCATACTAATGACAAATTATTATAACCATGGCGCTGGCATACCATGTCAGTTTTTATAAATACCATGAAATTTATATAAATTTTGGTTTTAACTTTGGCAGAAGATATTCTAAACTGTAAGCCATTATACTTTTAAAAATAAATACTTAGCTATAATGTTTGATGTTACTATGTAAATCTTAAAGCTTAAAAATGCTCTCTCTCTGTCACATTATTTAACATTTTTTTGTGATGTCATCAAAGTCAGCTGACACCCATGGGAACGTACTTTGCCCTTGAATAACATCCAACATGTCAAGTAGCAGACAAAATCAAAAGATTGCAAATTGGGTAAACATTTGGACAGTTCACAGATTTGTAAGTAGTGTATAATTTGATCACATTTGTTTTATTTAAAGAAAATCTGACAATAATATTAGCCCATGTAGGAACTGCCCTGGGCTCAGAGAAACCAGTGTAGAGATCAGTAGTCCAGGCAAGGTATAATGGGTGTTTGAATTAAAGTGTAATAAGGTATAATCAGAGAACATGTGAAAGAGATATTTGTTATAGTTTGGTTAGTCAAAAATTTAATGACCTACAATGGAACCTCTTAGGTCTCCCATCATACTAAAAATAAAATTCAATATTCTCCTCATGCCCTATGTAGTTCTGCATGGTATGGTCACTGCCTGCTTCCCAACCTCATCTCTGAATAATGTCTCCTGCTCCCCTTTCTACTGAGCACCAACTGCAGTGATCTTCTCACCTCTAAAGACAAGGTCATTGCCTCCTCAGAGACTTTGCACTTGCTGTTCCTTTAGCCTAAATGCTCTTTCAGTGTATCTTCTCATCATTTAGGTTTGAGTTCAGATACCAACTCTTTGGCTCCTCCTCATCACTTAGGTTTGAGTTCAGATACCAGCTCTTTGGCTGTTTCTCATCATTTAGGTTTCAGTTCAGATACCAACTCTTTGGAGAGCTCTTGCCTAACAATGCTCCTGCCCAGCCTTGCTATCACATTATCCTTTCTGTTTAGCATGTATCACAATCTAATGTTATTTGTTTACTATTTTATTTAATCCATTACTGCCACTACAATGTAAATTTTATAAGAGTACCTTAACTGTAATATTCTGCAGTGAAATCCCAGGGCCTACGATAATGCATAGCGCAGATAT
>NW_012117488.1:3327977-3329821 GCF_000951035.1 Colobus angolensis palliatus
AAATAATGAAATCAAATATATATTTAACATATATTTATAATATATTTTATTAACATGTATATCTTGATTATGTTGCCTTGTTTTGTAGGACTCACTGTAAGAGGAACTCAAAGTAATAGCTGAGAGGGTACATATCGTCATCTCCTTTATGTCATACTCTCACTACTTCTCACTACTCCATCTATTTTCCAGATCAATCATTCATTCAGCATTTATTGAGAACATATGGGCATATGAAGATAAAGACATACACAATTCAAAAGGTGCAAAAGAGGCCTGAAAATGTACTGTGAAGTTCAGAAAAGGAAGAGAGATTTTTGCTTTAAAGAGGGGTTGAGGAAGTGGGAAAATCTTGGAAAAAGATTTGACATTTCAGATTGGTCCTAAATGATAATAGAAGTATATGAAGAAGAGACAGAAAGAGAGGGCTTACCAGGCAGAGGGAACAACTTAAGCAAAGACAAAAGGTATAGAAGTTGAGGAAGTCACTCGTGATGACCAAAATATAGTGTGCATTGGAGGTAGTCTGGTGGAAGGTGAGGTTGGAGAAATACGTTGAGGTCTGATAATGAAGGGCCTTGAATACCATGCAGAGAACTTTATCTAGTAGGTAACTGAGGAGCCATCAAAGGATTTTATCTAGAAATGTGACCAGGTTTGTGATTTAAAAGAAATTCTTGCAATAGTTAGGATAAGGGAGTGAGTCTAAAGGCATGAAGATTATAGTTGATAGATCATTGAAAATTTCCAGGCAAGATATGAGAAAAGCCTAAATTAAGACTGGGGCAGTATGAATAGGTAGATAAGAACTGATTTCAGGATTAGAATTCATGGGTCTTGGGACCCATAAGAGAGTGAGGGAAAAAAGGGAGATAGTGCTGACTCTGAGTTTCTGGTTGGAAGTCATAGATAGGCTGTAATTGATCCACTGTGACCTGCAATTGATTGGCCCTCTTGGTTCACCTCATTTCCTTCATTGACCTTTCTCCCCAATCTTAACTCCAGAACAGAAGTTTCATTCTACTTTGGGCTCATTAATACCTCTTTCCATTCACCAGGTATAGAGCCTGCTAGCTAATCAATCTGCCTGAGCAACCTTTCCTTTCCTGTGTGTCAGCAGCTGAGTATCTTAAAGATTGATTCAATATGCTCTCGATTCTGTCAAAACTCTTACAGGATGCCTAGAGAGCTATTTCACTGCCTTGTAGGTTTGCTCATGTGCTAACAACCTGCTATAATACTTTAATTCATTCAACTTTTTCTTATTAACTTCTTGTATTCACTTATATTGGTCCATAGATGATATCAGCTCCATCCCCAATGGTCTCCACAGGTTTACTCTTAGTCATTATGTGAGATGTATATTTCTGACTGTGGATTTAATACTGAGATGAGTTCTGAGATGAGTTTTCAAAATTTTGAAAGGTCAAGAGACAATGTATAATGGGCAGTTTCTTACTTTTCAGTGCTTACAACCTAAGTGAAAACACGACTTTCATCCCTTCCCTTCCTCATTCCTTTTTTCCCTTCTTCCTTTCTTTGTTCCTTCCTTCCTGCGTTCCTTTCCTCCTCAATTAAATAAAAATTTAGTATAAGTACTGCAAAGGCATCCAGAATAAAAAGATAAATAAAATATAAAAGTCTCTGATCACACAACAATCAGTAATTAAGTGACAAATTATATGATGTAGAATAACAGAGCAGGCCTCTTAAAGAAGCTAGTACTAGCAGGGCGTGGTGCCTCATGTGGGTAATCCCAGCACTTTGGGAGGCCGAGGCATGCAGATCACTTGAGTGTAGGAGTTATAGAGTTAGAGACTAGCCTGGGCAACATGGCAAAACCA
>NW_012117488.1:3330891-3335465 GCF_000951035.1 Colobus angolensis palliatus
AATTCAGGAAGTTTCCCTCATCTCTACAATAAAGGCCTTTTTACTGAGAGTGTTCAAAGTCTACACAGATGGCCACTTGTTTGAGATGTCACTAAGTGAAATCCCTTAAGGATGGTCAGTTAAATGAGATGATCTATAAGCTTGCTTTCAATACTGAGTCCAAATACAGCCTTACTTCTTGTATCTTTTCTTAGTAGAGGAAGTTGCACAAAATGCTGGTTAAAGTAATAATAAAATTATGGGGAAGGTGGGAGGGGGAAGAATATTAAATATTCTTCTTAATGTATTATAATGATTATATATTAGTCTAAGAACACAGGGAAGATTTTGGTAGTGATTTTGGATGTTGTTTTGAATTGATTTATGTCAAGAATAGATTATTTCATTTTCATACCAAAGTGAAATGGGACTGGTAGTATATTCCATACACCCTTCGGAAATAGTTGTCCTATTCCCTAGTATGGAAAGGATAAAAAATACCCAGTTGTTAGGCCTCAGGTTAGGCATTTTATTCCACAAATACTAATATTGAGCATACATGGGTCACTTTATATTTGCCAAGTAATTTTAAGAGTTATTAATTTGTCTTCATAATAACCATGGGAAAGCAATGAAGTTATATCTCTACTTAGCAGATGAAAAAACTGAGGCCACACGCATGCAGAATCACCAAGTGTATCAGTTTCAAAAGACTTGAAGTTTTTTTCAGGGGAGGAATTGCTTTTATATTATATTTTCAGACAGTGAATCTAAGGAACCAAGTAGTTGATATGATTCATTCATTAACATTGCCCTAAACATCAGGCTGATTCTTTTTTGGAGGGAGTCTCACTTTGTGAGCTTATCTGATAATTTTATAATTATTATAATAATAATATATTTTTAAAATGTGTAACTCATTTTTGCACTCTACAAAGAAACTTAAATTATTAAATTTCAATTAACAGAAAAAATTAAATGTATTCTTAACTACCCCACATGCTACAAACAGTTGTTTTTACAAATCCAAGGAAAAAATCTAAGCAAACTTGTTTACCATTGGTTAAACAAAGTTGAATTTCAAATGACGTAGTTCTTATAGTATATTACTTGGCACACAGATTTATTCTAAATTGCCACATTAGCACTGAATCATCCAGAATAGCATCTGCTGGAAGACCACCAACAGAATCCCAGGGATTGGATGCAGTCATTGTAATGACAATAAACACCAAATTGGCAACTTTTGGGGCTGGCCTTTTTGTTAAAACACATTATATTTTTCAAAACTTCAGCTGATTCTATACCAGTGATCTCAATTTTCAAAAAAATTCTGTACCCTCCTGTTGCTCACTTCATGTTACTATCTGTAATCTAGTAACCATATCATATTTCACATGATTTAAAGTTGATTTTAAGTTGCTTGAAAATAATTTGCTAATTTTGTCGTGTACATCATTATAAAATTGCATTTGGAAATTACTGGGATTAAAGCATTATTATTTCAAAAACATCAAGATCGCATTAGTTTGCTATAGCTGCCATAACAAATTACTACACACTGTATGGCTTAAAAGAACCAGAATTTATTGTCTGCAGTTCTGGAGGTTGAAAGTCCAAAATCAAGGGGTCTACACACTTGTGCTTCCTCTGAAACCTATAGGAAAAAGATATGTTTGAGGCCTCTCTCCCAGGTTCCTGTAGCTTCAGGCATTCTTTGTCTTATAAATGGATGTCTTCTCCCTGTGTCTGTTTATACTGTCTTCCCTCAGTGCACTTCTGTCTTCTGTCCAAATTTCCCCTTCCCAACACAACACCAATTGTATTGAATTAATGCCCACCCTAATAACTCCATTTTAATTTGATTACTTCTGTGTAGTTGCAGTGACTCATGCGTGTATACCCAGTACTTTGGGAGGTGAGGTGGGTGATCGGTTGAGTCCCAGGAGTTCAAGACGAGGCTGAGCAACATGCCAAGACCCCATCTCTATAAAAAAATTAAAAAACAAACATTTCCAGGTGCAGTGACGCACACTTGTAGTCCTAACTACTAGGGAGGCTGAGGCAGAAGGATTGCTTGAGCCTGGGAGGTGGAGGTTGCAGTAAGCCCAGATTGCACCACTACACACTAGCCTGGGTGGCAGAAGGAGACCCTGTCTCAAAACACCAGCAAGCAAAACCTAACAACAACAAAAAGCAAAAAACAAAATTTGATGACTTCTATATGAACCCTATTTCCAAAAAAAGTCACATTTTGATGTATTGGGGGTTAGAACTTCAACATACTTTTTTGGGGATATCAGAGGGAGGACAAAATGCAATCCATAACAATACTGTTACTTCTAGAAACTTGGTGAACAAGATCAAAGCAATGAAGAAAATCATGCAATTATTTGAAGAAGTTTGGCAACCAAGCTAGCAAAAAAATGTAAGCTTGCACTTTTTTATTTTTCACATTTCTTTAAACTGGGTTACTATATGGATACATTTCTTCTTCTTTTCCTACCAATAAATCTTAAATAATATTATATGATATTTGACATACAAAATAATGTGACATTTTAATGTATATTATAACCTATAATAACTCATTACATAAAGTGTTTGAGTAGTATGGAAGTTGTCTTTGTCTCTCTTGAGTGAATTCTTTTTCCTTCTGGTTAGATGTAAACAAAACTCTGAATTTGATATTCATCATTACTTTGTTTTTCTTTATATTATATACATATATGAGATACATATATACATACACATGAAATACATATGGGGTTGTATATGTAAAGTATATCTATCTGTGTATCAATCATCTTCTTCAATATGTTGCCTGGCTCTGCAAGTTTTTGAACTTTATAAAAAATAGCATAATACTCTAGTTAGCCTTTCACAACTTGCTTTTCTTTCTTTCAAAATTAGAATCCCAAGATTCACTGACATATCTGTTATTTATTCGTTTTCACTTGCTTGTGGTGTTTCATTGAACAAATCCCCTCCCCTTGAAAATGTCTTCTTGGCTGTTCTTAGCACTTTAATCACATACATTTTAGAGTTAACTTGCTAAATTTTAAAAGTATTTATTTAAATTTTAAGTGAAGTTTTATTGTCTGTAAGATCAATTTTGAGAAGAACTGCTATCTTAACTATATTAAGCTATCTGATCCATGAACATGGTATATTTCTCAACTTATTTAAGCATTTAAAAATGTATTTCAATTCCATCTGGAATATTTTTTCTGGCTAAAGAATACCTTTAATATTGCATTTAGTTCAGATTTGAATTAACTGTTTCTTGTCTGAAAATTATTTTTAGTTTTTATTTTTGAGGACTCTTTTCCTCGAATTTAAAATTTTATAACACCAGTTATTTTCTTTTGGCAGTTTGAAAATTATTTCATTGTCTTCTAGATTTGACGTTTTCTGTGAATAAGTCAGCCATCAGCTGCTCTGCTCATTTATGTCCTTTGAAGATTAGTATATATTTTTCCTCTAGCTGCTTATAGGGCCTATGGTATGCCTAGATGTGGTGTCCTTAATGTTTATCTTGCTTGAATTATTTTTTTTCAAAATGAAAAAAGAAAATATCTTTTCTGCTTTCTCATTCTTATCTCTTCTTGGACTTTATGCGTAGATTAAAACTTTTAATTGTATTATCTATTTTTCTTATACTTATTTTTTTTTTCATCCCATTCTTTTTCCTGACAGTTTTATCTGGGATATTTTCTATTGACATATTTTTGCCTATTGACATTATTTTGCCTATTGACAACATTTCTATTGACATATTGATATATCTTCTCATGTGTCTTGGGTGTATATTTACATGCTAGGTCATCAATGGTCCCTTTAGTTCTGTGTATTTTGTAGTTAATCCCAGCCATTGAGTTCTTAAGTTCAGTTAGTATATTTATGTGTTCCAGAATTTCCAGTTTTTATAGTTTGAAACTGTCAAAATTGCCAATCTTGTTTTTTATATTTTTGAAAATATTAAGCATATTTTTCAGTCCTTAGCTGATAACTCTATTTTCTAAATTCACTGTGGATCTGTTTCTATGTTCTGTTATTTCTTTTGGGTTTTGATTATATTATATTGCTAGATTATATTTCTGACTAATCACTGTGTTAAAAAAGTAAAGGTAATTTGAGACTTGGAGTATGTATTAACTTCCACCAAAGAAAGTTTATTTATTTGTTTATTTTTGACAGGTGGCTAAGGGCACTAGCAATCAAGGTTTCCTTTAGTTTAAATAAGGATTTAGTTCATTTGAGGCTGTTTTTGTTTTGTTCATCTTTATTCAAAAGTTTAGGAGATTTTCCAGCCCCTCTTGCTTGGAAGGCTCTGAACTTGAGTTTCTCTCCATCTATCATGAGTCTGGAAGCTGCTCTGCTCAGCATCTCAGCCTTTGTTTTAAAAACAGTAGAGGCCCATAGGGGAAAATAATCTCAAATGTAGGGTGATTTATCTGGGAGTTTATCATTTTCTGAATTTTGGCTTCATAATTTTTTACTGTCTTGTTATATTTTCAATGAATTGAAACATACTATTTAAAACATTTGCCCACATATATTAGTCGCTTTAGGGTTGATCTGAAATATCTAGT
>NW_012117488.1:3338455-3339974 GCF_000951035.1 Colobus angolensis palliatus
GGGTTTTCATTCTTTTTTTCTTTTTTTGAGATGGAGCCTCGCTCTGTCACCCAGTCTGGAGTGCAGTGGTGAGACCTTGGCTCACTGCAAGCTCCGCCTCCTGGATTCATGCCATTCTCCTGCCTCAGCCTACTGAGTAGCTGGGATTACAGGCGCCCACCACCACGCTGGGTTAATTTTTTTTTTTTTCAGTGGAGATGGGGTTTCACCATGTTACCCAGGATGGTCTCCATCGCCTGACCTCATGATCCACCTGCTTCGGCCTCCCAAAGTGTTGGGATTACAGGCATAAGCCACCACGCCCAGCCAGATGATGGGGTTTTCTAAATATACAATTGTGTCATCTGCAAAGAGAGACAATTTGACTTCCTCTTTTCCTAATTGAATACCCTTTATTTATTTCTCTTGCCTGATTGCTGTGGCCAGAACTTCCAGTACTATGTTGAATAGGAGTGGTGGAAGAGGGCATCCTTGTCTTGTGCCAGTTTTCAAAGAGAAAGTTTACAGTTTTTGCCATTCAGTATGATATTGGCTGTGGGTTTGTTATAAATAGCTCTCATTATTTTGAGATACGTTCCATCAATACTTAGTTTATTATGACTTTTTAGCATGAAGGGCTGTTGAATTTTGTTGAAGACCTTTTCTATATCTATTGAGATAATCATGTGGTTTTTGTCATTGGTTCTGTTTATGTGATGGATTACGTTTATTGATTCGCGTGTGTTGAACCTGCCTTGCATCCCAGGGATGAAGCCAACTTGGTCTTGGTGGATAAGCCTTTTAACCTGCTGCTGGAATCGGTTTGCCAGTATTTTATTGAGGAGTTTTACATCAATGTTCATCAGGGACGTTGGCCTGAAATTTTCTTTTTTTCTCGTGTCTCTGTTGGGTTTTGGTATCAGGATGATGGTAGCCTCTTAAAATGAGTTAGGGAGGATTCCTTCTTTTTCTATTGTTTGGAATAGTTTCAGAAGGAATAGTGTCAGCTCCTCTTTGTACCTCTGTTTGAAATCAGCTGTGAATCTGTCTGGTCCTGGACTTTTTTTGTTTTTTTAAACCTGGAGTCCTGGTGAAGACAGACACTTTCCTGATAGGTTTCCATTGCTAGTACACAGATGCTTCTAACACCCTTTGACTAATATTGTAGCCCATTTGAGGTCCAAATTAATGAAATTCATATCTCATGGATCATTCACTGGGTTGTAACCATGAATATATGTGCTGAGTGTGTTGGCTCCAGGAAAATAGATCTAAAAACAGATAAAGTAGCAAATTAATAGATATATAAAATAATTATTGAAGCCAGGGATAATACTTACAGGGGTCAGGTAGGTAATCCAAAGGCATGAAGTTGCTAAAAATAAGACAATAAGAACGAGTGGGCAACTCTAAAAGATTCAAATTCAAATGTAAAAATGAAGATAGCCATGAAAACATCTCCTGAAAGTACTTGACCCAGAGACTGCCAGTTTTCAACTCTGCCTAAACTCAACAAATACCTTGATAGTATATTTTACAT
>NW_012117488.1:3340929-3343435 GCF_000951035.1 Colobus angolensis palliatus
CATGCTCAGTATGGCCTTTGTTCTACATTTTTTTAAGATGCAGGAACATCTTTAACATACATTAAAAATAAATGGTCATGGAGCAAGGATTTACTAATCATAGTAAATTGAGGGAGTTTGGATAAAAGATCACTTTTGAAAATTAGGGATTCCAGAGGCTAAAATTAGCAGTATTCATGATTTAGAGAACAAAAGTTACTATTAAAACATTGTGCATAAAATGTTTCCACCACTAATCCGTATTATATGATGATGAGAGAAATGAGGTGAAATAGAAGATTAATGAGAAAATCAATGGTAATTTCTGTCTTCTTACTAAATAAGAGTCGATTTGTATCATCACTATTAGCATGTAAGTATAAATGGGAATAAAATCAGGTCGAGAGGGAAAAGTTGTGTTGAGTTTTATGGCTCAATGTAGGCAAAGTGTGGTGCTTAATTCCACAGCTTTCCACTCATTGTGCAATCACACACTATTTTTTTTCATATCCAGACTAGATATTCAGCAAACTCTTACTATATATCAAGGAAAAAATGCTGCAGAAATATATTTCTTATTTAATTTCTACTATTCTTTTAAATGGCAGTTTGCAGAATGCATCTGGGTGTACAGCTAATGACCCGTGAGCAATAAGCAACTGTTTAAGTAAAATGCACTATGAAAAAGCTTTTACCAAACAGCATTTTAATATTTTAAATAGATTTTCCATTGCAGGCTCTTTGTAACTGGATTAGTTCTCTGATATGTTCTGACAGAGCTGTGGTTAGGGATACTCCATTAACTTTGTCTGTCATCTTATTTTCCCTAGTATCCAGCAGAACACCCTTATATTTCATAATTTGTATTGCTATCAGTGCTGATTTGTAAATGTGCAAATTATAATTAACAACGGCTACTACTTCTATTAAATATTAAATCATTCTTGCAGCTTATGTTTTCCACAGCAGATGGAGCCCTGTGGTATGCAAATGGACTTTCCTTACATTGTCAGCAATATTTAACCTATATTTTAACTTAAAGAACACATTTTTCCCTGTTTGCTTTATGTCTTCTATAGCATTTAGGTTAATATTTATTTACTGCAGATTCCCTTTCTACCAATAAGAATTTCATGGACTATTACATCCCAGCACTGTGGTTTTGTTTCCGTTCATTAATAGCTCCTTAATCATCTAGCTTGCTTGTAAGTACAAGAACTTGTTATTTGTACTGATGCTGCAGTATTGCATAAGAAGCATTTAGTTATATTTTAGTATGTACAGTAGAAGCAAAAATGTTGAGTACACCATCGTAGGTTTTAATTTGAAATCCAATCTATGTGCACATTTTTCCTCCAGAATAAGCAAAAGCATTTAAGGTTTTATATTGTGTTTTAAACATTCTATTAAATGTCATCAGCCGATTCAGGAAAATGTATTGCAAAAATATTAGAGAAGTATAAAATGTGTAAATGTAATAGATGCTTGGGACATGGAGAGGAATGTAAAAGTCCAACATTTATCAGGTAGCCATAAACTACTAAGAAACATTGATAGAATGTAACATTCTTATGATATATAGTATCTTAAGCATGAACTCTTATTTCTGGTATTTATTACAGTGCTGTTGCATTAGAAAACACTAATCCAGAATTATTGCAACCCTTCCTAACTGTGGAGTACGAATATTTTCGTTGAGGAATAAGTTCTAACTTTCTTAACAATGAAAGGATATATACTCTTTAAACCCGGCTGGAATCAGAAGGTTGTGTTTTCTTGACAGGTTTTTAATGGCAAGTTAAGACTGCCGGGGAGACCGTAGAACTCAAAGGCATTAACTGACAAATTAAGCAAAGAGTAATGAAAACTTCGATGTGTTTGAATCATCATTCATTGAACTGTAATTGCCTTAGCAGCACAAAATTAAATTGTAACAAGTAAGGGTCTTGACACTTCCCGCAATTTCTAAAATAGTTTATACATGCCGTGGAGGATAAACAGCAGTCACATGAAATACTGGATGTGAGTGTTTTAAATTAATTAATTATATTTATTTATTAATTGGAATCAGCCATTCAATAAGACACACAAGGTTATTGTAACAGTCTGCCTTTTGGATTCTTAAACATAGAAAAGTTTTGGTCTGCCACAGATGATACAATTATAAGTGGGGTCGCATTCAAGGTGTTCAGCCTGTTGGTTTATGGAAACAATCAGAAATGACATGCTGGTTGGGCGCGATGGCTCAAGCCTGTAATCCCAGCACTTTGGGAGGCTGAGGCGGGTGTCATGAGGTCAGGAGATCGAGAGCATCCTGGCTAACATGGTGAAACCCCGTCTCTACTAAAAATAGAAAGAATTAGCCGGGCATGGTGGCAGGCGCCTGTAGTCCCAGCTACTCGGGAGTTTCTGGGACTGATGCAGGAGAATGAATGGCGTGAACCCGGGAGGCAGAGCTTGCAGTGAGCCGAGACTGTGCCACTGCACTCCAGCCTGGGTGACAGAGGGAGACTCTGTCTCAAAAAAA
>NW_012117488.1:3343485-3395985 GCF_000951035.1 Colobus angolensis palliatus
AAAAAAAAAAAAAAAAAAGAAAGAAAAAGAAAAGAAATGACTTGGCACTTATGGATCTCCTCCACCCAGCCCCCTATCCTGGGGTAGGAAGAAAGATTAGGAATACACAGAGATAATTGTTCAGATTTTGCCTTTAGGGATGTCATTTGAGAATCTAGCTAAAAATATATTAGTTTATTTGGCCAAAGAAAGTAAAATCTACATGGCAGGTTTCTTTTCCCTCCAAGAAAAAGTTTAAAGTTTTAATGCTAGAATACCAAAAAGAGTATTAAAATACTCAGAAAGAAAAGTATATCTGTTTTGTTGAGGACGTCCCATAAGAGTGAAAACAGAGAAAATATAAAACAAATGTTGGATTAATTGAAAGTTACAGTTATGAAATTCACAAGAACTGCCTGACCAATTTTTCTGTGGGCTTTAGAGATGGTGACTTTCCTAATAGATTGTGCTTCAGTTTTGGGTGGGAAGCTGTGATGAACATTTGAGTGAGAAAATATGTGTCTGAGTTAGAGCATCTGCTTTCATTACTTAGTTTTCCAGAGGACATTGTGAGTCAAGGAAATGAGTGGGTTTTATCCTGGAAAAGATCCAGGGGAAACTAGATCTTCTTAAGAAGACAAAGGAAGAGCAGATTTCAGCAGCTTTGAGAAGGGAGCTGTGGGCGAGACTGAGTGGGGGGAGGACTCACCCTGTTGGTCTGTGGTGAGCTCTGCTCATCTGGAGGCAGTGAATCCTCCTTCAGCAGCACAGAGACTCGTTCAGGGTTCAGTATTAACCTGTTTAAAAATCTTCCCTTTAGCATATTCCAAATTGACATGCCCTAAGACAATAGAATGCCTTTGCATCCGAGGGCTGTGCTTAATGGGCATTGCCTGAAGGTAAGGCCTCCACAGAACATTCACAGAAGCAGCACAGTGCGAATGTGAAGAACATAAAGGACCTGGGCTCTGGGTGTGGAATTTCAGATTTACAATTCAGAGGAGTCTCCATAAGGAGGCTGAATCTTAGAGTCAAGTAATTTCATCAACTTTTCCTAAACTATATGTTCGGGAAGAGAGGAGGGGATTTGTATACCTTTCAAATAGTTTGCTTATTTTTGTAGCCTGAAGAAACAAGTTAGAACCTAGTGCAAAACTGATGATTGGGGTATATGTGAACATACATACAAAAATCTGTCACAGCAACAGAGGCTATCAGGCTAATTTCTATCCCTTCTTCATTTGGGCTGACGTTAAGGATGAAAGTGGGGTGGAGTAAAACAAAAGAGAAGCAATGGGATACTCCTGGATGAACAAGATAAAAGGCTTGTTTTGTTTTATAAATGACTTTGAATGCCTATCTCATGCTCTAGGGACCTTACTCATCAGTAACTTCTCATATTTGCTAAATCCAGTGTCCCTAAGACATTATTTCATTCCTTATGTATCTTTGGGTCTTTAGCCGGCAGCATCTACACAATTAGATTTAGGTCTTTTGAATTTCTGCTTATTATTTCCTATGGAAATTCTAATAGTCAAGACCTGTCCTCATGCCACCATGAGGCTAGCATATAAAGCGGACACAGTGGAATTCAGTGTCCTTCATCCCCATTATACTGCACCCTCTTTCCTGATATAACTGTCCTGTTACCTGCTTCAGCATGCCCAATTACAACTATCTTTCCCTGGCATACCTCATTCCCAACCATTCTTCTCTTCTTGGCTTCATCAAAATGTCTAAGTTTTGTGGCCTCTGCCCTCAGTACTTGTTACCTTTATTTAATCTTATTAGGCAAATGAAATCAAGTAAGATGCTATTGGCTGATAAGGTCTTTGGATAACATTTGACTTTTGACAGTAGGTTTTCATTTACATGGACCCAAGGGGAATGTTATAGACCCTATGCTAAGACCAGTGAGGCAAGAGCACTCTTTGCTTCCCTTCCCAACAGCAGTTTAACTAATTTGCTAACGAAGAGCTTTGGCCTTCTAGTTACAGTCCATGAAATCGTGTAAGGTGCTAAACCAGTGCCTTCTTTAAAAACAAACAAAACACATGAAGAAAAGCTTATCGTCACTGGTCATTAGAGAAATGCAAATGAAAACCACAATGAGATACCATCTCACACCAGTTAGAATAGTGATCATTAAAAAGTCAGGAAACAACAGATGCTGGAGAGGATATGGAGAAATAGGAATGCTTTTACACTGTTAGTGGGAGTGTAAATGAGTTCACCCATTGTGGAAGACAGTGTGGCAATTCCTCAAGGATCTAGAATCAGAAATACTATTTGACCTGGCAGTCCCATTACTAGGTATGTACCCAAAGAATTATAAATCATCCTAATATAAAGGCACATGCACACGTATGTTTATTGCAGCACTATTCACAATAGCAAAGATTTGAAACCAACCCAGATGCCCATCAATGATAGACTGGATAAAGAAAATGTGGCACATATACACTACAGAATACTATGCAGCCATAAAAAAGGATGAGTTCGTGTCCTTTGCAGGGACATGGATGAAGCTGGAAACCATCATTCTCAGCAAACTAACACAAGAACAGAAAACCAAACACCACATGTTCTCATAAGTGGGAGTTGAACAATAAGAACACATGGACACAGGGAGGGGAACATCACACACTTGGGGCCTGTCAGGGAGTGGGAGATTAGGGGAAGGATAGCATTAGGAGAAATACCTAATGTAGATGACGGGTCAATGGGTACAGCAAACCACCATGGCACTTGTATACCTATGTAACAAACCTGCACATTCTGCACATGTATCCCAGAACTTAAGTGTATATGTGTTTACATATATATATGTGTATATAGATATGTGCATATATGTGTGTCCACGTGTGTATACATATACACACATGTGGACACGTGTATGTACATACACACACACACCCAAAACACAGTGAAATAAATATCAGTGTTTTAGCACATTGACCAAAATAATGCTTGCTCAAGCATCTGTAGTTTTATGCAAACCCAGTATTAGGTCTAATAGAAAGTAAATACTAAATATAGGTAAAATTACTCTGCAAGGCATATAGCTTTCAAGAAAATTAAACTCTCCTTGCTTTCTTTATGTTCCTAGTGTTTTATTTTAATTTTTTGTATATTTTGCTTTTGAAAACCTTCAGTGTTTTTGTTATAGATAAGCATGTTCTCTGGAAAACTTGACTTGAGAGAAAGAAGCACCATGCCAAAAGCTTTTTTTCGAGCAGGGTAGAGGGGAAAGCATAATTCCATAACTTTGCAAAATGCTGCAGATCCTATCTAAATTTTGAAGATTTGCAGCTCATCAGTGTATTAAAGGCCCTGAGAAGTCCTGTAGTGAAAAAGCCTGTTTAAATTTGTTTAATTCAGTGTTTTCTAAATGTGTAATTCTTTTGTTCATAACATTCTAGGGAACTAGTTTCCCAATTAACACAATCATGGAGGATGGGGAGGGGTGGTGGCATGCTGCTGTAGACATCTGCTTGTACTCTAATTACTTTAGTAGAAAAGAAAGGAGAAAATGTTGTGTTGCAAGCCACTGTAGACAGCCAGTAAACACACCTATTTTTTTTTTCACTCATTCATTTACTTTTCAAGAATTTCCTAAATATCAGCCATGTAAACAAGGCTGAATAAGGAGTTGAGCCCCCCCACTGACAAAATCCAATCTTGCCCTTGAGGTGTTTAGAAGCATGTTGGGAAAAAATTACATATTAGAAGTTGTCTAGGCAGCACATACGTGACTGAATCAATGATCAGTGGTGAGACAACATCTTCCAGTGCTTGAGTCCTGACTTCCTGGGATTTGCAGGGACTACTGGATGCTGATGACCTGCTGCTGCTTGGACTCAGCCACATCTATGCAGACATCCAGTCTCAGTAAAGAAAAAACCAAACAAAAAAACACCACTTCAAAGACCCTTTCAATCTGTTAGAGCCTTAAGCTGCAGGTAATATTTCCTCTCTCTGAAATTGAGGAGAAAGCATAGGGCTTGGAATCATAGAATTTCAATTTGAATCCTGTCCCCATCCTTCATAGCTTTGTGTTTGGATATATCCCCTGACACTGCAAGGTGCAGACGCTGAGGATACTGTTATTTCTGTTTTCTAGGGTTTTGATCTAGAAGGATCCTGGGAAGATCTAATGAAAACAATTGTATAAATTCATACAGAGTAAAATTCTATGTAAATTTTAGGTGTTATTTTTATTTTTCTTGATTCTATTATTCCTAAACTAATCAACATAATGACTCAATATGTAAGTCACTATCAAGTGTTTTCCATTTGTTTTCTCTTTTAATCTTTACAACAGCCCTAAGTGTTAGATACTCTAATTATTCCATTTTACAGATGAGAAAATGGAAGATGGCAGAATTTAAATCAAGGGTTTAAGCTAAATATTTTTGTGTGTGGCTAGATCTGTACCATGTTCAGCAAATTTGGAATTCATTCATTCAACCATCTGATGTTATTAAGCACCTACTATGTACCCTGTATCGTTCCAAGTCCTAGTTATACAGTAGTGAACAAAATGGATTAAAATTCACATCTTTGTGGAGTTTAAATTCTAGAGAGGAAGAAGGACAATAAGTGTAAAAAGCGTGTAAGCTATGTAGAATGGTAGAAAGCAATGAGTACTGCTGTGGAAGAAAGGGCAAGAGGTGCTGGGAGTGTGGGAAGAAGCAGTGACATATAAGTTTAAATGAGTTAAACAAGGTTGGCCTGCTGAGATGGTGACTGTTGAGTGAAGATTTGAAGGAGGGGAGGGAATTGGTCTTTCAGATGTTGGAAGGAAGAGTGTTCCAGTCAGTGGGGACAGCGAATGGTAAAGGTGCTGAAGAGTGAATATGTTGAGTGTGTTTGAGAACCAGTGTATTCAGTGGGGTTAAAATGTGCCAGGGGAAGGAACATCAGGGAGGCTGGAAGGTGTGCGGCCTATAGACCACTGCCAGGGCCCTGGCTTTCTGTCTTCGGAGAATGAGCAGTGAAGTGATGTGATCTGATGTATGTTTCAAAAAGATCACATTAGCCATTTTGTTGAGAATACAACCTAGGGGTTAAGGGAGGAAGCAGGAAAATAAAAAAAAAAAAAACAGTCTCATTTCTGGTAAAAAATAAAGTGAATTAGAATGTGCTTCCAAGTCTCATTTGGTGTATATTAAACTGGTTAGTTCATTTTCCATATAGCAAAATGAGTATGCTGGGGAGGCCTTTTTGAACATCTATTTATCTTGACCAAATACTTTCTTCTGGCATCTTGAAGTCATTTATTTGGCTATGTTGGTGCTATAACCAAAATGAGTTTTTCTATAATAGTGATATAAATCCTGGAATTCCACTCGAACATTAGATTAAATAGGCCTTTTTTTTTGTGGGGTGGGTGGGTAGTGTATTCCATCTACTTCTTATCAAAACCAGTGTAAGTTCCAGTATAGACTGGGTGGTGATTTGAAAACAACACCTATTCAGGTTCCACCTGAAGGTAGAATATAGACAAATAGTAGAGTATCATTAGAAACTGTATCCTGCTATGGAAAATTAGGATCAGAATCATGATCTTTTAAAAGCAAGAAGCAGAAAACTGACACATTAGAAATTTGAATTCTTTTTGAACTCATTTTAATCATTGATATTATTATCCAATTCCTAGCTCTCAGTCCCACAAAACTCAACCTGGATGAAGAATTTGATGTTGTTTTTAGTGAGCTGATAGAAGTAGAAATCACATAACCTTGTAGTAAGCTCATTTATGGATATTCTAGTAACTTTATGGACCATACTTAGGTTAATGATAGAGCAGAAATGCCATTAAAGTAGAATACTGTTAGTTAATCCACTGGTGACATGCATTAGTGATACTTGAAAAGGAACGAGGAGTTTTGTGGTTTTAGCTCATCCCCTTATTAAGATTTGTAGGTGTTTTATATGAACTTACTCTCCCATTCACCCTCGGCAAATGACTCAGATCCCTTTAGCCTACCAGGAGACATGCTCAGGAAGGCTTTCTGTTGATGGAACATGACTGACTTGTTTTCTTTCAAAATGCAATGCAGTTCCTTTGGAATTACAAGTATACTATGTGACCAAGAAGCAGCCTCAGTTGAAATATAGATTTCATGGTTTATTGGAAATGTGAATCATATTTTCTTTATTTACTTAAGAGTTCATGTTTGGGAGTGGAAGTGTAGCAAAGAGAGATTATTTTTAAAATTATTGAATTAATCTGAAGTTCTTCCTCTTCATATTTGATTTATTTATTTTTTCTGAGAATTGACCAATGCCTTCATGAGAGATATGCTCAGGAAATGACAGTCAATTGCCTGAGAGAAATATCTGTGTTTGAAGAATGGAGGGAGGGCCAAGGGGACAAGTAAGGCAGTCCTATCCTTTGAGACTGTAGTCAGAGATTTAGCAAGAGATTAGAAATGCACAATGTATAGTTTAAGCACATGTATAGTTACCTGAACTCCAGAATCATTTTAAAACAAAGTAGCTAAGAGGGTATAAATGTTAGTATTCCATTGCCATCCCTGCCACCACAAATCTACAGCCTACTATTTTCCTACCATACATTTCCTAATGATGCTTCTGTTGATAGAAAGCCCCAGTCATTTTTTATTAATGGATGCTGTGACTTCGTCCCACTCTCTTTCCATTGGCACAGCATTTACTGATTAAAGATGCTGGGTGAGTCAGAATATTCCTTGCATAATGATTGGTTACTTGGAATGGGTACCAGCTCTTCCTTTGTGATAAAGAACAGTGTATATAAATAAGGGTAAGAGATTTTCTTGATGTTCAAGGTCTTTGGTCGCTGAGTTACAGACTATAAATTTCCTGGGCCACATTCTAGATGCAGAACTTCCATGGAAGTCAACAAAAGTTTTGTAAAAAAAAAATTAACAGCAGGAAAATGCACTATTATTATTTATTATTATTTATTTTGGCTGCTCTGAAGATAATTTGATGCATAAAGTATTGAAGAAGTTTTGAGTTTTTTCAGTGATTCATTTTCATGCAAATGTTTATCACATTTCTGGGTATTGTTTTCCTCTATCATATGTATTTCCATCTTCCATGGGTAAATCAACATCTTCATCCATATTGCACATTCAGCGGCTGTAAATTCAGCCTGTATTCTCATTAAATGTTACGAATATGTGATTTTCATTTATGATTTTAGCGGGTGTTTCTGAAATTTCCACAGCAGCATCTGGCCAGGAAATAGTGTCTGTGAATCAGAATTACTACAACTAATTTTATTTTTCTTTTGTAGACTTACTTCTCTAATCCTTTCCTAGCAAACAGGAGGCGATTTAGATTCCTTTCTATTTTAATTCTCAGAGACTCTGCTCATCGACAGACTTTAGGTTTGATTTTGCTTTTCCTGGTATGTATGGTTCAGGGAAGAGTGGAAGCAAATCTTGCATCCTCTCCTCTTCCACCCTGTCAACACTCACATCTAGGCCACCACCATGGTTTAATCAGACTAGCGGGAGCACATCCTAAGAGGTTCTTCACTACATGCAGCTTTGGTCCCTTCTAACCTCTCACTGCTGCTGTTAGAATGATCTTTTAAAAATGCAGATATTGTCCTACCTCTCCCTGCTAAAAACCCTTTGTATTGTCCTTGAGATAGAGATCAAATTTCTGAACATAGCTCATGGGGCTCTGCATATTTTGGTCTCTACTTGCCTCTCCAGACAATTATCCCACATTCTTCCTCACTCTTCATGTTCTAAACACAGGAACCTGCCGCCAGGTTTCCAAATCATCACTTTCTTTCACCTCCAGGTCTTCATGTATGCTGCTTGCTGTGCAAGGACAGCCATTCTCCTCTATATGCTCCTGCATATATCCTGCTCATCCCTCCAGTCTCTGCTTGAATTCTTCTCTGCTGACAGGCCATTCTTAATGCCATTGATAGGCCCTACATTCCCAAGGTATCTTGCACTTGACCTTTCAAAATAGTCATCACACGTGTAACCTTTTGTTTAATGTCTATCTTCCCCACCAACTGTGCCAACCGCTATCTTTCTGAGGCTCATGACTCTATCTGTGTTATTTCTCTATCCCCAGAACCTTGCACAAAATAGTCATTTGCACACCTAATAGGTATGTAATAAATGTTTGTTGATATCACTTTAGTCCTAATTCAATTGCTGTGCTCTGTGACTCTGTTTCTCTCCTATGATTGAAGGCATGTTTATCTTTTATTTTTTTTTTTTTTCTGAGACAGTGTCTCGCTCTGTGGCCCAGACTGGAGTGCAGTGATGCAATCTGGGCTCACTGTAAGCTCCGCCTCCCGGGTTCACGCCATTCTCCTGCCTCAGCCTCCCGAGTAGCTGGGACTACAGGTGCCCGCCACCACACCTGGCTAATTTTTTTGTATTTTTAGTAGAGACGGGGTTTCACCATGTTAGCAAGGATGGTCTTGATCTCTTGACCTCGTGATCCACCCGCCTCAGCCTCCCTTACAGGCGTGAGCCACCATGCCTGGCCATGTTCATATTTTTCTAAGGAAAGGGTGGGATATTCTTCATTTGAGACTGCACAGATATTCGTCATCCTTCATCCTTCCTCTCTGGAGCTGCTTTCTGATCGAATTTTCACCCTAAAAGCACACTCCATTTGGAAAGAGGAAACATCCTCATGTGATTGGGATGGCCACTAGCCTAAGAGATGGGAGCCTTGAGTTTGGATTCTCGCATGACATTAGCTGGGCTTTTAACCCTGGGCAAATCATGTGATTTCTCTGGTCCTTATTTCCCTGGGCCACAAAATGAAATGTGTGGACTGGATTGAAGCAATGGGCTCCTCTGTGATGCTAAGAGACCTTCTTGTGCACTTTAGAGACAGGTTAGGTTAATCTCCTCTAATGGGGTACAGAAGAGAAAAAGATGGAAAGGTAAACAAATGGCAATTCAGCATATCTTCCTAGAGTGAATACTAGATTTTGACCAAGAGAGGGCTGAGAATGGACTGTTTCCTTCAACACATGCCTTCCCTTTCCCCGTAGCTCTATGGTTCAGGACAATGGTCTGGGGGAGCTGCAGCTCAGAGAGGAAGCTGGTAGAGGCCATACACGAAACATTTTTCCTCACATGGATTAGTAGAAGCCAGAATAGTGTATGGCAACACTGTGAAGTTGTGTGTGTGTGGGGAGCGGGGTTGAAGAGGGGACCGGGGAGGGGTGGGTGAGGTATTATTGTCTGCCATCTAACCATCTAACCATAGTGTCTTTATTTACATAATAGATATATTTCTGAATGTATAGTAAGTGAAAGAATAGGATTTAGAATTAGACTGAGTTGGGTTTAAATTCCAGCTCTATCACTTTGGGTTGTGTGTACATGAGAGCGAGAGAGAGAGAGAGATCCATGGCAAATGATTTGATTTCTATTAGTCTCACTTTCCTCCTCCATACATTTACGGTAATAACTACTTCATGGAGTTAAAGACTTTAAAAATAATATTTGTCAGATGGGCCTTTTGTGTCTAGTTAGCATGCATTTCCTCTTCTGATAATGCCATTCTCTTCTAGAGGAGCTGCTTCTCTCTACTTAGATCATGTCTGTGATTTATAGGGAATGCCAATCATGTAGTAACTGCTTACTCTATAGAAGCCCACTGCCACTCTCCCCAAAGCAAAGGATCTGTACATGAGCTAAGCCTGGACAATCAGGAAATAGCCCTGGATTTTTGAAATTGAAGCTGGGATGGGCTTTTCTGGTGGTGAAGGTGAGAAAGTGCACACTCAGAAGCTGCTGGCAGGTGGGGCCCTGGTGTCTCAGAGAATCCTGATTTGCAGTAGGACAAGACACAATAGAGGCAAAGGTAAGGAGAGGGTGTATCCTGCTGTCATCAAACCTTTGTTTCTAGTCATTTCCAATTATAACTACCTCCTTATCTGAGTCAATAAATTTACCTTTTTCTTAGGATAGCTCAAATTATTTGCCTGCATTTACATGTATAAGAGTCAGGATTAATAGAGTAACATGCTGTAGGTCCTCAGGAAATCTTAGTTTTCTTCCTCACACAAATATGATAATTTTTTGTGTTTCTTTTTCAGATAGGCCTAGGCATCATGGGTTGAAAAAATCAAGAGTTACTATATTTTAAAATCCAAGTTTTTAAAAAATTAGTGTTTTTTTTGTTTTTTTTTTTTAAGTTTCCCCCACAGATTTAACTACTAACCTCAGTGATATTTTTATATTTTGAGGATTAAAAAATATAGAAGGTATAGGTACTTTAATATTCTAATGTATGCTATTGCCAGAGTGTAAAGGTAGCATAATATTTCTAAGTGATTTCATAATAAGTAACTAAAACTTTTGTTTATATTCTTTTCTTTCAATTCCACTTCTAGTCCTCTATCCTATATAAACAAATCTGGCTGTGAACAATGATATATGATATATGTTCAAATGCATGTATGTATGTATGTACATATTCATAAGGGTGGAAAGTAAAACAATTTAACGAATGCCCAAATCTTAGGTGTTATTTAAACTCCATGCAGCCCTTTAAATAATTTTTAAAAGAATATTTGTTGGCATGAGGAAACTCTCATATGTTTCAGTGAAAAACAGGCCATAAAACCATATGTACAATATAATGGTGATTTGTAATAACATCACCCCCACCTCCCACCCCACAGCATATATGTACATGTTCAGAGCTATACAGTATAACAGAAACACCAACATACATCTTCCCTGGGCAATAGGATTCCTGGTGTATGGAAGACACTGTGATTGACTCCTCAGTATCCTTTCCATTATTCTTCCTACCTCTACACCACATGCAACAGCTGTGCAACTTGGTGAGACTGACCTCTACTTGAGTTTTGTGGGTGGAACTCAAATCAATTTGGAGGGTCAATTGGAACAAATCAATTGAGAGAGTCTAATCCCTCTACTTATGGCTTTTAGGTTAGAGGTGGACACAACCCAGGCCCAAGCCATTTCGTGAATAGTATTATTAACATTTTGGCCTTTTAGAATTTTTTTAAAAATTGGAAGTGCATAGATATTTAAGGTATACAATGTGATGTTTCGATATGCATAGAAAGTGAACTAATTACTGCAATCAAACTGATTAATATATCATCTCTTCACTTAGTTACCTTTTGTGTGTGTGTGGAAAGAACACAAAATCTACTCTCTAACCAAGTTCAACTATACAATACAGCAATATTAACAACAGGCCCCATGCTGGACCTTCAGTCTCTACAACTTATCCATCCTACAGAACTGAAATTGTGTATCGTTTGACCAACATTTCCCTATCTCCCTAATATCTTGGCCTGATTGTCTGGCTCAGAGACAGGCATGTAACCTTATTTGGTCCAATGAGATATAATTGAAAGACTTTTATTCAGTGTTTGCATGAAGGATACCCATTCTTACTCCCTGGACATGGATGAGGAAGCATGAAGTCTTGGGTAATATTGAAAGAGATTTTGTCTCCCAGGGGAAAGCAAGCCTTAGGGTGAACTGACACACAGAGGCAGAGTAGAGAGGTGGAATGAGACTTTGTATCTGGTGACATTGTCAAGTCTCTGAATCAAAATAACACTAAAGTTTGCCCCAGTTTTGGGATGAGCTAACATATTGCCTAATCATTTAAGGTAGATGGCATTGAGGTTTTATATCAAAATAAAACTGATGAAACTTAAATAAAGTGGTTTTTATTTTATTCTTTATGTTTTCCAGTATTTTAAAAAGATTTTCTCACTGAATGTATATGGCTTTCATAATTAGAAAAGATTGTTTATTTACAAAATTGTTATTAGCTAAAAACTAGCAAAAACCCATTAAGTGCATCTTCTTCTCTTCTTTTTCACTCTTCTCCTTCTCAACCTCCTTCAATCCTTTTCCCCAAATTCCCACAAGAGCCAGAGAAGCCAACAAAATGTCAAAATTTTGTCACTTCATTAATTAGGAGATGAATTGGGTGAGGCACAACCTACATTCTGTGAAATTGATTGGCAAGTGACTGGCAGAACTACCCTGTAGCTAACAGGGCAACGACAGAGACAGGGTTGATTATCACTGTGTGTCTTATTTTAAAGGTATAGACACATGGGAAGATTCACGGCGACATTGATTATCTTACACTGAGGGAAGCAGCTCCAAAGTCAGGATCTAGAACTCCTTTACCTCATTTGTCAGTGTAGTCAAAGGAAGAAAGTCCATTCACAATCTAGATCTCAAAAGTTAGAAGTAACTATAAACTAGACATGTACTCACATGGTATCAAATTGGTTAGATTGTAAGGCATGGTACAGTAGAGAGAGGCAGGCATGAGCCCATTTAATCAAGGGATCCGTGAGCAAATGGTGACTGTGAAGAGAGAAGTAGTCCAGAATTCGATTGAGAAAGTGGTTTAGAAATGGTACTGGAGGGATAAAGGGGCTGGTGGCCAAGCACCTTTAAGAAGTCCTGTGGATAGCTGTGATAAATACTGCCTTGGGGAAGGAAAATGCTCACTGGTAGAATCTGCCTGGTGATGGCACCTAAATCTCTGTCCCTCACACCCCATTGCTCTCTGATTCTAGATTATATGTGCTATGAGGCTACCATTAAATAGATATGAAATCTTAGGTTAGTCACTTAACTTCTCTATCCTTGAGGTGTCTCATCACCTCAAAGTGATGAGGCTGAGAGTTGGATCAGAAGACTTGCAAGGACCCTGCCAGCTATAATATTCTACAGTTCTGCAATTGGTTCATCCATCTGCCCATTGCACAAGTCAGCCAATGAAGACAGCCTTGGAAGCTTGTGCCTTTGGGAGCACAGCATGAGGAAGGCATCCTCCCAAAGTAGTGCTCCTGGGGAAATGGGGCTTTTGAAGTTGAAGCTGCTCTCCTTGCAGCTGCTCTGCAGAGGGAAAAAAACCTGGATTTTAAAGAAGCATTTTTTTTTTTTTTAACAAAATTAACTCACAGCTGCAAACAGCACAATGAACGCACATTTTCAAATAATCAGATGCTTTTAGGGCCTCCTTCTGCTGCCAGAACAACTTCAGTCCGAGCTTCTGCGGGATTCCTTTCAAGGCTTCAGCCTCAAGCACCAACCGTCCAGTGGTGAAATGGGGTCTAAAGCTGTTGGTGTCAGAAAAGAGGCAGAAAGTTTTATGATCTCAGGGAACCTAAAGGCCTCAGCTGTTTGTTTGTTTGTTCTGTTCTAATTAGGATGCATTACATATTTTTGAAAGGCATCTGACAGCTAATAGGTTGTTTGTATAGGGTCATTTCATTAAATACTTTAAGAAAATGTTCAGTGATCTTTTAAATTCCATTTAATCAACTAATTTTTATTTTATAACAGTAATAAAATGGGAGCCCATGCATTTGCTGAAAGGTGCTTGCAATGATCAAGGTCTAAATTATGCTAGGTTCTGAATGTCCACCTATATTCGGTACATTGATTTTTAGATGAGGATGATATATATTTAGAAGGTTGTTTAAAATCCTCTACTTCACCATGATGCATTTGCATGTGAATTTCTACATGTTGTTCAGGTTGCTGAATTGGCCTTAAAAGAAAAATATATAATATGGTTGAATATCTTGAGAAAAGCCTACTAAAATACTTAACACATTGGAGAGGCCAACTTTGTCTAAGAGGATGAAGGTTCTTCATCGTGAGCTGCTGAAGGCCAAGAATCTCTTTGATCACTGGGGTTGGGCACATGGATTTATAGCTAGGTGACCTAAGCACAAATCCCTTCTGGGATACCTGTTATTGAGATGACTTTGAATAAGGCTCTGTATCTTCTAGATTCCTTGCCTGTTCAGTATAGAGCATCCCTTAATTTATGTAATACCGTGTTTGAACTTAGTGATATTTTCAGAATCAGAAATGTGGCTATGATTGAAAGACAATTTGTTTGTTCTCATAATTAATGACTATGCTGTCTTATAGTGGATTTTGAAGATAGCCGTACTATTATTGTCATAACTAAGAGTATTGGGTAGAACCACATCATGTTGTTAAGGCCTCAGCCTGTCTTTCTTTAATCTGACAATTATAATAGCAATAATAATAACGTCAAACACTATTCCAAGCTCTGTCCGTGTAATGACTCAATACTTTAATGCCCATGATGACCTCTGTGGTAGTTACTGTTTCTAGTCCCCTCTTAGAAATGAAGACACTGAGACACAAGGAGGTTTAATGATTTGTTCAAGGTCACACAGCTTTATAATAGAAGGAACATTGGAAGTCAGGCATTTGGCTCCAGCGTCTGCACTCAACCCGCTTCCTATATGATCCTTTTCTTGACTATGAATTAAGTGTTGTCACAAGCTATCTTGACATACAATATGCCGTCTTAAAGGCCTAAAGTATGGGCTATATATTATGGTTTGGAACATGTATTTGTCTTGAGGTTTGCTGTATTGTTTGCAATTGGTATTGAGGAGAAGGTATATTTAGGAATTAAAAATATTCCCTTTTAAGTTTATGGGCATTCAGGCACAATATCCTCAATTCTGATGTAGATATTGTTCTCTTTATAAGTTGGAGGAAAGTTCACCATATCATAACATGTCAGCCAATCATAAGTCAAAAATCATTTCCATGAATATACCTGTTACCCTATGAGCACTGCACAAGGTACAATTTCCAGAAAATAAGAATTTCCTTTTGACAAACATTTGTTCCTGCCTTATTGAAATTTAAGGACTGACAAGACATATCACATAAAAACCAAAGGAACAAAGACAACCAGAGAGTGGGGGAAAACATAACTATAGATACCACAAGTATATATGCCACAAGTATAGTCCATTAGCGCATCCTTTTCCTAAATATCTTGCAATCCATTTCCCCACGCAACCCTTGCCCTTTGCTTCCCCAGTCCTGACTCAGATCCTGAACACTTGCTCCTACAGCACTGCAGTAGCCTTCTACTTAGTTTCTCTTCCTCCAATATTGTCCCTTCTTTTCTGTTTTATACACCTTCTCCAGATGACCTTGCTGAAGCAGAGAACTGACACCATCACAGTTCTGCTTAGAACCCTGAACTGACTCTTCACCAGCATACAATAAAGCTCAGACTCTTTAGGGTGACATGCAATGCCCTCTATAAAATCCCCTGCCCATTTTGCTAGCCTCTTCTCTGATGCACTGTGTCCTTCAAGCCTTGCTCTTTCGAGCATATGGAATGGCTTTTCTGGTCTTGTTTGCTGGGAAAAACCCAGTGAATTCTCTCAGACTGAATTTAACCATCGCCTCATTGGAGAATCCTTCTTTGACCCCCTGCCTTTAGTCAGAAACAATTCTCTTACCTCTGTGCCCCCATAACACTTTATTCAGACCTCATAACTCTTCTCATGATGTTTAATAATTCCCTGGCTACATGTCAATCTTCCCCACCAGAGGGAGGGCTCTGTAAGGTAAAACTTGTTGTCTTCATCTTTCTATCTGCAGTATCTAATGCAGTGCCTGGCACAGAAAAGGAGTTCAATAAATGATTATAGATTGACTAATGAATGGGTGAATGAATGATGGAACAAATCCTATTGCTTGAGTAAAGAGTGAATTTTGGAAGTTTTCTGTATTCTTTAATGAACTAACTGAAATATCGATTCAATTGGTATAAAAACTCTAACATGGACAAGATAGAAGCAAGTGTGGGTTCTCATCTCCAGTGTCACTAATTAGCCCTGTGTCCTGGGACAGATCACTTAACCTCTTGATGCCTCAGTATTGTCCTCCAGAAGATTAGGACATGGATATCTAAAACCCCCAGCGTTGCCTTTAGGATCAAATAAAACCAATTTATGGTCAAAATGTTGTTGAAAACTACAAATGATAAAACATTTCAACAAAATTTCTTAGGACTAGACCTCTTATATCCAATTCGATGCTTTGGAGGCATAACACATATATGTCTCCCTGCTTCTTATTTTCTCAAGATGCTCTGCGTGTTCTTCCTATAATTGCTCTGGGTCATTGAAGAGGCTCAAGAGGGTTATATTTAGTAGGTCAGTATATTCACAAGCAAGAACTAGAATTGTAAAGAGATTCTTAGAACACATTTGTTACAAAAAGAGTATTTCTGTATTAGACCATCAAAAGTCAAAGGCATAATTTAAAATGATGAACGTATCCATTTTAGGTTATACAATACTTTGCATAGTTAATATCACTGTAATTAGTGATGGTTCCTATAATTTATTGAAAAAGATGCTGATCTCCTCTAGTGTACTGGAGTGATGAATGTTGGAGGACCAACTTTGGAAGCTGGAAGCTGGAATCAGGAAAATGAGTAACAGTTGGAGAATTCATATGTAAATCAATAATACCCTTTCTTCTTCGTTTTGAAACCAGGATTTTCATCACACACTGCAAAATCAGAGCACTCCCACAAGTTAGAACTGTCACCACATTCCACAGAACTAGGCAGGCCATTTCTACCATAGAAAATGTTAAAAATCCTCTCAAACATTTGAGTAAATCTCTAGTAAATATTTAAACTCTGTATAACTAGTCACAAATAAATTAAGCTGATTTTATGCAGTCTCTCTAATTAGAAGGGCACAGCATTTGTTGAAACGTGATTAGTATTATTCATTAAGCAAAAAATTCTCATTTGTATCTTATTATCACTATTCTGCATAAACCAACACAATTTGTCATGAACTCCCTCATTTGCTGTATCCTCAAAAAGCAGATTATGCTTATTTTTCATTTGGACAGTGGAAAATCAAGCCAGGTGTTTGGCAGCACCAGAGTGTTCAGGTGTAACTGTGCCAGTGATGGCACATTACGAGCAGCGTGGATGAAGGATGAGGCATGGAGAATCTTGGGACCGAGGTGCCTTGAGGCCCATCCCTTCCGAGTGCCCCTGCTGATGAGACAGGTGTTGTACTGGGCTGCTGGGAGGGGAGGAGGAGACAGGAAAGAAACTTTTTTGTTAAGTCAGATCTTTCCCCTTCCATCAGAACCTGAAAATTCTTGCTTGGATTCCTGCTGCATTTGAGCTAGGGGCATGTGCACTGTAAGACCTCCACAGCAGTACCTTTGTTCAAAATATTTCCAAAGCATAAAAATTCAGCTCCATGATTTGTCTAGAACTGTCTGTCTGTCTAGACACATAAGCACTGTACATATTTGGCTTTTCAAACTTATAGATATTGACAGATAAGACAAAGACTAGGTTATATTGTCTGGCCGAGTGGGAACTGCTGGCTGCTTTTCCTCCTCTGCAATCTATTCTTTTTGTCTTTAAAATCTTCTTTGTTCTCCAGCTCAGGTTAGAGACTCCATTAGGGCTTGTGACTGCAGCTGCTTTATGATTCTGGCAGAAATAGGGATGTGAATGCTGTAGGGTCTATAAAATAGTGGAGTGATGATAGGAAATTATTTTTTAAGGAAGCAATGCTCTTAAATATGCTACTTCAAATCCTGTCTATTCTCTTGGAACTTCAGAGCTATAAAGGACTGGGCACTCACTATTTGGCCTTGAAGTGTGTCAGTTTCTCTTTTTGTCTACCTATTTTTGTTTGTTAGTTCATTATCATCTCTTGCTTTTGTAAATACTCTGCTTTCTGTAGGCTGTCTCCATACTCCTTCTGATATGGTTGATTTTCTGAGAGACCAGACTTGTGGAATGGTATGGGAATGATATCCAACAAGAAAATGTTGGAGAGAATGGGGATATTTCCTTCAAAACACACGCAGCATAGGAGCAGGGTATAATGGTGGTTTTTATATGTTGGCATGGCTGCAGAAGTCTCCCTAAAGCAGGCAGGAGGAAGATACAGGGCGGCAGATTACAGCTTAGCCTGAAGAAGTGCTCTCTGAACAGAACTGTTCAGACATGAGCAGGCTAAACTGTGAGGTGGAGAGCTCCCTATCACTGGAAATAGTTAAGCAGAGTTTGTAGTGAGAGCTTGAACTAGATGAGTTTCAAGTTCCTTTCTATCATTAATATTTGATGATTCTCTTTTTGTGGAAAGATTTGTTCAACTGCCTCCATCAAGAAAGTTGAGATAACTTCAATGATGATAGAATTTCAAAATATTCAGAAATCTCAAGTCCTGCTCTTCACTGCCTCACTTTTCCTCAAGACTGTAAGGAAGGCTACCTGCTACTGCAGGTTATCTGGCAAATGTTCTGTTAACACCTGGAGTGACTGGTCATGCTGAGAAACCAGTATAATGCATGACACTTATAACTTCAATTTTAGGGTATCCTTGTCAAGATTTCCAATTGAATCCTGACTAATAGACTCAAGGACTCCTGTGCACTCCTGTGTGGTCAAGGCACAACTACAAAGATATTAATGGCCCATGCAGAAAGCATCATTCTTGGACTCACAACATTTTCTTTGTCTTTTCCATGTATGAGGACTTGTCTAAATACAGGCTTCAGGTATTACATTTTGGCTGTAACTATTTTATGTAACTAGCAGGGAGATTTATAAAGTGAAAAGACTTTGGAAAATCCTGAGACAAGGACTCTCAATGTGAGGTGAAAGTAATTACAAATTAAAGGGACAAATACATTATCTTCCCAAGTGGAAAACTAGTTGTGAACCTAGATTATTGGACAGGAGAGCAAAATTATGAAACTTTTAGATGAGATTTCTTGAATTGTGGTTAGGGACTGCCTACTAGTTGAAATACAGATTCTTGAGCCCAGCCCCAAACCTATTATAGTAGCTTTTTATTGCTGTGGAACGAATTACCAGTAACTTAGCAGTGTAAAGCAACATCTATTTATTATCTCATAGTTCTGAAGGTCAGAACTCCAGGTGGGCTTGCCTGGGTTCTCTGCTTAGGATTTCACAAAATTAGAATGAGACCAAGTTTAGAGTCTCACAAGGCTACATTCTTTACTGAAGGCTCTGGTAGGAAAATCCAATTCCAAGTTCATTCATGCTATTGGCAAAAATCAGTTTTGCCATCTGTCAGTGGGGGTTACATTCTGCTCCTGGAGGCCACCCGCTTTTTTTTCCATATGGCCCCTCCACCTTCAAACCAGCAAAGGCACATGAAGTCCTTCTCGCCTTTGGAATCTCTCTGACTTCCTCTGTCATATGTCAGAGAAAACTCTGTGCTTTTAAAGGAGTTTTATGATTGCATTAGGCCCACCCAGATAATTTAAGATATTCTAAGGTGCACTGACTTGAGACTTTAATTATATCTACAAAATCCCTTCTCAGCAGTATGTAGGTTAGTATTCGATTAAATAAACAGGGGACTGGAGTCTTTGGGGTCCCTCTTTTGAATTATGCCTACCAACCTACTAAATCAGAGTCTCTTCAGTGAAATCAAAGAATTTTTTTAACAACACTCCAAGAGATTTGAATGAATAATAAAGATTAGAACTGATTTAGAAGGATAATAAGTAGTGAATGTTAGGTGTCAGGTGAGTGATGCAGAAAATAACTGTTATAGGAGTTCCAAATGAGGGACCACTGAAGACTGAAGATGCCAGTGATTGCAGGGATATCCGTAGAGAAACGTAGGATATTCAAGAGAAGCTTGAGCTGAGTCTTGAAGGAAGGAAGACATTCAGAAGGGAGCAGTGCAGGCTTTTCGGGAAGGGGAGACTCATGAGCAGTGATTTGGAAATTAGAAAACAGATAACTGGCCTTTCAGAATACAATGAAAATGAGTTTGGTTAGAGAGGAGGTGTGTAATTGTGGTTTGTGAAGAAATGTGAGGTCGTGGGTGTATAATGGAGGACCTTGATTGTCAGGTCAAGAAATTTAAAGAAAAGCCATTTTAAAGAAAAAAATGTTTAAAAAGCAATGCAATTGTATTCCCTTTGCCCCATTTATTCACCAGATATCTGTAATTGAAGATCATAGTTTAATTCTCTTTCAGCAGTGCCAAGGTCTTGCTTATTATCCAAAGATAGACAAACATTTTTATTTTTATTCACAGGGATGAGGAAGGAAGGGGATTTTCAAGTTGTAAGAAATAAACTAGCATATGGGAAAGGTTAGAAAACTCAGGGTTCAGACTCATTAGTTGAGGGAGAGTCACAGTGACATGATACTTTTTTAGAAGTACCTTTCTACATATTATGATCCCTAAGATATTCTCCATTTACTATTCTCCAAGGTTTAAATGTACTCCAAAGACCTCAGATAATGGAAAGTAGTATATAGGCAGGACTACTAGTCACTGCATAGTTGTTAGAGTTGAAAGCTGAGAGTTAATATTGTAGCTTGGAACAGAAGGTGGGCTACCTTGGATCCGGGTTCAACAGCTTTGAAAACCAGATGAAAGCTGCAGATATAGGAGGGTATCATTTAACAAGCAGATGGATGACAGGGTGGGTATACTGGCGAGTGTTGTTAATTTAATGACTCCAGATAACATGTCTTTAAAACTGAAAGCAAATCACTGGGAAATAGCCAGCAAAGCTATAAACTTGTGGATTTCTGGCCTCCCAGTAGATCTAGATGGGGAAAAGGGAAGGGACTTATGTAGTTCTTTGTTCTGAAAAACTTAAATGCTTCTTAGAAAGAGGCAGTGTAGGCTTCCCCCAGTGGAAATTATGAGGGTTCAAATCAAATTCTCTACCCAGGAAAGTGGAGATTCACTCTGTTTTAGTGATAATTCTAAATCTTGTATTTAAAATGCTAAATGAATATAGAAAAGATTATCTAGGCTCTTTCCTTCCCTTCACTGATGTGGGGAAATCTGAATTTCTATGTTACCGAACCATACAGTTACACTTTAGAATCATAGATTAGAGAACCACAGGACTTCGAGCCCTTAAATTTCATCTAATTTCATCACCTTTTAAATCTATTATTTTACTTATCCATGTAACCATCAAGAATATTTTTATTACTCCATGTGAGTTTATAGGTACATAAAAATGAACCAAACACATCTCTGTTTTCAAGGAGCTCACATTTTACTCTAGGAAACAAACAGCAAAGTGAAGTCCTGTGGAGAGCTTAGCCTGCAGAATCAACAGCAGCAATGAGACTTAAATGGTCTTAGACCAGTGTCAGCAGGGCTTAGCAAGGACCTGAGGCTCCACACCTACCTGGAATCAATGAGATTAAACAAGATGGTACAAGGTGGGTCCAGTCAGCCCTAAGCTTTCACTGTCCCTGGTGCCAGTAGGGCACAGTGGGGAGTGTAGCTGAGCTTACACCCTGCTTGAAGGCAATGAAGTGGTGTGAATTAACCAGGAAGGGATCCTTGGGGCTGAAAAGGAAGCTTAACTTCCACTCCACTCATTTTTAACGAGGCAGTGTGAGTCTGCGCTCTACTTTTGCGTAATGTCAGCAAGGCCCCGCAGGAAGCTAGACATACACACCCATCTAGTGTTCACATTGGAGCTCAGCAGGGGGACTATCAACAAAAAAGAAAATTAAATAGGATTAGACTCCATTACTATAATGTCCAAAATGTCTAGATACAATTTAAAAAATCATTCCTCATACCAGGAACGAAGAAAATCACCACTTGAGTAAGAAATAATCAATAGACATAAGCATCAAGGTGAACCATATGTTGAAATTATCTGAGGAGAATTCCAAAGCAGCCCTCATAAAAATGGTTCAACAAACAATTACAAATTACCTTGGAACAAATGAAAGAAATGAGAACCTCAGAAAAATAATAGAAGTTATAAAAAACCCAAATGGAAATCATAGAACTAAAAAAGTCATTAAAAGCAACATAAAATATACACTGGATGGGCTCAGTGTTAGAGTGGAGATGACAAAAGATAGAATCAGTGAACTTGAGGATAGAATAATATAATTTATATAATCTGAGCCATGGGGAGAAAATAGACTAGAAAGAGGTGAGAAGAGAGAGAGAGGAATTGAAAAAACAAATTGAATAAACCTAAAAAAATTCTAAATGTGTTGAAAGATATAAATCTACATATTCAAGAATCTGAGCAAACCCTAAAAGGGATAAACTAAATAAATTCATAGTAAGTTACTTTATAACAAAACTTTTGAAAATTAAATACAAAGAAAAATGTTTGAAAGCAGCCAGAGCAGAAATGACACATTACTTACAGGGAAACAACAATTCAAATGATGGTAAATTTCTCATTTGAAACCAGAAAGTCCAGAAGAAAGTGGCACAGAATCTTTCAAGTGCTGAAAGAAAAAAAGAAATTTTTTATATCCAGCAAAAATATTCTTTAGAAAAGGAATGAAAATCATTATTCTTTTTTTTTCTTTTGAGACAGAGTCTTCCTCTGTCACCCAGGCTGGAGTGCAATCACTGCAACCTCTGTCTCCTGGGTTCAAGCAATTCTTGTGCCTCAGCCACCCGAGTAGCTGGGATTATAGGCATGCCCCACCATGCCCAGCTAATTTGTGTATTTTTAGTAGATACGGTTTCACCACGTTGCCAGGCTGGACTCAAGTGATCCATCTGCCTTGACCTCCCAAATACATTCTTAAACTAAGAATAACAAAAAACAAAACAAAACAAAATTGTCTCTAGCAAATCTACTCTTGAAGAATCACTGAATAAAATTATCTAAATGAAAAAGAAATCAAAATAGAAGACAGAATATGTAAAAAAAAAAATTGAGGTAAACGTAATAGACTGTTCTCATGAATTTCTTAAATTATATTTGATGGTTGAAACAAAAATCATTACACCTTCTGATGTGGTGTTTAATATGTGTAGAAGAAATACTTAAAAACATTACATTTTAAAAGTGGAACATATAAAGGGATGTAAGTAAAAATAAGAGTCCTTCAACTTCATTTGAAGTGATAAAACATTGAGACTAGTAAACTGTGATAAGACAGTTTGTAATGAAAAAAATATGTTTTTTCTAAAACTAGAAATCTACCCATCAATGAAAACATCCTCAGTGAATTGTACATTGATGAGAAATACGATTTTATTGTGTTAATGACAACACAAAGTTATTCTGGTGCTTATTGGATTGCACTGGATCAGAGAGGTCTACCTGGAAAATGCAGGCTGAAGATGGGAGCAAAAGAAGTGGGGCTTGAAAACAGTAGATGAGTTCCAATGCCTGAATACCCTAAGTTCCACAACAGACTTCCAGCTTAAGTTTGAAGTTATCTAAAAAAGACTGTCTCTGCCTTCCCCCAGGTTTCCCGTAGCAATTAAAGTCTAATCCCACCAGTGTGTTCAGTCCATCAGCTGGGAAAATCAGGAAATAATTGTGCTGCCATAGTCCTTGTGTCTGGTTTCCCAATTACGAATCATACGCAATACACCTCCAATAAATGAAGGCTTCCATATTACTATGTAATGTGTGATTTCATGAATATCCAATGCTAGGTAACCAAGATCCTAAATGAAGCCTAGGTACCCACGGTGACTCCAGGACCTGAGTACAACATCAAACACGATGTCATTTTGGGCAAATAAGTATTAATTTATGCCTTAGCACTCATGTCCACATTGTCACGTATTTGTGAACTGAACTAGATTATACATAGGCTTTTCAGAATGTTTTTACCTTTCTAACTTAAAGTCCTTTTGCTTAAGCCTCATATGATAATCATGGTCTTCAGGAACTTACCACTTTCAGAGTGATGTTTCCATTTCCCTGTGCCTCCTTGGCCCTACTGAGCCTTGCAATTAAAGCCAACAAAGAAGCAACATTAGGTAAAGGTAGAGAAGAACAAAGTAATGTGAACCCATTCAAATAGGGACTCTTGAGGTATGACAGAAAAGCAGATAACTCTTCCACTTTTGGCAGCTTATCTCCAAAGCTCTTTCCCATATTATCATGGCCCAGTTGTGCATCTGTGAGAACTTTATTAGGCCCTTGGATTTTCCTTCTTGGAAGGGCCTTGGCTTAAAACTCCTTTACAGCTATGATTTTCAAATGTCAGCTATGTGTGGTCCTGGGCATTCTTCTTGGAGTCAAAGAGGGTGACAGTTCTTTGAAGAAATCTTGCAAATATAACTAGATAGCTGCTCTGTTTGAAATGAGGGGTGAGGATCCCAAATCTCTAATTTTTAAGCCTTTTCAGGACTCCTGTGATGTACTTTCTTGGAACACTAGGACTCTACACGATACAGCTGGAAACCCTTAAATTAGAGCTAAGACAATGTGGTGAATGCACAGGTCTGGACTTCCACCTTCTGTTCTGATGAACATTTCTGGCTACCTTCTAGAGTAGTTTTCAGGATACCAGCCAGTTATCCTCTAGCTCATCTAAGGACTGATCCCATCTCATTTTCTGTCATTTGCTATTGACTAGAGTATTGCTCCCAGCGACTGACCACTTGAGGACATACAACTATCAACCTACCTAATTTAGGAGAATTGCCTGTTACATATTGCTGCTGCAGTGATCAGCATCCCGGGATCTGAGTGGGAACTTTGTACCCTTTAATTCTCAGTCCTAAAGGCCACTAGTCAGTTTCTACAGGTCTTGATGCGGCAGGTGCCTGTCTCATTCCTTGTTTGCAGTGGTCCATACATGCATTGTGCGTTTGAGCCAACCTATGATAGTACATTTCTTCAATGGGTATCTCTGAGTTAGTAGTTTATTTATTATATCAAGGCAGATATAGATACAGATATTAAGGCCAAACTTACATTCCAGTGGTCCTAACTGTGTTTCTTGAGGGCAACATAGAACAAGATTAGCTTCTCTCCCATATGACAATTCTTCAAGTATCTGAAGATAACAGACCTCATGTCTTCAGCAAACCTTCTCTTTTTGAATAATGTATTCTTTTGTCAAGATGCCTTTATTATTTTATTTTTAATAATAAGTAGTAAAACTTATCTGAGCACCTACAGAAATGATGATTTTCCTGTCTTTTAAAAAAAATCTCCAAGAGTCAGGACTTCCACGAGAAGTTCTGTGGGAATATCACTGTAAGATAAATCTTTGCACCATCATCTTCTGCTTCTTTATTTGGCTACTATTCTGGACCTGGAGCAGCAATTGAGCAGGAGGGACATTTCTGATTCATGAGGCACTGGGTATGATGTGTGCATAAAAGGGGAGAGGTCATTTGGTAGAAATCTGCACACCCCCTGGAATGACACTTCCACCCACCCCCCACCCTCCAGTGGTCTGTGCTGTAGGCTACTGCCACCCTGGGTGGGCTTCTTCCCCAGGCTCCACGAAGAACATATATCAATGTCTGCTCATTCATATTCTCCTTGTGAATGCATAGCCTTCCAAATGAAATAGACTTTTTGTATCTCCAGTGCCCAGCACAGAGCAGGTATTCTATAAATATGTAGTTGGTGATTGAATAAATAGGTAAATGAAATAAGGAAAAGCTCCAAAGCCATTCTCTCTTCTCTTTCTCTTTCCTCTGTTTCTCTTACCAGCTTAGGATCTTAGCAGTGTGTCACCCTGGTGGCTAGTTTCCTCTGACAGTGGATCCTGGTTGCAGGATGCAAGCTCTCCTGCTCTTCTTAGTAACTGTTTCTGTTTATTCCACTTGCAGTAAATGATTCCTGTCTTGTGCCTCTCTCCCCATGCCTGTTCATCAGTATCTTGCTAGTAGCAAATTCTGATTGGGAGTGCTTGTGGCCTGGATCCCTGCTACCTACAGTTGGATCTTCCTAGTTTTAACTATCTAAGCTTCTGCTCATTGCCTTATTTTCATTTATTTATTCACTAATTTATAGGGCAAACATTTACTGTATGCCTACTCTATGGTTGTGAAAACAGCAACTAATAAAACGCTGGTCCTTTGTTAAGAAGTATAGAATCGATGGAACTACATTCTCCTGTGACAGCCTTCATCCATCTGCTGCTGAGATCTCCCTTACGAGTTTACCTGGTTTCCTGTGAGTGTGTATGTTCTCTGGGTCCTGGCCCCATCCTGTTTTCCCTTACCACTACCCCACTGTTGCTGCTTGGGTCCTGTACCTGACACCCTACAAGTCCACTGTGGAAGCCCGTGCTCCCTGAAGTCAGCAGCATGCTTCCATGGCTGCCAATGACCTATGGGGACATCATTATACCTCATAAAATGGACAGGTTCTCCACAAACATGCAAACATACACACAGAAACACACAAACATACATACACATGTGGATAAACTTGAACCATATACATATGCACATACGTGGTTATAATGCTTACTCTATTGTACCCTGCCAGAAAATGGAATTTGAGTTATATCAGTTACCTCTTTGATTCTAAGACTTCCTGTTACATGCCTGCAAATATTTATACTTGCGTTGAACAAGGTGACTGGAGACTCTGATAGTATTTCCTGAAATATATCATGACAAATGCCTATGTCAAGCTCAGTTCATTGGCTCTGGATCTGAATATGAATGGTTGGGTGGTAACAAGGGCATTTTTTTTCTTATTTTTCCCCTAATTCCATATTATCACATTGAATGTATCTAAGTACATATTCATTGCTTTAGCCTCCTGGGTTGCAATGCTGTGCACATACATAATCAGATCAGGAGAAATGGGCCCTATCTTCATTTTGAAACTCAACGCACCTGGAACAAAGAACCTCTGACTCTGCTTGCCATCTGCTGGGGGAAGAGAAGGCCTCCCGCTGCCCCATTTGCCACACTTAAATTAAAGGGTGCACTCCTGGCAGGCGGTAGAACACTTGGCGATACAATCCCGGTGTGGATTTCACCCTCAGATGCCCCAAATGAAGTTTTGTGGGAGTTCTTTGACTTCCCACATGGGGAGTAGAGTAAAATTTAATTTCTGAGTAGGAAGACTAGTAAGAAAGAGTCAATGTTCTGTAAACCAAGAATAAAAGACAGAGACCAAAAGACAGATAATAAGTATATATTTTATTTAATAATGTTCTCAGTAGTTTCAGTCATTTTTCTGTAATTTTCATGATGAATGCAAGTGATACTTTTCTGCATATCCTTAGTGTTGAGAAAACAGGCTGGGGAAATAATTTTTTAGTCAAATATGAAACTGTACATGATTCTAATACCTTGGAGGAGATTTCTTTCTACTTTCCATTGTTCTGTAAATGAAAAGTAAATTATGCTTTGTTAAAAAACTTTCCATTGAATAGTTTTATAGCAAATGTTTCATTCACTTCAATAAATAAATGTACAATATTTTTTGAAAATTGAGAATCAGGCTTTGTAAAATTTAACAACCACACCAAATTAGTCTCTCTAGTTCTTATGCTGCAATAGAAAATTATACTTTTTAACTTTTAGTTAAGTAGCATTTAAATAAAATGTCTAATTCACTCTGAGCTTTCATGAAGCATTAGACCTGTGACGCACAATGGTAGTTAATGTGAGCAAGCTAAAGGATTTTTAATGATTATGCTTTATCTTAATGAGAGGTGCCATCTTAATGAGCAGCAGCACAGTTATGTGGATAGAACACTGCTTCAGAAACTAGGCTTCTGGAGACCTCCACACAGGATTTCCATTGCATCACTCTGTGTCTCTTTGCAGATGTCTTGACCTCTCTGGGCATTTGTTTTTTCTGTGTTAAACATAATCATAAAGACTGGTGTCTGCCAAGCTCTCAAGAATCCTTGAACAAGAGGAGCTTTTCACATATACATGATGTAGGAAATGGTGGATCTACCTAAGACTTACAAGGGACATTCAGCAGTTTTCATTAGTGAGAACATTAATCCAAGTCAGAATTATTTTACATCATGGGTTAATTTCTTTGTTTTATATTTGCGTGTGGTATTGTTGTTTGGGTTAATTTTTGGAAATGAGTGCAAGGGAGGAAAGAACTGAATATATTGAAACAATTATTTTTGCTTCTAAATGTAGACTTGTATTTTAATCAAAACAGTGAATAGAACACATGTATTGCTGTACATGTTATGCTACAAGAGGTCCAGAAACTTTACAAAACCTCAAGTCTGGCTTTATGCTTAGAAAAAATTGTGTATGGGAGATTATAGTTGCCACTTTGTGTCCTTTTTTGCACTTTGTAAGCACAGAGCAAACTACCCTCTGTACTATTGATTCTTCCAGCAAAACGAAGAAAGGAGGTTGGTGTTACCTCGAAAGCTGTGTCTCCTCAAAAGTGTATGACTATGTTTGGCCCACCACAGCTAGGTGGCCACTTGAGGTGGGGCTGGGATTTGGCACTGCATGTCCTCACTAGCAGGGACGGTAGCGGGGGAGCTGGTTTCTGGAAGGCCAAGTGCCTCCCGGGGGCTTGGCCACATATGTATGCATAGTCTGTTATGCACATGCATAGCAGGAGGTGGAGGAGATGGCCGACAGTCACTGGGAATCTGGAATACTGATTCTTGGAAGGTGAGGCAGTAGGAAGGGAGAGGGTGAGCATCAGTGAGAACTGAGAGTAAGTTGCTGAACCCATCTGGGGTTTAGAGATAGGCCTGGAGTTCCTGGAAAAATAGGTGTTGAGGTCATGTACACATCTAGGCTCAAATCCACCTCTATCATTCGCTTAACTGTGTGACTTGGAGAAAGATAATGTGACCTCTCAGACTCTCAGTTTCTGATTCTCTAAAACGGGCTTAATAAAACTGTTGGTTTGTAGTGAGGATTTAAGCAAACAATGTAAAGAGATAAGTCTAGTCATTGGCATTTGTGAATACTTGGAAGGCAAGTGGTTGCTCTGGCCCAGGAGGATTGATTACCAACCAGGGAGTATGCAATCCCTTTGGGTCTGTTCAGAATTGATCCTGTGAACAAAAAAGGGTGGAAGTAGTAGGTCTGAGCCTGGAGGGGGATTCATGATCCCAGCCTGTGGGCAGAGCTACTGAGCCTGAAAAACAGACTGAAGCTGACCATATAAGCTTTGTTGTGTATCCATGGCCAGTTGTAGCTTTATCTCAAAGATAGGCTCATGTCTTATTCATCATTATATCTCCTATACCTAGCAGAGGACCTGACACAATATATAAATAATTATAGAATAAAACCAAAAGGAACAAAAATGTGGTGTCTTAAATGGGTTGCACACCGTCCAGGAAAAGCAGAGTTGGACAAAGTCTGGAATTCCTCATGTCTGCCTTCAAAAGAAACTTAGTTTAATCTCTTAGCTCTGCCCTTTGACACCTAGCTCTAATTTTGATTTTATATGTTACGAGCCACTCAGATTAAGAAATAATTCTCTGAGTAGCATGCTAGCATATGAGGGCATATCATGGGTTTCTACGAATACACCTACCCAGGTCCAGAAAAGTATTAGCTTGTAGACAATTATTCCAGAGGAAGAATGGCTAATCTATTGTTCAGCTGTTTCTTCCTAGAAATGTAGTGTCTTTTATATTTTTCTATAAATGGTAGGACTAAATTGTAAACAAAATTATTTAGGTAGTTATATCTCCCTGTTATCTTTTACATGCCATTTCATATGTGTGTAGCACTTGATTCATTGGGCTGAGTCTATCACAGAGATACAGGAGATATCAGAGTATGAGCACAGAACCAATTTGCAAGGAGTTTGTGAAATCTTTAGTTGGGCTAAAACAGAAGGCATTTGCATCCCAAGTGTTTCTTTGAGTTTTAACCCAAATGTATCAAATTGCTCAAGATTTTTTTTTTTCCTGGTTAAAGACAAATCCAAAGAAACCATCAGATGTTGGGTGGTTTCTGAATGAAAGTATGCATCTCTTGCAAATTCCTAGTCATGAGGGGATGCATTTACTCAAGAATTATCCTAGGGGCACCCACAACTTGACTCAGATTTTTCTGAAGTTATAAAATTTCAACAAAACTACATTTCTTTTGAACAAAATTCCTAAATGGGCAAATTTTGTCTGACGTACGAATAAAATGGAAAATTTTATGAATTAAAAACCTTTTTTTTGGTCTTAGATAACAATTAAAGCTCACAAGCCAAATATGTGTCTTCACTGTAGTACATCAACAGTCAATGAACAGGGCCAACAGAAAAGACGGGGCTATCTTTGGTGCCTATCAGTTTTCATTTGTTCCTTTGAAATGGTAAAGTCTCAGGCGTAGAGTGTCTACACATGTACAGAATTATCTGAGGCAATTTACCAGTGTGAGTGGCCAGGTGATATTGCTCTGGTTTTATGGAAGTGCCCAGAGTAGTTTCAGTGTGTGTATTTATGGCTGTTTTGTAATCATGTGTTTTAATACATTTCAGAGACTATCTGAGGACACACATATATTGACTTTGGAAATCAAAATCATAGTACCTCCAAGAACCTAGTGTTTTGGAGGAAAGAGGTTATAGTACATTTTACCCCCCATGCCTAGCTTTTACTGGGTACTTAGAAGACACCCAAACATGTTTGTCAAGGTCTTCCACTATGGTTTTAGTGTTGCCTTATTTCATGATTGCTGCTGCTTGAAAAGCTTGACACAGTTGCCCTCAGTCCTGGTTTTGATGTGAAAGACTATATGCATTACTCATTAAAGACTGAATATGTGACAGCCTCAATTCAATAACTATTCATTGTTCAGTTAACAGGTGCCATGAAGAAATCTAAAAGATGAAATGCAAAGGATCATGCTAGGAAATAAACAGAAGTATGAAATACAGTACATGTTTTAGAAAAGTAAACCATTCTATATGAAAGAATAAGGTAAATTCAAGGAAGCATTTAAATTGCAATATTGAATACTAAATAAGAATTTAATGTGGCACAGGGAGTGTTATTGGAAGCCACAGAAGAAGGAGGAGGAGATAGTTTTACAGAGGAGTTGGGACTAGGCCTGAACATTGGTGATTGCACAAAACTATGACGGAGAGAAAGGGGATAGTAATATTATAAAGAGGTACGTAGCTGATCTCCAAGGGCCATGGTGCAGGAAACTGATGTTTTCTCTATGGAGGAGCTCTAATATGAAACATTCCAAAACTGATGGGAGCACCTGTGCAAGACTTTCCATTGAAGACTGGAAAGAGACAGGTCATTCTCAGTCCTGCTGTCAGTGTGGTATGGACAACACAGGTTCACCTGGCTTTTCTTGCACAGACCCAGAGCCCTTCCTTTCCCATCTCAGCTGTGTTGTCAGCTGCCTCACCTTCCTGATAATTTGGTGCATTGACCCATCACTCCCCTTCAGGAGGCCTTGGCAGTCACATTAATTGGTTGTCAAACTATTGATTCTAAAATTCTGATAGTTCCTCTAGGATATTGGGATTTCCAAAGGAACTTCTTCCTCTTAGGTTACTTGGTGATATATACATGAATCTAAAGAGACTCCAGCATTTCCTGCAGCAGATCTGCTGTGGCCTATTGAATTGGCTTGTCTGAGCAGCAGGGATCCTTGAAAGCTTGTCCACTACTTAGTGCATCACATCAGGACAACAGGACAAAGAGGCTGGTAGGTAGAGTGATGACCTTACATTGATCAGGATGCTTCACACAGGCGGCAAAACTTCCCAAAGACCTGGATGTTAGTTTGAAAGAATAAATCCATCAAATGTCCTCACACACACTCAATTCAAGTATTTGTGTAGACATTCATATAATGTAGATTGCTTTCTGGTCTCCATTACAAAGGTAACATTAAGCTAACTTTTATTTTCTATATTATTTGTGCCATTTTCCTACATTGCTTTGTGAGGGGTGTGTGTGTGTGTGTGTGTGTGTGTGTGTGTGTGTGTGTGTGTATTAGCTTTGTAGGCTAGCCTGTGAAAACCTTGAGGGTGAAAATTACATCTTTTGGAATCATTCATAGTGCGTACCAGGTAAATTTAGGCTCCAGTAGGAACATAAATGTAGCCTAGTTTAATTCATAGAGAATTTGTTTCTGATTCCTCACCTTATTACATATACCACTCAAACTCTAGTTTATCTCCTTCAAAAGCTTCATATTTCTTCCTCATGTTTCATTTCATGCTCACTATATGTGTGTATAACCGTCAACTTCGTCTCAATTCTTTTTATTTCCTTGTGTGGGAGCCATTTTAATAGTATTTGTTTCAAGTGAAGGTCTGTTATTCAAAGTAAACACACAGAACTTGGCTAGAGAAAACTATTTGAATAATATTCACATAGCAATAAAACTCTGAAAATGTAAATATAAAATACAATATCCATGGTTAGTAATGTTATTCACACACTTTACTAAGTACTGTTAGAATAGGATGTAGCTAATCATGGAAGAATCATAGCCTAGCCTATAAACATCTTTCATCTGAGGATCTCAAAGAATTTTTACTAAAGGTAATTATAATATTTATTCTTAGTATCCATTCTTTCCTCACCAATTTTTAATGCCAAAACAGAGATGGGACAAATATGCAAATAATTTTGCATCTGAGGGCTCCTATTTTTTTAAACCTAAAATACATGTTGGATGCATATGAAAGCACAAACCCATCATGGGTAAATATGGAATTCAGTCTTCTCTTCATTCCTGCTAGCTAGCTACTCAGGGATCTCAAAGAAAAGAATTTTGCTATTCACCTTTACAATCCTGGTGGAGAAGCCAAGAGGTTGTTTGTTTCCTCCCAGGGCAGCTATTTTGAACACCAAGGCATTGTAAAACCATGAGATCATAGATGTTCATGATTGTGGACTTATGGTAGGGGAGAAGATAGAACACTGGAACTCAAAGAAAGTATTATTCATTTCATTAAAGATGAGAAATACGCTGCTTTGAGAGTGCTATTGAGTGACAGGATCTGGTGGGAAGAGCACGGAATGTAGAGTCCAAACACAGGAATTTGGTACCTGAGCTCTGAACTGTTCCATGCTCTAGCTATGCTGCTTAGGCAGTAATGGTTATAAATACAACAAAAGGTATATATTATTAAATGGTTTCTGTTTTCTAGGAAGTTTGTCATTTGAATCCTCACTATACCACCAAGCGGTAGTTATTATTTTCCCTATTTTATAGATAAGTAAATAAATAGATGTAGGGAGATTCAATAATGTTGCAAAGGTCACAATATCAGTGAATTGGCAGAGCCGAGAGTCTATTTGAGGCTGAAGTTCAGGTTCTTTCTACTAGACCATGATGCCAACAAGGCATCGCTGAGCACTGTGTTTTAAGTACCTACTATAAGCTAGTCAACCTAAGTGCTTAGCACATCTTCATTTGGTTTACAGAAAAAAAGTGCTGTGAGGACAGTGTTATTTTATAGACTTATAAACTGCAAATAAGAAGAAAAGTGACTTTCCTCAATTCATAAATTTAGTACATGGCAGAGATGAGCTTAATTTTTTAAAAAAGTTATTCTCTAAATATGTTCCCCTTTCTTAAGTTACACTCCCTTTCTTGACCCCACAGTGTGTCATGTGACCTTGTAGTTCTCCCAGGGTGGTAGTTGTGGCTGGTATTTTTTCTTCTATTTTAAAGGTAAGAAAAATGACTATCAAGAGCATCACAACTGTTTTTCTCCTATCCACTGGTTGTATCTCTTCTGTCCCTTGGCTCTTTTTCTCAAATTTGGCACTCTGCAGGGCCTTATCCCTAATCATCTTCTCTATTTCAACATTGTCTTTGGTATAACCCTAAAGACATTCATCTAGTCCTATATTTCTGAATGCATTAATGTCACCCAAATTTAAATCTCAACTTTTATGACTTCCAAATGTCTATATTGACAACTCTGAAATTTAAATCTGTAGCCCTTGGCATCCCTCTGAATTCCAGATATCTGTTCAGCATTGCCACTTGAATGTCTGAAAGGTATCTCAAAATCAATATGATCAAAAATTATTGTTTTCCCAAACATCTATCCAAACCTGAGATTTCCTCACTCTTCTGTGACTTAACAAAAGGCACCATCTCCATCTAATTGCTCAGGGCAAAACCCAGGAGATTAGTTCCTCTTTTACCCTCACCTTCCATATCCAATCCATCCTCAACTTTTGACAGTTAGGCTACTGGAGTTGGGCTATTTCTTATCCCCTCCACATTATGTCCTGAATCAAATCCTCATTCTCTCTTACTTTGGCTACAAGAGTCTCCTCCTAATTGATTCCCTGTTACCCTGCTTGTCTACCTATGTAACTCATTTCATACAGAGACCAGATATATTTAATGTCAGATCATATAAATCTCCTGCTTAAAACTTTCCAGTAACTTTCCATTGTATTTAGAAAAAAATCCAAATACTCTCTCAGGACCTAAGACACCCTCACTATCTGTTCTTGACTATCTTGCTTACCTCACCTTTTTCTGCCCTGTCTTTTGCTCGCATGCTCTGACCACATGGCCTTCTTGCTTTTTCTCAAACACGCTAATGTTGTTCCTGCCCCATGATCTTTGAGCTTTTGAAATATTTTCTCCCAGATTTGTGCATGCCTGGCTCCTTTTTTTCACTGAGCTCTCAATCGTCCTTTGATGAACACCTTTGTGAAACAGGCTTTATGCCGTGCCAGTCCCTTGGGATTTTATCATCTCATTTTGTTATGTTCACAGAGCTTACCGCTATTTGAAATTATCCTTTAAAAAGTATTTATTTTTCTGGGTTATTTTTTGTCTTTTCTGTTTAATGTAATATCTTGAAGGACAGAGACTTTGGCCTTATTCACTGAAGAGCTGTACCTGGTGCATAGTAGACACACAATTAATATTTACTAATGACCAAATCACGGAATGGATAAGAAACAGGAGGCAGTATAGGGTAGGGGTTTTGAAGCCGGACTTTGGATCAGGGTGACTTGGTTTTGAGTTCAGGCTTTGCTCACTAGCTATGTCACCTTAGGCACATCTCCTCTTTTAAAATGGAGATAACCTTATGGGGTTGTTTTGAGGATTAATAAAAATGAAGCACTTAGGAAAGTTCTGGCACATAGCAATGCTCCGACAGTGCTGGGATTTCTCATTAAAAGCATTTTGGTCCTATGATATAAGGCAAGATGAATAAGGATCCTTATATCCTACATCATACTGAGTGATATTGGGTAGTGATGCTGGGATAATGAGAAAAGCTTAATGAACATTAGATGTAGCAAGGAAAGGGTGTTGGTCCGAAGGTGACTGATAGTTCATAATGTATTATTTGCATTTGTGCAGAGCTGTCACAAAGGACCCATACGCGCTGTGCAGGGCACAACTTTGGAAATGTCATTGATTTAGACTATGGTATGAACAGCATCCCTGGAGTTGTACTATGAGAGGGGCCTATTATCCGTTTCTTAAGTTATTTAGTCCAACAGGGGTAAAAGAGTTTAGTTAATGTCATCTGAAACCGCATGACTCATAGTTGCCTTTTATTGCCCAGGCCTTTGAATTCCATGCAACCTTATCTTTAAAGGTACCAGGATTCCTCCCTACTTCAGTTTTCTATGTCCTATATGCCACATGCTGAAATCTCAGCAGCTCCGAATTTACCAGTGCTTTAAGAATTATGTAGTGATGCTATTCTGTGAATTAGAAGTCAGGACACATCTGACAATGGAACCGAATACTTGGAACAAGATCTGTCCTGGAATCCTGCATGTGGGATCGTTGCAAACTACTGTGAGTGGCAGAAGAGCTGGATGGGTCTTTTATTCTGCTTCCTCAGTGCCCTGCACTGCACCTGCCAATTGTAGGTGCTCAATGAGTGTGCACCACATGACTGAATGTCTGACTCCAGTCTTCTACTTTGTATGAGCAAGATGGGACTCGCTTCTCCAGAGGCTTTCCTGACTTGAGAAATCTAGGTGGAAAAGAAAAACACCTGCACTGAGTTGGTTACACAGAAAATAAAGCACCATTGTGATGTCGGTCCTGGCCTAATTTGAGACACTGACTGTGCTACCCAACATTAGACAATATGGTCCAGAGGAGTTGCAATTTTGTGCCAGATGTTTTCAGGCCACACATGGAGTCTGAGAGTTGTTGGACTTGTAAAAATAGGGCAGAGTAAAGTCCCAAACGGCACAATCATGTCTTGACATGTCATCCAAAGGTCACAAGTAAAAAGGCTGAGCTCCATCCTGAACATCTTCATACTCTCAGTCCATGTGATTTTGAAAGAACTGCTGACAGTGTATGGTCTTGATAGTCACCTTCTTAAACTTCAATATCTAAATATTCTACTATGAAGGGGTCAGCGTAAATATCATTGTCCTTAATTACTTCTATTACTCTTTGATTCCTAGTAGACGTAGGACACTTACTGTATTATAGATTGTGTAAGACACTGGATTCCTACTCCTAATGAATTTTAAATAAGTTAACAATGGAATTAAAAACACACATATTCCTTCTTTGACTTATGATGATTTTGTCTGTCTTCTTTGTGATATGGTTTCTATCTATAAATGAGAACAAAAAAGATGGGTGGAGGTCTTCATTATCAATGGGAGCTCTTAATTTCCCATCTCTACCTACAAACCCCTTTGCAGGGGTTCCATTGCAGGTAGAATATAGAATTATTCCAGAGCCCATTAAAATGATGGGGTCTATTTCTGTAGAGTTTCTCTAGGTGACTTCTATGCATCGTCTTCATTCTATCCTCCCGACTCAGGGAGAACTTCAGTATCCAAAGGGGCTTCTCCTTAAACTAACTGCTCTACATTTAGAAAAAGAACTTCTCCAGGAGAGGTTAATCACACTACTTAAGGCAAATTCACAATAGTTAAAATAGGTCATTAGGAATTCATTCAGGTGTGGCTCCTGTAAATTGACTTCTCAATTTGCAAGGGAAAAGAACACTGCTTAGGTCTAAGCACAAGATCTGTCCAAAAATAATGTTACATATCAGGAATTATTATAGACTGCTGAAAGCTGTCAAATCCTAAAAAGAATCAATTTCTGTTTGAAAAACTTGCTAAAAAATGTAGATACTTATGTGGAATAAACTTGGATATCTATTTTGTCCAAATAAGATCATACTATTAGATTCCTGTTAGATTATATGTTCCTTGAGGGCAGAAGACAAATCTATGTCAGCTTTACAGCCCCTTGTTAGTGTCTTACAGAATATCTTGCACACAGAAAATGTTTAGTTAGTTTTGAGTGAAACTGGATGTTTGCATTTATATTAAAAGGGAATATACAAAGGGTAAAATTACAAAGAAAAAGCATAGCTCTTTTTTTTGGATGATTAGTAAAGCCATATAGTGTATGGGAAACAATGAGAAACTGAGATGTGAGAGACTTGGGTTCTAATTTGGCTTTGCCATTAACTAGCTATGTGACTCTGGTTGAGAACTTTCACCAACCTTAATTTATTTTAACTTTAAACCAAGGAAGCTGGAGCTTCATGCCTGTTAGCTCTAAAACTGATGATCTGAAAGTTTATTTTATTCTAATCTTAATTTGTACTTGTGTTGCACTTTACCTAAATGAAGGTATCAGTTCATTCCTAGCTTTAGACACTGAATTTTATATCAAACAAATAAACTGCCTTCCAATTATCTCCAAGGAGGCTTTTCTGATTACATTAAGCAGTTTTCTTCTGTCTGAATATCTGGTTCTTAGAATTTTGAAAACTTACTTTCCAGACTTGTAAAAATAGGGCAGAGTAAAGACAAAAATGACTGTCCTTGTTATACCCAGTTGAAGTTTATGGTATTCTAATTACAGTGGACCTGAACCTTTGGTGAGCTGGAGTAATTAAACTATTCGGTGGGAGCAAATCATTACCCATAGGAGATGAATATGTTTTTCTAGGTTGCTGATTAGAACACTGAAAGAGGAAATTTACTTAATAGTGCCTGGAAAAGTGAAGGGCATTTTATTTTCAGATAGTAGCTTATTCACACAAAATCAAGCCGGATGCTATTATACTGTGATCATTTTTGTAATCACTTCAGTTTTACTGAATAAACCTGATTCGTGTTATTAGTGTGGAAGGGTGGTTTCAGGACAGGTAGGAACAAGTACAAATGCAATAGCGAAGACCTTCCCCTGAGAATGAGAGGTGATGGCTGCTTTTGTTCTATGAATAATCTCATGACTGGGTGCAGTGACTTACGTCTGTAATCCCAGCACTTTGGGAGGCCATGGCGGGTGGATCAGGAGGTCAGGAGATGGAGACCATCCTGGACAACATGGTGAAACCCTGTCTCCACTAACATACAAAAAAAAAAAAATGCCAGGCGTGGTGGCATGTGCCTGTAGTCCCAGCTACTTGGGAGGCTGAGGCAAGAGAATTGCTTGAACCTAGGAGGTGGAGGTTACAGTGAGCCGAGATCACACCACTGTACTCCAACCTGGTGATAGAGTGAGACTCCTTCTCAAAATATAATAATAATAATAGCAATGATCTCATGGAATTACTCAACAGGAGCACTCATGGGCCATTCTGATGAAATTATAGAATCAGAGAGGGAGGAAACCTTATCCTATAGTTAAAAGACAAAACTTCATGGTTGCGGAGGGGATTTCCTCTTCTCTTTATTTAAGATAGAAATTGAGGCTGACAACTCTTTCTCCCACCAGTCTGAATGAGATGGGGATACAGTTCTCATTCTGCAAGAAGAGGCAATTCTAGATGTGATTTACTGTCCATAGATATGAAGTCTTCTGGAGAAGATATAATCTTATGTGAAATCAGAAGTTAAAAAAAAAAACAAATTTACCAGGTTCCTTCTGGTAACATTGAAAGTGTCCTGAGACAGTGGGTGCCACAGGTTTAGGAAAGGGCCATTCCCCCAGCAACACTTAATAAATATATGACAGATTATGGGAGCAGCCACTGAAGACAAAGCCTGCTGCTAATATGATTCCGTTGACTATTGAAAAGAAAGAGGCTACGGGATTTGAACTACTGTCATTTGGTCTTGCAGAATAAATAATTTGGTGGATTTTTAAAATTCTATAGAATAATAGTGTGCTTACAAGTTAAAAAATTGATGTCAGCTAATTAAAAACTTCAGAGGAAAGAGCCCCTCAAGTTTAAGATTTGTCCTCAAATCAAAACATGAATCAGTTGCAGGTCCGAGGGATTCCAGGCACTGGTCTCTAGGCCCATTGGGTGAGGTGCGCATTGAAATCATGGGACAATTCTAAATAAATTGAGCTTAATTACCTACTGACCTACACATGTTGGTGAAGAACATGGACTTGGGAGTCACACAGAACTGGATTCAAGATTGACATCTACATCTGGGGATAAAAGTGCCTTCCTCACAGTGTTGCTGTGAGGAATCAACACAAGTGAATGCTGAATACGTAACAGTTGGAAGACTCAGGTGCTGATCAGTCAGAGTGGGTGCTAGTCATGGGCTGCATCAGGGTCCTGGAGGTCCCTCTGGGCTGCATTGGTTGCTGTATTTTGAGCTAGTCCAGGGAGTACCTGGGAAAGAGTGAAGCCTTCCAGAGGAGAGGAAGAGTCTTTGAGGGACTGGAGTAAAAGCTGTTTACTAACCAAAGCAGAGGATTTCAATACATATAATAGCATACAAACTAAATAAATAGTCATGGGATTGAAAGAGATTAAGTTAGATAAAGTACTTAGCACAAAGTCTGGCACTTAGTAAGTGCTCAGTTAATGACAATTATTACCAGTACTGCTATTCCTCATCCTCCTCCTTCTTCCTCTTATTCTTATCCCTTCTTGCCCTCCTCCTTGTCTCCTCCTTCTCCTCCTCCTATTATATAATACAAGAACAAATGTATGTCCTACAACCTAGAATGTATGGCTTGTTTTCTATCCTGTTTTGGACCACTCTCAAGACTAAATCAGTGGTCCCCAAACATTCTCATGAATCTTGGTGTCTCTGTGATTTTTTTAATACCCCAGGCCAAACGAAATATCTAACTGTTCTGTTTATTAAGTAGGAAGGTCCAAACAACTTAGTGTTTATTTCCTTAGCATAACATTTGGAAAAAAAATACAAAGAAGCTGAAAGGCAAAATCATATTTTTATTTTGAAATAGCCACAATTACTTACTAATGGGCTGTGCATAACAATTCAGCATCTCACAACTTCTAAAATCCTAGAATCAGATTGGATAATGCTTCCTCCATTTCTTATTTCACAAATAATTTTTTGTGTTACTTGGTTTTTATCATCAAGCCTACCTTCGCAGAGGTACAATGCTATTGAAAGGAATATAGCAAGACCTAATGTTGAAACCAAGAATTACCTTGCTATTAGTTCATGGGATATTTGAGAAATGTGGCTGTGTGCTACCCTTAAAAATGTAAAATATCCATGGGCTCTGCGAATTTACTGCAGTATTCCATGGTGCCTCAACACACAATTTGGAAACCATAGGATTAAACAGATGGACTTTGGAAATAGTAAATACTAATAGCTGGGGTCAGCTAAAGACTAATGGAGTCACAACTCCAGGGATCTGGTGGGCATCAACTTCATATGATTATGTCTTGACTCTTGGACTTCTGGGACAAATGGTGGTTTGGGCTGACTGCCAGTGAGTTGCAGTCTGCCCAAGCTTATCTAATTTGTTGATTTTGAACTTTCAAGAGAAATGAGAACACCTTGAATACAGAATAACAGCCTTTGCTTTCAGTCATTCTAATGGCCTTTATCTGCTTGCTGAAACTCAATTATGAACTCAGGGGAATCTAGTGTATTGTGCTAGTTTTTCATGGAATTAATGTATGGATTATTGGATTAGCAAAGTTCATCCTTTTTTTCTTCTAAAACTGATTTTTCCTTCTCAAACCCATCATTGGATTTTCTGGATTTTGTTTAGATTTGTATTCGGGGTGAGATGTTGGCTTCTCTTCTGTTTTGGAGGGGAGAGCACTGCTTCTGGTAGAATTATGGAAACTAGAACAAGAAGGAATCTTTACGTCACCTACCATGATCCTCTCATTTGACTGATGAAGAGAGGCCAAGCACCTTGCCTAAGGACACTTCTCATTATGGGGCAAGACAAGTCTGGAACCGAGTTTTCAGCCTCCTACAATAGTCTTCTAGTCTACAGTCCTTTTCCACACAATGCTTGCTTAAAGGCCGCATCATAAGGACCCCCTCTTCCATTCACACCACTTCAGAGGTCTCAGGGCATTTCATTATGAATTACCTCTCCTCGATCCTGTTGCTGCCAATTATTGAGTGAGCGCTGACCTCAGTCCTAAGAGCAACCTCTTTTCATGTTGTGTAACACAATATTGTAATGCTACAAGGTTTGGGAGAGGTTCTTTCTAGAATTTTTAGTTTCTTTTGTTCATTTTCTTAAGTCAGTTGTTCCTAATCTATTTAGAATTACAAACTTGCATAATCATCTAGATTACAGCAAATGACCTTGTCCACCTGAAAATGCATACAGACACACACAATTGCACACAGTTGAGAGGGTTCTGTGGACTCTGAACTCTCACCAACTTTGGATTAAACACCTCTGCCACTAAATGTGAAAGCTTTTAAAGTATTGTTTACAAGAAATAATTATTTTGCTCTGCTTTTATTGCGAATACATGTAAATCCCAAGAATTTTAGCCTGCAATTTGGTTTACCTTTTAGATCTTTTCCCTATAAAAGGAAGAGTAAAGATTATTAATAGTTTGTTTCCAGGATTATGAAAAATCACAGCCAAAGTTTCTTTTGAAATGAGAGCTAATCAGTCAGTGGTCTCCAAATCCAGGTATCTTTCTTGGTGGTGACAGGTGAGCTTTTAAAAACAGACAGCCATGTCCAGTTCCAATCTAGGCCTCACCTGAAGAGTATCATCCAGGAAACATTTTTAACATGTGACAATTATCCTGATGCAGCAGGTGCATCAACCACTGAAAATCCAAAATTGTCATTTTCTAGAGGTGCTACTTGAAGGCTATAGAGGTTGCAAAATCAATGGCATAGCTGGAAATTTATTGTAAAACACCTGGCTTCCTTGATCAAATGTGCTTTCTTTTGAAAAGTATTTGTATCAGGAAATAATACTACCATATAGAAAATTATAGAGAGCAATAAAACAAGATAACAATCAGCTTGATCAAATGTTGATGTGTTGCTATGTATGCTTTATGATTCCAAAAAGTATAGATATAACAGCTTTATTTTGATTTCTAGTGTCACTATTGTTCCTTAATTCCTGTGACTTCCTTCTGTGTTAACTTGTATTTTTCTGATATTTTTCAATTATTTTATTTTTAATCATTCTGTTTGGGTTAGTTATATTGGGTTGAGATATATCTAGTAAGCAACACATTGCTATTGTTTTTTTTCAGTCTGCTGTGATATTCTCTGTTTCCATTTTTCATTTATTATGAATCCTGTAATATTTTGGTTTATTTCTATGACCGGATTTTAGATTTCTCTTTGTATTTTCTGTTTCCCTTCCTTTATTACCTTTTGTGTTGGTCAGATTCTCAGTAGTTATTCTACCCTTCTTTCTTTGTATTTTTTCTTACCTTTTCTTCTCTCTCTCTCTCTTCCTTTCCTTTTCTTTCCTTTCCTTTTTTCCCTTCCTCTCTCTCTCTCTTTCTTTTTCTTTCCTTTCCTTTCTTCCTTTCTTTCCTTTCTCTCTTTCTTTCTTTCACCCATTCATTAGTTAATTCATCCATTCCTTCAGCAGTTGTCCTTAAGTTTTAAAATACATGTAACATTAAAAAGTATAAAATTATTGAATATTTCTAGCTTTCTCTTAAAAAATATATCAACCTTAGCCACTGTCGTGCTAGTAAATATTTAGCTACCAGCTTCCTAGAGAAGGAAAAAAGTCCTGATTTGTAGCATTTACTGATTTCCCTGGTGTAAATATTCCTACCATGACTGAGTCCAAGCTATAAATGTGATGTCAGTGAATGTAAAGTTGGGAAGTAATGCTCAACAGGATATCATCCTAAGTATTCCAGATACCGTAGACAGAGATTAACCTCAAGAACATAGGAAATAGCTAAATGAAGCAAAATAACTGGAAAGTAATGGGTTTGGGGTATTTATTACTTTTGCTTCTAATATAATTTATTTAGTTCTAAATTGATATACTTGAATATTTAAATAATGGCTGTGTTTGAAAACTTGTTTGCAAAATTTCTAAAAAGCTGCTTTTCCGAGCTCGTTTAAGAACACCACTGATCTTAGACTGCTTTAACCAGCCACTCTGCATTCCTATCCCCACCCTAAATGGACACACATTGTTATTTTGGCAGTTTTTGACTTGTTTTATTTTAAATGTGTGCACGCAAAATATTACTTTCACAGATAGTCATTAATTCATTTATTAACATGTCAATTTCTGGCTTCATCCTTGTTCCTTAATTCCATGACTTCCTTTTATGTTAATTTGTTATTTTCCTGAAATACGTCCTTTAATAAATCTATTAGCGAAGGCATATGAGTGGTAAATTCCCTTTGTTTTAATATGTAAAAAAAAATGCTTTAATTTTGCCTTCTTTCCTGAAAAATAGCTTAGTTGTGTAAAACCTGCTAAACTGACAGTAATTTTCCCTCACTACTTTCAAAATATTCGTTCATTCCTTTCTGGCATTTATTATTACTGCTGATGAGTCAGTTATCAGTATGTCAGTATTATCATCACGGTCTTCTCTTTTTTTCTCTCTTCCTGTTATCTTTAAATTTCTTTTTTCCCCCCCTCACTTCTTCAGTGTTCTACGGTTTTGTTAAGATGACTCTTGGCCTAGATTTATCCATATTTATGCTACTGAATGCCCACAGTACTCAGGTCTATTTACTCATTTCTTCAGTTGTGGAAAACTCATTATTTCTTCAAGTAATACTCCATCTTTTCTTTTCTCATTTTTTTTTCCACTTTCTGCAGCACTTAGTAGATGTAAATTGACTCTTGTCAATCTGTTCTTCATTTCTTGTATCTGATATTTTAAGTACAAAGACAAAACAAAACTCTTAAAAAAAAACCCTCTTTGTCTCTATATGATTAATTCTGGGTAAAGTCCTCAGTTCTTTTTTTCCAATTTTCTACTTCTTTCTTCAACCATTTTTAGTCTAGGGTCTGTATGCCATTAATATTTTTTAAAATCAATTATCTGCTACTTTCCAGAATCTTTGTTTTTTTCCGTAACCATCTATTTTTGTTTAGTATCTTTTAAAAAATAACTTCTTATTCACTTTCAATAGGTGTTATTTCTTCATTTATCTCAGTGAATATTGAAGAGTCTCATTATGTGAATATGAAAGTTTTTGTCAGATGGCTCCATCAAATTAATTCCTTTAGCTTAATTACTATGCTGAATATTTATTTTGTTAGCTACCTTTAATTGCACTGTATTTCTTAATGTGCTTTGTAATTTTGATTTTACAACTTATTGTGAGTGGGAGTTCTTATTGCTTTATTGCTATGTTTTTGCTGTGTTTTAACTTTTTTCTTTTCCTTCTATGTGCACCCCTTCGTGTGTGTGTGTGTGTGTGTGTGTGTTTGTGAGTGACTGCTGCCTCCTACCCATGTAACTTTAACCTCTATCCCCATCCTCACCCAAGTCTTCTCTTGCAGTTTCTGTGCTTCTGTTTTTCAGCAATACTAGGGATCTTACAGATGTATCCACCAAACCAATAACTAGCCCAATTCAATTATTGGCCATGGTGGCTAGCAAAATATTTGTGCTTGTTTTGTTTTAAGCTATATTTATAGGGAAGACTAGCTAGTTTCACCTCCTGGCTTTAAGCAGTAAGCCAAGCTCTGGTTTCCCTTCTCATACCTCCTTCACCCCACCCTCAATCTCATTTGAACACTTTAATTCCCATTTACAGCCCCCTCCCACCCCAGGAGCAGGGCTCCTAAACTCCACTGCTGCTACCATACTTGAAATTTAGTAGGTGTACAACTTCAGCTCAGCATACAGCTTTGCATTTGTGTTATTTCTGTGGTCCAAAGGATCCTCACCTTGGTTTTAAGTCTGATCTTTTTGCTTTTCTGTTTTTATATTATCTATTGTTTGTATAAGACGGGACTTGTCAAGTAAACATTCCATTCTACCATAACATCTTCTGCTTTCAGAGACTTAAAACCAAATGTACGCAAAATTCAAACTGAGATTCCTAAGCATATTCTTAATGTCAAGAAGTCTTTCTTTTATGTTTCTATAGAAATGGGGTCTTTTGGTTACTCAAAATAATATTTAAGCCTCATTATGTGATCAGAGTAGTCTGGGCCTTTCTATTTTAAAGAAAGATTTAGATGAGAAACACTGCAGGCGGCTTGAAGATAATATGCTAGGCATGTGATTGTCTCCTGGGGTGTTATTGTCTTCTCTGCTATCTTCCATGATTTCCAAAGTTTTATGAAAGATTCTGTACACATCCAACGTAGTATTGGCTGGAATACATTTTATTGGTTACTTTTGCCCAAAGCTGGTATATTGCCTAAAGCTAGTAACTAAAAGTCTTGTAACATAATGTCTAGTTATTTATGTTACCTTGACCACTTTTATCTTCTGGCATTCCTAATACAGGGAGCTTTTTTCATTTTTTTAAAAAGCCTTCTTTCTACATAGTTCCCCAAGTCCAAGTGATGGAACTGTATCATTCTGCTCATTACGTTCATCATCATTTTGACCCTCATCTTCTGGTCAAAAGAGCATGCGTAAATGAAAAGTAGCATCTCCCATCCAAACAAAAAATAATATTAAAATACCATCCCATTATAGTACAGCATGCATTGCACTTGTATTGATAATCAGTGTATCTGAACATCACACACATGAGGCTCCAAGAATGATACAACAGAACTTTTTTCCAGCAATATCTATATATAATAATTGCACACAAATATTAGTCTGACTTTTAAGAAAACAGAAACTATGCATTTAATATTCTCAGAAAACACAAAAAGATTGAATTGTCCTATAGCCAGACCACAAAGATGTTTCTTCCAAAACTGAAGACTAGAAAGACTGCCTCATCTTTGTCACTTTCAGGGAATTGGCAAAACTTGTCACATTCATGCAGAATCAAAACGATCCTTCTTTGGTCCTGTGTGTATGTGTGTGTTGGAGTGTGTCGGGGGTGGGGGAGAGTGTATGTAGCTTTTTCCTTCCTGCAGAGGGTTTATATGTTTAAATGGAGCAAAACTGATATTTCTGTCATGAAGCCCACTGATGGAACCTGGGGTTTGACTCCTGCTATGCTGTAATTTCACTAGACAGTAACTTCTTTGAGAATGAGTCCCTCACAGTATCACATAGAGCGTAGCGTATTTTCAGGCACCTCCATTGTTGCTTGTGGTTCCATTTCTCATGTGCTTCCCCCCACACTAATCCTTCCATTGGAATTATTGCCACCATGCGGAGGAGCCCTCAATAAGCCATTCAGCCTGTGTTAAGTCTCTCCTATGTCCATGTGTCGTGCCCCATATGTTAAATATTTCTACCATTTAGTATTTTAATCTCAGGAACTTTATCCCCCTTACCATTGGACAATGAACATCCTGAGAGAAGAGCTTGAACCTTTTAACTCAATGTGGTGCCTGGACTAGGTGCTAAATAAATGTTTTTAAATTAAAGTATTCACTACTTCTCTGAGGGGTCTTTAAAAAATGGGCTTTATTATTCTAGTTTTCAGTTGAAACCTAACTTGTGGGAGACACAACAATGTCCCTGCTTACATTAGTCAAAATGTCAGTAGTTTCACATAATAAAAACAGATTTCTCCCTAATGTCTTGGTTCCATACAGTCAGTCAGGACTGGGATTACTCGGTCATGTGGCCCTGTCATCTTCTGGAGCTTCATTCCCTTCTATATTCAGTCAGTGTGTGGGAAATGAAGGAGGATGTGAAAGTCTGAAGTTTCATATATAACTTCAACCATATTTTATCAGACAGAACTCAGGCCAATGACTTCAGCTTAGTTGGAAGGAGGCTTGAAAATATAGTCTAGTTATGAGCTAGGAGAAAATAAAATGAAGTTTAGTTAGCCCAGGCTTGCACCTGCTACACTGACATCTAAGGAAGTCTAGAAACTGGTCAAGCCTGTCATGCAATGGCTTATATGTTGCAAGCACTTTTTTTTAACATCACAATAGATTGGCCATTAACTACGTGGAACTTAATTGTCGTTATGTTCCTGGGATTTTAGTGTGTCATTTGCTATACTTTATTGATGTGAATAGAAGCTGGTAGAAATATTTGATCGACAAAAGCATTTTTTAAATTTGAGAAGTAACTTTGTACCTTGTGACAAAATAAGACATTTCTAAAAAGATTATGATGCAGAAAAAATATTTTTAAGGAGCAGATGAAATTAGCTACCTGAGTCCACACCTTAGCAAGTAAGACTTGTTTATCAAAGTTTGTTTTCTCTAGTTTTAGTCAAATGGATATTTATAAGTCTTTCATACTAGAAATCATTTGAGGGAAATGACATCATTTAGTTTTCATTAAGTGCATCTTTTTTTGTAGGATCCATTTTTTCTCCATCACTAATCTTTCAACTACTAACTGGTCTGAGATGTGTTTTTCTAAATGAAACAAACCAAAGTAGGTTCAATTAACTTACAATAACCAGAGGCAATTCAAATGTTTTTCTTCTTTTTTATTGTAAGCAAATCTGCTTTAGCAATTCCTGAGAAATGACAAATTTAGCACTTGCTTTGAAGTATGTTTACATATGAATTTCAATATAAAGATGACTATTCCTTAAGTTTTGTGTATAGTAAATAATGAAATTGAATTTTCTTTGGAATACTCTACTTATTCTGTTCCAAAGACAGGAGTCATTGTTTTCTAAATAAGATATGTGCCTGCATTTTACAGGTTTTCCCTGATTTTGCAAGCCTAAGTAGTCAACTGAAAGGGTTCACTCAAATCAAAGATATAAGACATACTATATAATGTGAGGTATAATTTTTTTTTAAACTTACATCTACCACTGAGAACTTTATAAGTAGAGATTTAAGAGGGCAGGCTTGGGGACTGACTGGCCTCCTATAGTTCCTCCTAAACCTGAAAGATTATTATATCAAAAGTCAGCATTTCATTGCCCCCCTATATCCATAAAGAAAATTAAAATCATATGCTGCACAGCAAGCTTAAACCATTCAGAATGCTCGTAAACATATTTAAAGCCAAAATTACAGCTGTTTCTCAACTCTCGGTACCACGTATAGCTCTGGATGCGGTTCTTACGTTGCTGTGCACATACTGTAACAGTAATTACTGTATTTTAAGCACTATGCGATTCCACAAGAACATTTTTTTGGTGGTGATATAGCAACCTGGTGACAAAGAGCCCCTCCTGTACTACATAACCACCTTCACAAGGAAAACACCATGTTCTTAATGTTCTTCTAGAACCTTGTCTTCTTTTGCTAGGGAAGGAGATAACAGGTTTTCTCAAATATGCAACCAAAGAAAGTATTTCATCAAACACACACTGTTCGGTGACCTACTGACAGCTTTTTCTTTCTGTACTTTTAATGCAATTTTACAGTTGGAATTTAATTGATTGCACACATGCTTGACTGAAGGACTAACTGGTTCCACTGGTAGTTCCAAACTTGTGTGAGCACCTTTTCTTGTCACTGTGCTCTGAAATATGGATGAATCAACAGTCAAACATGAACTTTAATTAACTTCCACTAGAACATACCATATGTTATACAGAGATGTAGGAAGTGTGAAATCCTTTGCAAAATGGAAATTTCTCAGTATCTGACAAAGTGGGAGCAAATTTATTATTATTTTATCCTCATTATTATTATTTGTGTTTTCATTGTCTTTGTCACTCTCACTCTCAGAGTTTGGAAAGTGATTAGGTTAACAAGTCTTCCATGAGGAACCAAAGTGTACACTGAAGTGATGATGGATCATACTCTATGAGATAACACTTGCAGTGAGAAAGAACTTACCGTAAGCTTGTGGTACTCTGTTCACTTGATCCCAACTCTATTTATATGACCATCTATTGAGTAGGATGTCTAGTAGGAAAGGAGCCTGTAAGGTATGTTATTGTGTCCCCTGGCAGACTGGTGAAGTGCATGTCTAATTCTGCTGGTGTGGACAATTATGGTGAGAATAACACTTCGTAGCTCTAGGTGTAATGATTTGGACTAAGGATAATCCCCTAGTGATATTTTTGCAGAGATTATTCTTACATCCTGACTCACTGACTTATAACAAACAAGGCTTCCTGTCTGCTAAGTGGGCAAATTAGATGTTATCCATTAGGAATTCTGTGGGGAGCAAAATAAACATAAGTTATTCATTTATATATTTACTTGTATTGTCAAGAAAGGTTCTGAGGATGCGTCCTGCTGAAAACCTTTGCTGTACAACTTTCATGTATACTTCTAAGGAGCCTAGAAAGAGACAAAGTCAAATTGGGCCTGGTATTCAAAAGATCCCAGCAGAACCTTTAGCCAGGATAGAGAAACTTGCTAGAGACCTCAATTTTGGGGTTTTCCCTTTGGCTCACAGAGAAAAGTCTTTGTTCTCCCAGTACCATTCTTCCTAGAAAGAGGACAATACTGTGTTTTTAAGCAGAGGAAACCTATCTTCAGGCAAAATCTTTCACAGACTCCTTTTACATAAACTCAATAAAAGTAGAGGTGCTTTGGCTTAAGAAGCAGGTCAGAAGGACAGAACCACCCTCTAATTCAAACTTTGTGTGTTGTTTTCCCCAAGTTTCCTCTCCGTGGAAACCTCAAAGGAAACTTGCAGCTCCTCTTAACATAGTATGAAAACTATTGGCTCGAGACAACTCAGACCACTTGAGACTCATTCTTCTTGACCTGAGGAAGTCACTCTTTACTATCTATTTTGTCTGATAGAACAAAGGAGAATATTGGAAACTCCAAGCTTGAATGTGCAGCTATTTTATTATATAGATTCCCCTAAAAACTGTAAAATTTCTGTTTATATACAACAATAACTAGTAACACACATATATTTCCAAATATGGGAAAGAAAACTATGAATACACATATGTGTATGTTTACAGGATCAGTTATACTTATGCAGAACAAGTAGATGTTTATGCTATGATTGGAAAAAACTTCCCTCAGACAAAATACACTTCTCACTGGCCCAGTTGCATGTGTAGAGTCTCCCATTACCTATTCTTCTGGGTAATGGGAATTGTTGAAAAAGAAATAGCATCTGGAGGATGGCATATATTCTGCCATTATTGACTATTAATAGTTTACTTTAAATCAGTCCTCCGGAGAGCAAGATTGGGGGATGGATTGAAATATAGAACAGAGGAAATCCAAAGAAAATAGGAAGTATAGAGAAGAAGTTGAACTGGGGGAACATTATTTTGGTTGGATTTTGAAGTATAAAATGTTCTGACCAACTGCAGTGGGGCACAGGTTTATCCAAGACAGATATTCAAAGACCAGAACTGTACAGAAAGGATAGGGTTGCTAAGAAAATCTTTGTTGCTTTTGCAATTTTTTTAACTACTTAAGAGTTTGTGTGAATATAATCTATATATAAAATTAGTAACCAATTGGCATTTGCATTTGAAAGTCAGTGAGAGGGAGATTGACTTGGTGGCTTGAAGCATACTCAAAATTTTCCAATGGTGTTTATGTGCTTCCCCATGAATCTTTTCACTTTTAACCTCTTTACTTCTTACTGGAATATCTAGGTTCCCTTTCTTAAAAATCAACTTAAGAAAGCGCCCCTAATATGCTGTTGACTGATCAATGAACTATACTAGGAAATCATCTGCTTAATTGTACGTCTTATAATATTCCTCTGTTCAAAAAGCACTTTGTTGCATCTAAGAAACATATAGAATAGATCAATGGGCTAGCTAATGAGGGGTAGGGCGGGTGGTGGGGTTGAAGACAGTGAGTCTTTCTGTAATACTAGGCAGCTGGATAACAAAACGAGGGCTTAAAAGCGGTCTGCTCTGTAATCCCAGCACTATGGGAGGCCGAGGCGTATGGATCACGAGGTCGGGAGATCAAGACCATCCTGGCTAACACGGTGAAACCCCGTCTCTACTAAAAATACAAAAAATTAGCTGGGCGTGGTGGTGGGCGCCTGTAGTCCCAGCTACTCGGGGGGGGGGGAGGGGGGGGAGGGGACGCTGAGGCAGGAGAATGGTGTGAACCCAGGAGGTGGAGCTTGCAGTGAGCCGAGATGGCGCCGCGCTCCAGCCTGGACGACAGAACGAGACTCCGTCCCAAAAAAACAAACAAACAAAAGGGGTCTGTTCTGTATCCAGTGGGCAGTCGGTTAACTGTTATAGTTTCAACTATGGGGTTACTAAAACTGAAAGATAAACAACTGCTCCATGTCAGATAAATTTTATCTGCATACTTAAAATATGAATCTTCCATAATGATTCAGAGATGAAGAAAAAAATAAATAAGAAATAAATAAATAAAAATAAAGCCAGATGAGAAAGAAGCCTAAAATGATAAATTGCAAAGTTTTAAATGGCCATTAAAGCTGAGCTATCAAATGGCTACCAAATGAAGTTTCATTTCTCATTTTATTTATAAACATTCATATAAAATTGCAAGGAGAAAAAAGGGAAAATCCTTGAACTCGTGTGAAAGACATTTTGTGCCGTGTATGTTGAATTACTATTAAGTATTCACCTGTCTTAAATGGGCTCTTTCTCCAGCCTCTGCATCATACATCTTAATGTCAGTAACATCTGCAACTGAATGGTAATGTGGATCAGTGAAGATAATCACTAGTTAATAAGAGCTTCAAATCGTGCTTTGGCTAGTGTATACCCTTTAATGTATTTGGATAATTTACCAGTACAATTTTATTAAATGCTTCTGCTTGATCAAAAAGTGCTTGTATATAAAATTAGCTGAGAATCTGAATTTTAAAAAATTACTGGCACAATGGTTGTTTGGCTTCATGTAGTCCTTACCTTTTAGTTTTCTTTGGAGCTTACATTTCAGAAGTCATGGTTTAAAGATGATTCTTGACTTCTATTTGAGTACATTGGTGGTGAGGTTGCAACCTTCCACTTTTTTACTAAGTCTATGTACCACAGAGATGAAAAGACAAAAGGTGAAAAATCTATGTTCTTTGCTCCATTGATAAATCTCAAGTGCATTGGGTCTTGTGGGGACACATTGGCCTTTACTATTTCTGTTTTTGTTGCTCTTTATTTATTTTGCTGCAGAATGCGATTGGTCATGAAAAATAACCCAGGGGCGATGCGGTGGGTAGTGGAGAGAAGGAGGAGGAGTGACCTGGTTTTGATTAGTTAATTCAGATTAGGGAGTAAATTCTGATTTCACAGCTGCTGTTCAGGTTCAATGGCACTACCAATTTTTCCATTTCCAGTTCCCATATATAAAGCTGACAGTTTCCTCGGCTAGAACCCTTTTTTAATGCTCCTCTTTGGCAGAGGCTCTACCTTTCCCCCCATGATTTTCAGTAGCCTTCCTCCCCCATGCAGCTTTGCCAGAGCTACTCGTTCGTGAGCTTCAAATCTCCTGTAATTCCAGTCCTAGCAGGCCCTTAAAAATGTAGCAATGCACAGATGTGCAGTGAAAATTTTAAAATGTGCACTTTCTTTTAGGAATATGAACACTGAATATCACATAAACCTCTGATGTTCCCCTTGCCACCTTCTAGAGCTTAGCTAACCCTTCCTTCTGTGTTTATATTCATGGCTCTTAGGTACATGGTCGGCCGGCTTTTAGTTCTCACGCTTTCCCATCTCTTTTCTTCTATGCCAAATAGCTTACTGATTTTATGATGTGGGCAGGGGCCAGTGAGGGAATAGTTTGAGTCCACAAGCTCCATTTCCAGTCATGGCCTGGGCTGAGTTTTAATATAGACCTTAGTTAGAGGCAAAGTCTTGTTCTTCACAAAGCTCCCTTTTACAGTTTATATAAAGAAATGATAAACA
>NW_012117488.1:3398485-3431519 GCF_000951035.1 Colobus angolensis palliatus
GAAACCTACAGCTATAGTGCATTAGAATTACATTTCCTAAATGAGTCATGTTAAAAATATCCCTCTTGAACCATGAAAGACAAAGACAGGTATTTAAAAACAAAAACAAAAACAAAAACAAAACAACAACAACAAAACAGAACTCAAGCTTTCAGCAAATTAAAAATTTCCCCCCTGGTAAAACACAGAACAACGAACATTGCAAAATCCACTGCGTGCTAATAGAATGTTTTTTGCCTTTAGTAATTTATGGGCACTTTCTCCCCCATCTATCGATCACATTTTAAAAAGTAAACTGCATTAACATTTTAGAGTATAATGGCTCCAGAAAATGTTTGATTTTTATCACTACTAAAACATCATCGTGACGTGTGCTTTTGTGTTAGCTGGTGCAGGAAAGGGATACTTCTTTTTGCGTGAAAGGGCCTTTGGCGCCATTCATGTTTATTCAGGTATCTTATGGTGCCCTGAAATAAAGAGCTTAAGGGTCATGCTACGGACAGGCCGCGCTGTTTTTAAGAGTACAAGAAACACATTTATGAAACGAAGGAGGAAAAATAACGGAGCAGAGAAAAGACAGGAAATGGCAAGTTCCTTACTGGATGAGATAACTGACTAGCCAGAAGACTAAAGATCCTTTTGAGAGTCTTTGATGCAGTCCTTGAGCTCCAGGATGTTAGGCCCTGGGCTGCTGCCCGCTCTGTAGCACCATCTGCTGGTCAATCTGCAGTCTCCGTTAGCCTGGGTGGGGAAGTGAACTGCTCTGCTCAAGACAAAGGTCACTATTGACTTCAGTGTTAATAATTTACTCCACATTGGTGGGGGGAGGAAATATTGTTGTGTTACACAAGGCTAGTACGAATGGGACTGGCTATACAGAATTTAACAAAGTGGTTACTCAAAACATCTTTTTAAGGGAAAGAAAGCAAAGCCCTTTTTTTTTCATGGAAAGTATAAGAATCCCATGGATTTTTAGAACAAGACTAAACCATCTGTGCAAGAAAATTTATTCTCACCTTGATCCTTCAACATCTTGTGTATCTCCCATTCTATTAAATTAAGGCATTACTGAAATATGTTTAAAATTGAGCGCCATCCATCATAGAGATTGAGTTAGAATATCTACATAATATTTACACATCTCAACAGGAAAAGTAATTTTTCTTTTCAGTAGTTATCATTTTTGAAAACCCAGGTTGACTTGTAAGCCACCGTCTGTCTCATCCCTTACAAAGCATTTCCTCAGCTGATGCATTTCACTGATTTGATCTCACTGATATGGTAATAAAATCATTGGTCACTCAGACACCGAGCTCGTAGCCATGTGTTGAATCACCTGCTGTTAATTCAGATAGAGGTATACAGATGGGACTCAGGGACCCAAATGTGTTAATCTGAGAAATCCCTCGGCAATATCCCATGGATTACAATATTGCTGAAATATCCGGTATATTACTGCAAGTTAAATACTTCTAGAATTAATTATTAAAAGTGTATTTACCAAGGTTTAGCAACTATTTAATATGTGTTGCTTCCCAATGGGAGATTAGCCTATCTAAGGGCTGTGGAATCCTGGGGCCTTTGGAATTTATTTAACAAATGATAAGCAGCTGATTAAAAATAAATTAAATGCTAGTTTAAAGTATTTAGGAAGCTCATTTAAAGTGTTTCATTAGTAAGGAGTTTCCCCATCCCCTCTTTATTGTTTTAGAATTATTTACCTTATATATTGGGGTAGAAAACAAGATGGCTGCCAGAGAAGAACTGTGTGAATAACCATATTTCTTAACTAAATTTTTTCTTTTCTGACAGTTTTGTTTTTAAAGGTGATTTGGATTTTTTTTTTTTCTTTTTTTGAGACAGAGTCTCACTCTGTGATCCAGGCTGGAGTGCAGTGGTGCCATCACGGCTCACTACAGTCTGGACTTCATGGGCTCAGCAATCCTCCCATGTCAGCCTCCTGAGTAGCTGGGACTACAGGCCTGCACCACTATGCCCAGCTAATTGTTTATTTTTTATGTATTTTATTTTTTAGTAGAGATGGGATTTCAGCATGTTGGCCAGGCTGGTCTCAAACTCCAGGCCTCAAGTTATCCATCTGCCTCAACTTCCTAAAGTGTTGGGATTACAGGTGTGAAACACTACACCAGTCCCTTAATAATTTTTTTTTTTTAACCTCAGGAAAATAAGTATCTTAATGCAACAGAAACTTGGAAAAAATTTTGGATAATAGGTTTCCCAGTCACAGGCTGTTGTAGGATTCACCTATACTTTTTCTGTTTTTTTCTTGAAATATGTATGTAAGTATCCCTGCCTATTTTCCAATTTTTTTTTTCTTCCTAGAGCTAGAGTTCCCAGTTAGTGCAAGAAAAAAACTCATTCTCTCTTATATAGTCATTCGTAGAAAAAAATGTAAATCATAATTTATGACAAAATTATTTGAATTATTCTTTCAGAGGTATTGAGTGCTTATTATTGTTATTTGCTAGCCATTATACTAGGCTTATTCACATACTTTCTTTTTGAATTCAGTTTTCAAGGAATTGTCACACTTACAACTTCATTGCATAGTATACACAATGCCAGTCTGCTTGAGCTTGAGTCAGAAAAGTTCAAGAGCTCAGACCAACACTGATCTTCCCTTGTATGGAGTTTTTGGAGAAAACAGAATTATTTTGAAGCAAGCTCAGAAAAGCAATGAGAATTTTATGTCAAAACCAACCTGAAGACATGTTTAAAGATTGAACTGTATGTTTTGTTTTAATACTTACATTATGTTTCATGTGATTGAAATCAATATCTTCATTTCTAAGCCTTTTTTGTGTGTGTATGTGTTTAAGTTCCTTGAGACTAAGTTCTCAGTCTTTATATTATTAAAAGACATCCTGACTGAGGGCATTATGCTTAATACAAACTAGTTACAAGTAAAGACAACTTTGAACATGGATCTTATTCATGTTGATGTCTAAGTGCTATGAATTTGGAGGGAGGATTTGTTAGACAGGGACTGAGTGGCAGTGGGGAGATGGGGCATAGTATAGAGACCAGGCTTTGATGAAGAGAAATGCTGGCCTTCAGAAGGAGACACTGACTCCTCCTTGTTATTCATCAGCATAGCCAAAGCAGAGAAAGTTGCTGAGTTGAATGACAGAGGTATGTTTTTAGATGTCTAGGAGGATCAGATAACAAATCAGAACTATCCAGGTTACGAAAAATTACAGCAGATACACCAGATTTATTCAAACAGGAATTTGTGCTATTGGCCAAATATAGACCAAACAGCAAATGGTGACCTGAAATAGGAATTAGCACTTTTGGTAACAGAAATCTCTCCAGAACCAGATCCTGGACAGATAAAGTGCCAGTGAATAGGAGAACCTGATCACAATACAGAGCCTGAGATTGACTTGTGTGACTTGTGGTTAAGAGCTGGAAGTCAATGATAATAATTGAGTCAGTTTATCTTAAGAAGCAGGGATAATCAACCTAAAAGACAAAAGGAGTTGCCATCTTCATTTATCAGCCAGACCTTGGAACCGGAGGACACAGCCACTTATGGTTCCTGCATGAGGCAACTCCAAAGGAAAATGTGGCATTTACCCAAATCCTGAAGATAAATGTATGTAAAGTGAAGCTCCCACAAGTTAATATGGGTAGCTTTACCACTATTGGAGAAGTGAATAAAATCAAGTGAAAAATGGAATGCGTCTTGGCTGTGCTCGTTGGCCATGGCCACTGGTCAGGCAGCAGCTGTGGTCTTTATGTTACTAGCAAAGGCTTTGAAACCTCTCCTGGATCATCTCCCACCCTCATGGCTCCCTGAGCAATGCCGATAACAACTAGCCAAGCGACTGATGCTCCTGCTGAAATTACCTCTTTGGTCTCACACAGAGCCATCCTCAATCCGTGGAGAACGGCCAGCATGTCTGGAGAGATGGCAAATTATGGACTGAATGCATCCCATTGTACATTGGGGTTGCATTAGTTCACAGGAGACCTTCCAGTAAGAAGAATGTCTGATCATATTTTATGCTGCCAGGCAGTATTGGTAAATGCCAGAGTCTTGTCTGGAGCTGGGACTCTTAGAAGCTGTCTTTTGTGCTAAAGAATTATTTTGGTTTATGACAGCTAAAGACCCTGATTCTGAGTACCTGGCTGTGGTAACTATAGATGTGTACCTATAATTATCATAATATTCATGTCTAGAATTGTGAGAAAACCATACATGCTGAGTATATGTTCAGCACGTTTAACTCATCGTGGGACTATTCCTTATTAAAACTTTTTCTAATAGTGAAAAAAAAATCTCTTTTGGTGCATTGGCACCAGAGCCAATCCATTTCCAATTCCTGAAGCTAAGAAGAACAAAACAGATTATTTTCTGAAACGGAAGATGTTTGTTTTAAACCACTGGAGAATGTGGAATTTGGCTTAAAGGGTATGGCTTTCTCTGATCAAGACTCACAAATCTTAGTACACTAAACTTAGCCTATTGCTTGAGAAAGGAAAATGAAAAGGGATGTTCAATGAATATAGTCCACAATATTGGAGTGTTGGAGTATTATATAGGCCTTTGAGAAAACATAAAATAATTACGGATGATAGCTAACATTTGTTGAGTACTTTCTATGTGCTTGGCATAGTACTAAGTTCTTGCATACATGACCTAATTTATTTCTCCTAACCATCTATGAAGTAGATACTGTTATTTTTGCATATTTTTCAAATGAATAAACCCAATGCTTAGAGTGGTTAAGGAAATTGCCTAAGTTTGTTCAGCTGGTAAGTTACAGAGCTGCTTCTGACTTTAGATTTATCTGATTCCAGGGCTCACTTTGAGTGTTTATATAGTGAGAAGATCATTATATGGAATGTTAATGCTATAGGGAATTGAAGGCAATAGGGTCAAAAAAGTGTTAAACTATATTTAAGACTTCCAAAGATATGAAGACTTGTGACAGTTATGTACTACCCACCTCCCCAATTGTAGATACAAAGCTCACCTACTGATAGAGGGTACCCCTCTCTGATGGCTTTGCCCTGCCTACCCTCTGGGAGGTAACTGTGATAATGAATTTGACTGGTGCATTTTCTTATACTCTCTCTCTCTCTTTCTGTGTGTATATACTTAAAGAATGTACCTTATTTTCTGCATTACTTTTGATCAGGTTCTGATACGGGAATTTTTTTGGAAGTTAGAAAGAAGGAGCCTAGAGAGAAAATGGAAATCATACAACTCATCTCTTGTGAGAGTGTGTTGTGCAACATAAAGCTTGTTTTAAAGAATTGGGGTACCTTCCTCAGGACTGTGTGAAAGATCTAAGCAACTTTGCCAGCATATTTTCAGGAACATGTTTGTGAACCACAAGTACAGAAAACAGACCTTGAAATGCTTGCCCTTTCCTGTAACCAGGGGCGGAATGGAATTTGCCCTCTTGTCTGCACTGTGTGACTATCAGAATGGCTCATTTTCTTTGATCCTGTGTTTTCTGTCATTTGGACAATGTACCCCAAGAAATTAAAATCATCATCCTTGCTTGGCGCTCTGTGGCAGCTGCCTGCCTGGTGGCTTCTGGTAGTTCCGTGAAACGTGTGGGCAGAAGAACAGAAGGGCTGAGGAAGGAATAGAGTGACTGGAATAGCATTCGCCGGCAGAATGTTTGTAGCTGAAGGTGGAGCATATCCAGAGGACACTGTTAGGAATATTTTAAAATCACAGGTGCACTTCTGCTCCTTGCAATTTAAAGGCACACAGTAAATGCAATTTGTATAACTGTTTCACAAAGTGGCTAGATGGCTTCCTTATTTCTAAATTGGAGTTCTTGTGGGCCCTCCGTAGGCAAAGGGAAGGTAAGCTGGGTCTCCCTCTTGCAAGAATGAATGAGTGTAAAGCAACTCTGTTTCCCCAGCACCTGGAAAGAGCGTGTAGGAACTCAAGAAGGGTTTTTTGAAGAAATGATTAAATAGAAATGACATGTTTTCCCACTTGAGGCTGACTCAATTGTGCAAAAATTTTTATTTATGCCTGTTAACCCCACCACAGTTACTTGGGTTCACCTGTGAGGCAGGACGTGATTGCTTCATGCTTAGGTGGATTCTGAGCTACTTTCAGAGGCAAAGGAAAGAACTTCCTGTGCCCATGCTTTTCATTGATTTGCTAAAACCTGAAATGCCACCTGAGGAATGTTTTTAAAGGAACAGAAGAAAGAAATAAAAAGAAACCTCCTTAAAATAGTGGTCCAAAGTTTTAAAATTATGTATCATATCTGTAAACTTTTTGAGTACTTATCCCCAAATATGCACATTTATTGATTTATACATTATCTATGTACTATTGCATAGATATGTTAATACCTAATAGAACATATGCAAATATTTTAAGAAGGAGACAAACCTGAAATAAAAATATTTTATTTATAAGGGTACAGAACCTTTTGCTTTCATAAAGATTATTGTTATGACTATGATTAGTTATAATTCAGACTTTTTTCATCTTGGTTTAATATTTTGTGATATGACTTCTGGGTCTAAATTCAGCTTATTTTAAAATTTTGTTTTAAAGGCTATCATAGCTAAAAATAATATTTTATCAAAGTGTATGGGTATCACGTAAAAAGGCATTGTGGCTACAGTTACGGGTTTGTGACATCCAGACGTGGAGCTCCTCCATCACCGTAAGGCATTTGTGTGGCTCCTTGGAAAGCTAAGGCCCGTCTTCCCTGGTGTCAATCAGTTGTCTTTGCAAACTAATTATAAGGTATACATCTTATATATTTTTAACAAATGAATTGAAATCCCTCTGAGAATTTTGATCTGGAAGGTTTTGAAACAGGTTATAATATTCTGTTTTCAAGTTATTAAGTATGAAGACGTGGTGACATCTTTAGTAGTGGTGCATCTTTAGTAGCAAAATCATTTTTACAATGGAAATGATTCTTAATACAAATTTAAAAATATTCTTTACATAATGCAAGTTTTAGTTTTAAATACACTGTTTCTCATCCATGATTAAAACATTAAGTTAAACCTTAAAGGCCAGATTATCTACATAAGTCAGTGAATATGCCCCTTGTCTTTTTGCAAAAGAAAATGCACACTTATATTTAAATGTCACAAGATTTGTCTACTTCTTGTTAATGAGATAAACACCTAACCACTGTGATACAAAAGATCTTTGTGGCCCTTCTCTATCTCATTAACAAGAATGGTAAATATTTGACTATATTTTAAAGGCTTTGTGGTTGTCATGGTTGTCGTTATTCCTAAAGGACTTTGACACTTCAGCTTCAATTTCTTTCTTTTTATTTTTTTTGAGCCCGAGTCTCACTCTGTTGCCCAGGCTGGAGTGCAGTGGCAGATCTTGGCTCACTGCAACTTCCACCTCCTGGGTTCAAGTGATTCTCCTGCCTCAGCATCCCGAGTAGCTAGGACTACAGGAGCTTGCCACCACGCCTGGCTAATTTTTTGTGTTTTTAGCAGAGATGGGGTTTCACTGCGTTAGCCAGGATGGTCTCAATCTCCTGACCTTGTGATCTGCCTGCCTTGGCCTCCCAAAGTGCTGGGATTACAGGCGTGAGCCACTGCGCTTGGCCCAGCTTCAACTTCTTTGCCCGTGAATGATGCCAGTAAAGAGTTTTTGGATACAGATTTTGAAATCTTCTTACTTATTTTGTGTGGTTTAGTTTAGTTATAACTTGGTAGCATAATACACAAATCCAGTCAACTGTCAGCAGCCTGGCGACCTGAAGGCACCCTGCCACTCTTCTACATGTGGACTCCCTGTTCTTTTTTCAGGTCACTTTCATGTCACTTATGTGACATATAACCACTTAAAAGGCAGGCTGGGTAACAGTGGCTGAGTAAATGTATATTAAATATCAGCGAGCCTTTTAATTTTTGTGCAAGAAAAATACATATGTGTAAAAGAATTCAGATTTTTCTTCTCTATCTGAGTATATCACCGTATGCATCCCAGATTAAAAACTGCCTTTACGGTCTTGATCCCCATTCTACTGTGAATCTCCTTGGGTGATGGAAGTACTTGAAGTAATTATGTCACTCAGAATGATTTAATTCAACTTTATTAAAAACAGATTTTGATGGGGTAAAAACATGAGTGAAGTAAATAGCCTTGGCCCTTAGTGGTGGTTGATCATTACTGGGATTCAAGGGGTGATGGAGAAGATAATGTACAAACCTTGAAAGCTAAGAGAATAAAACACAAATCCTCATGTTTTACAACATTCTTTCTTCCTACTTTTATGAGAATGCAGAACTGTAGTACAGGGCAATGTAGTCCCCCACTGCTGTTTTCTCCTAGTCCAGAGTACAGCTGTGTACTGGGTCTATCAGACAGAAAGATCTTGGCCAAGGCAAGACCACGCTTCAACCTGGATCCAGGACATGGCCCTGGCAATGGCCAAGGTGTTCAGTCAAAGCACAGGTGGTTGGGATCCAAGGGTGGTATCATCCCGTGGATGGCTGTTTGTTACCCTGGATTATGAATATAGCCTGACATTCATTCAGATGTCTAAAATCTAAGTGTTCAAGTAGCTTTTCTGGGCTATGCCATTTTCCAGTGGGAGATATTGAGGCAGCTTTTTAGTTTAAACATATTACAATAATGTTCTATACCAGGTTAGTGGGAAAACCAGTATTTTCAAAGACCCTGTAATCTTTTCACTGAAAGCTGCTTGAAGTTGGTAGCTTTCTTCCTCTTATGCTATTTTAAGCTTGGCAGCAGAAGAGGTGGATTCTATTTTATCCCCATAATTATTTTAATTTCTGGGCTGATGGTGCCATCACTTTCTCCCTCAACCTTTTCCTATTTCCCTTCACATCATTCTCTACTGAAATGCTGCCACCAGACACAGGGAGTCACCACCAGTGGCTGACATCTTTATGATCATTCACAAATGATCACAATCACCAGTGATCACCATTGAATAATGCAATAAGATCATGTTTCTTTTATTTCGTTTTGTTTTTAGAGAAAGAGTCTTACTCTGTTGCCCAGGCCGGAGTGTAGTGGTGTAATCCTGGCTCACTGCAGCTTCAACCTCCCGGGCTCAAGCCATCTTCCAGCTTCAGCCTCCAGAGTAGTGGGACTATAGGCATGTGCTACCATGCCCAGCTAATTTTTAAATATTTTTGTAGAGATGGGGTCTCACTATGTTGCCCAGGCTGGCCTTGCACTCTTGGCCTCAAGCTATCCTCCCGCCTCAGCCTCCCAAATTGCCAGGATTACAGATGTGAGCCACTGTCCCTGGATTCATGGTTCCTTTATATCTGATATTTAGAGGAATAACATGGACATTGTATAATATGATGTTTCAGAGCATACATGTGTCTTTCAACATCTATTTATTCTTCTCTGGAGAAAACATGTTCTCTCTTGCTAAGTAAAATACATCTGTATTCTGTAAATCCCGAATGCTGCATCAGCTTATGTTACACACTATGAGATGAAAAACACCACAATGTGGCACATGTAAGATAGAGCCTATACTCCATTTGTGCTGAGTTTGATGCTGATGGATGAAAACTTATTAGAGGAATTCACTCACCATGCTTGGAGACTTTGCTGTTAACGGTTTTCCATATCTCATTTTTCTGATGTGAGTCTTATTTTAGAGACTTCAGACTAGATGATGGAAGACTGGGGAAATATTCTACCCCCAAAACTCCCCAAACTTGTACACTTTTTATATTGCTGTAACTCATAGGTGAAAGTGGGTGGTGGAGAGAAACAGTACGTTATCAAGTCACCATCTTCTACAGAATACAGATAAGCCACGCTGACTACAATGGCCTTCTATCAATTTAAAGGTACCCATGATTTACAGTAATGAATTCTATAAAATATTATTAACTGAGGGATGGCCAGTCTCTATGAAAAGTATTGATTGTGGAACTCTAAATAAACATTTATGTAGAACTTTTAAATATGAAAGCACTCTTTTTATGAAGAACTCAGAGGTTTAGCAAATTCAGCCATTGACTATACACTAGAATTCAGGAAAACATGGCAAAGATCTTCCCAGCTGTGTGGAAAACAGCTTCCCAAAGGCACACACAATATACCTCATAGGAGATCATGGCACTGCTCTAGGAACCTCATATTGTAGACCACTGAGTGTACAATAAGGCATTGTATGAGAAACACCAGGGACATACTGATAACAGATAATGAACAGCAATGAAAAGAAGGAGATGAAGAACTATTAGAGACAAGTATGATAATTTGATAGGACCTGATAGAAGCAAAAGTGGTCCCCTAAAGCATAATGCAGTTATTTTCATGATGGTGATTTTGAATAAATAAGAATGAGTTAAATTATGCTCATTTCACTCTGTTTGATAAAGCAGATCATTATGCAATATATTTTTTCTAAGTTCTTTCAAAAAGGATTAAATAGTAGTAATTTGAACTTATTGAGCATTTACTATGAAACAAACATTTATCTAAGAGCTTTTTAATGCATTATCTCATCAAATCCTCAGAAAAAGATTATGAAGAGTTACCATTATTATTTCCATTTTACAGATGAAGAAACGGAGGCAAAAATACATTAAGTTGCCCAAGATGCAGCCAGAAGTAGACTCAGATCGCCCGTGTTGCATCACTGTGTCATACCTGCCCAATTAAGATAAATAAGTATTGCTACTTAAAATAAAAACCTCAGTTGTCTGAAAATCTTACTTGTATGAATCCTCATGATGCAGTATAAATGAGACACTTATGCATACATTAAAATAGCTTTAATTATAACTAGGCTCCAATTACGTTACCTAGTAAAGTCTTTACTGGGACCTTCTTTATTGATAGATAAGAATGTTTTACAATTAAAGCTTTGATTATTTTCTGTAGGTGGAGGTTTACGTATAGCATGAAGATACCTTTAAGGTTGACAACTTGCTGTCAAGATACTTAGGAGAATATTGAATTGATCCTGGAACTTTAGATTTAGAAAATCATTAAGACTTGTTTATGTTATTCCTTTGCTTTGCAAAAATATTTTTTTACAGACAGTACAAAGGTAAACTTTAGCTTTGCTCCTGTCAGAATTATCTAATTTCTAATTAGGGGAGCCTGATTTAATGAGATTTTCCTAAGTAGTTTGGATAAGCCTTGGATGACTGACTTTAAATAAGTGATGTGGTTTTTTAAAAAAAGAAACTAGTTAATCATTTGTTGCTTTATAATTGATCAATCCAGCATTTCTTGTACAGCTAGGTAATTAGGCATTTGTAACAGACACTGGGACTGCAATGGGGGATGAGAAAGGAGAACCCAAAAGGAAGGAAGCAAGCTACTGTGGTTCCTCACTCCTCTATAGGCTGGAAGGGGCAGGGGAATACCAGCAGCCACAGTTGGAGCCCACCTATGCATGTTCATCATCCAGCCAGGATCCTGTTGACCACCTCTGCTAAATATTGGAGCTTGTTCCCACATTAGTGTTATCAGTTTGGTGAGGTTAGCGGTAATACTAGCTGCCAGTGCAGTTGTGTTTCTGCATACCCTCTTTGTATGTACATGAGACCATCAAAGCCACTAAAAATCAGGGTGAAGATGGTCATTCAAAAATTTATCAGTTACCATGTTATTTCAAGACGATGAAGGAAACTGCCAACTAGAATAACCTGTATGCTTGTAAGTTTATCAGAATTGGTTGAATTCAAGTAAATGCTTTCAAAGTTATAGAACAAGGAAACAAAATGACAATGGTGATGAATGAGTAGTTGATTTAACTTATTTCAATCCAAATATCTGTTAGTCATCTTCCTGAATTTCAATTAAAAATATGTCTAGAAAGCAAACATGCTCTGGGCTTCTCAACTTTTTATACATCCATGGAATACACTAACTTCAAAAGGCATTGCCTTTAATGGGAGCCTGGTTTGGTAGCTTGGAGGGTTTATTTTGAATAGACAAAAGACAGTCCAACACAAACTGCAACTCAGCCATCATACTTACAAACACGTGTTCCCATAACCCATTTCTTTTAATGAGTAATGAATTACCTCCTGTTTTCCTGAACTTCAGCCTCTTTCCAAAGGGCTATGCAGAAAAGTGCATTGATGTGGAACAACAAGGTAAGATGAGACAGTCTGTTCAATCCATGTTATTAAAAAAATTGGTCCACCTTTTTGATTCTGTGTCATTGTAGTTTCAACCATTCATTTGTTCAATAAGCAGTTTGGTATGTTCTGAGAAATAATGAATATTGATCACAAAATCGATCACTTATTAAGAAACAGATGAAGGGAAATTGTTTATCCAATCAATTGTAATTTTTGATTTGTTATTTGTATTTTTCAATTTCTTCCACCCCTCCTTGAGGCTCTCCTTCTCTCAGGAACACCAAGGTAAAGGCATGGAGACACTTGCTGAAACTTCTGAAAGCACAAAATCCAATGTATTCATTATAGATCATGCGGTTGAAATAGGCAATAATAAAAGAGAATGTGAGTGAGAACTTAAGACACACTGCCTCTTGCACCTGTGGCTTTTCAGCTGAAACGTTATATAGTAATGGGATTTTCTAAAAAGGATGTGTGCTTACTGCTCATGACATGTAAGCTGGCTAGGTTTTTCTTTAAAAGACAAAACAGTTGCACAGGATTTAAATGTCTAGAAGCTAACACAGATTTTGAGCAAACCAGGAAAGAAAGTTTGATTACTTTGGATATATGTGAGACTTGTTCTGATTTTTTAAAAGGCTTTTGGTACAATATAAGTGAAATTTACTCTTTAGAATTTTTTGAAGCTGTAACAATAAAATGTGCTCAGTTGAGGCAGGTTTGAATTAACTAAGTGATGAAATGTGTTGATGGATCTAACATGGGATAGAAAAAGTGGGAAAAGTCACATATATCCTTTATGATTCTGGGAAAAGGGATCACTGTCCTCTTGTGGAAAATATTGATGAGGACTTTGATACGCCCTCTAGGGAAAGATTGAGTGAGTCCTCTTATAAAACAACAGGCCTGATCACCATTTTAGATGTCCGAGTTAAAACAAGGAATGAATCAGGTGCAATCTCAGAGCACATGTTTCTAGTTTCATTTTTCACATATATGAAAAACTAGGGCTTGAAACCAATGTATAAACTAATCTCATTCCTGGCAGAACTGTTTCCAACTCTTTGCCCTTTTCCCACAGTGCATCTACAGTAGAGAAAATGTAACTGCATCCCCAAGTGGCTAATTAACTTTCCTTGGGATTTGTGAGCACCAGGTGAATATATTGCTCATGCTCATACTTCATCTGAAATGTGATTTTGAATATCCCTCTAGCTGACTGCAGACACTAATGAAAATTGCCTCTTTCTTTCTCTCTTTTTTTCCACCCTGTTTTCCAACCTTAAGATCAGAGCCCTTCATTCACAGCATGGAGTAGTGGGTTTAATTTCCAGCTGAAGTTTCAAGTTTAGATGTTTAGTGGATATCTCGATGGCTGCAAAAGCTGGCAATCCCTTTTTGAAGAACTAAAAGACTTGCTTGTTTATTTTACTAGTTGGACATCTTCTTGCAGTTGTCTTAAGGTGATTAATCATTTGTCTTTCATCTGCTTTTACCTATTACCTTTGAACTTTTCCTTTTTAAACTGGTATTCAGTTTAGTTGGTTCAAATGCCTCCTTGCTGTAAATGAAAGTTCCTTCTGCTGTACCACAGGAGTGAGATCTAATATGTAAGGTGATTATAATTTTAGGAACATTGTATCATTGTCCACTGGACTGTTATGACCATCTTTTCAAGTGACTCTTTTCATTAAACTCTTTTCATTCATTTCTTTTTTTTTCTTCTTCCACCTTATTTGTTTTCTTCTTCTCTCTTTTATTCTTCCTCTCACAGAGCCAATTATTACTTGGTTCTTACATCTTCAGCAACTCAGTGCTCTCTGGAGCTGTACCTTTTGCCTGCAAACCATGGGTCTCTCTGTCTCCTTAGAAACCTTCATTAGCAGCCCATCCCACTATTTATCTGCCCCTGCCCTACAAGATAAGGTCTTATTTCTCAACTTTCCTTCCATGACAGACTCCAAGTAAAGGTAACTAATACCTGCCACCTTATTTTTTAAATGCTGCTGTATAATTTCTAGAAAGTGGATCTCAGGTTTCCTGCTTTCACTTCATCATCTACATTGGTTTATGACCTTGCCTGTGCTTTTAGAAAGAAATAATGATCATCTTATTCCCAAATTTTTAAATACCTTTTAAATCTATGAGTTATATGGCTTATCTGCAGCATTTGTTATTTGTGGGCACACCATCCTCATTTATTCATTCGACAAACATTTATTGAGTGCCTAGTATATTCAGGCACTGTCTATGTACTTGAAATCTATGGATGAATAAAGCAAATCAAAATTTCTGCCCCTATACATTACAGGAAAAATATAGACGACAAGGAATTGACATATAAATAAAAACCATATTATCTAACTAAAATTACCATCAATTGTAAGACTTACGGGGCTGGCACTTATATGACCTTACCCTAGATGTCTTTTTTGTACCCTAGATGTCTCACTTGAGAATTCAAAGAAAAGGAGATAGCAGATTTAAAGGTCCAAATGCAGGATCCAAATGTAAAGGTCCAAATGCAGGAATGTGCCTGATAGGTTCCAGGAGGAGGAGGAGGCCATGATGGAGTGGAACGAGTGAGCTGGGCAAGTGGTAGGAGACAAAATCAGAGGGTTCCTGGCCAGATCGCATGGGGCTTGTGGCTATCAATTGTAAGGACTTTGGCTTTGAAACACTCAAGAGCAGGTGAAGGGTTTTTGGTCAGAGAACTGATGTGATCTGCATGACATTTTAAAAGCCTCACTCTGACTGCCGTGTCGGGTTTGGAATGTTAGAGGCAGAGTGGAAGCAGAGATTACTGCAGCAATCTTAGGCAAGAGGAGATGATGGCCTGGACTGGGCTGGTAGAAATGACAAGAGTGAAGGGTGGTCAGAATGAGCTATTTAGAAGGGTGAGTCAACCTGATTTGAGGATGGATTGAATGTGGGGTGTGAGAGAAAAAGAATAATCTAAGGTGGTTTCTATGTTTTTGGCCTCTGCAGCTGAGCAACCTGGAAATCTCTCTGACTCTGGCTTCCAGGAGAGAATTTTTTCTCATTTTCTTATTCTGTGCTTCTGGCTTTGCTGTCTTCTTCACACATTCCTTTTCCAGCACCTGCCTCATCATACGTTTTCCCTATGCTGTTCCCTCAGGCTTCTCTTCTCTCTGTCTTGTCTTTCTCGTTCCCTTCTCCTGTGTCAACTCAATCTTGAATGCACCCCAAATTCAAGTTTCCAGCCCTAACCTCTTTCATGGATTTTGGTCCTGTCTCCAGCTCTTTATTTTCAGATTTCTGATAAAGCCACGGTCATCCTCCCAGTCATCCAGGCTTGAAGCCCCTTGCGCTCCTGTACTAGTACCTTTGCAACTATATAAACAAAATTTCTCTCAGCAGGATTCCCCTTGGGGAGACCCAACTGATGCACATTTGCAAGAAATGCTTAGAACAGTTAATTGAGATGGATGGTGAGCACCTCTTAGGATTGCTTGAGAAGCAAAAGACGGCAGTTGAACTCCTTCATAGGGTGGACAGTTCCTATTAGAAGCTGAGCCCTTTGCTTTTCTAGGCATGGCCTTGAGAGATTTGGCCATGAAAAAGCTGGAGTAATATCCAGGACTGTATTGCTTCACATATAAAGGTCTGATAAATTTTAAATTCTCAGGGAAAAAATCTAGAAGCGAGAGAGGTACTATGTGAGAGAATAAAGAGAGAGAAAAAAGCAAAATGATATTTGAAATAAATCTTGTGGTAGGTGTGGGCGAGAGAAGATTGGGAGAAGATAAGTATCTTGTTGGGCATTTTGAAGCTATTGGCTACTGTGTAAATGTGAGGAAAATCCCCATTTCTGTTTTCTTCATAAAATCTTTAATAAGGATTCCAATATGTGGTCATGGTATTTATGAGACTGAATTTTTGGGGGACTTTTAACAGATGCTGAGTTCTGTAGGTAGGTTGAGGAGGGTTTAAAAGTGGGATATGACTTGAGGGTGTAATGAGTGGACACAAAGGAACAGCTGCCTTCTGCCTTACCCACTCTGCATATTCCTGTGATTAAAAGCTGTTACCCTGACTCAGCAACAGTATGAATGTTACATGAGCCATTTTCTTCCCTTTCCATGGTCACCAGATTTGTTTTCTGTCATCTGCAAACATGTGGTGACCTACTAACCAGTCCCTCTGCCTCTTGCGTTTTTCCTGACCAATCCAATCTTCACAAAACTTTTGAATTTTAATGGTCAGAGAGAGAAGGATGGAGTTTAGTTTATTACCTGAGACTAGGTAATTTATAAAGAAAAGAGGTTTAACTGGCTAACAGTTCTGCAGGTGTACAAGAAGCATAGTAGCTTCTGCTTCTGGAGGGACCTCAGGAAACTTACAATCATGGTGTAAGGCAAAGGGGAAGCAGGCGGGTCTTATATGGCCAGAGCAGGAGCAAGAGAGGTGGGAGGTGCCACATACTTTTAAACAATCGGATCTCGTGAGAGCTCACTATCGCAAGGAGAACAGCACCGAGGCCATGGTGCTAATCCATTCATGAGAACCCCACCCCCATGATCCAATCACTTCCTCCAAGACCCCACCTTCAACACTGGGGATTACAGTTCAATATGAGATTCGGTGGGGACACAGAACAAGACCATATCACACTTTTAGCAGTTAATACCGTGAGTATTTAAGTTCAGTTGTCCTGATTGTGAATCCAGGTCTGTTACTTGCTCTGTGATCTTGGTTAAGCTCCCTGAGCTCTGTAAGCCTTAGTTTTTTCCTAAATACAATAGGAATAAAAATTATCTATTTTGTTGTTAAGTTGTGATGATTACATAAAATTATACTAGCACAGAGTAAGCCCTTAAAATGATAATTAATTCTTATGTCATTTCTCTATACTGAAGCCTTTACAGTTTTCTATTATCTTATAAGTGAAGAAACCATATCTTAGCATCCGGACCCTCATGCTCTGCCGCTGATGTGGCATTTCTGGCTTCATCTCCCTCTGTACTCAATGCAATTTTTGCCCATCCACCTGTTCACTGTCTTCAAGGAGGCCTTATTTTTGTGCCTGTCTCTGTGGCTTGCTCTTCCCTTCTCCCTCCAGTTACGTGCCCTCTGGACAGTTCCCCACCTGCCACAAACTACTCACCTTTAGAGACCCAGTGAAAACATTCCTTCATGAAAAACTTTCCTCCTCCCCACTGGTAGAAGCAATCTTTACCCTTTGCCAAGACTCATGACTGACTTTTTTAAGGTGTAGATTATACCTGTTTGGCCCGTTGGGAACTTAGCATCTTGTTTCCTAGATTGTCAGCTCTTGGAAGTATGGATTCTGTCTGTTTAGTCCTTGCAGCCATAATGGTGCCTAGAAGTCTATTCTCATCTCCCTTATTCCCCAACGAGTTCCTGCTTGAGTATGTAATCTATGTAGGGACTCCAACCTTATACCTACCTGGAACCTGGCAAAAAATATATATTAAATGAAAGATCAAGTAAGTGAAGAAATGTGTTAGTAAGTGGATGGTAAGCCAGTGAAATCTGTGATGTCTTAACTTTTCTATACACTTTAGCAATGGAGTCAGACCAGCCATCTAAAAATCTAAGGTGTTTTATTTCTTAGGGAACAACAAAAGGTGTTCTTTGGAATTTTGGGTTCTTTTAATCTATTTTGGCCTCTGATCATCTCAGTTTATTATAACTTTTGCTCCCAGCTGCTGCTCTTAGCTTATCTCTCTTGCAAGTTCCCAGAGAATAGAACTCTTATGAGTTCTTACGACACTTGCCCTTTTTTACTTTTGTCCCACTTCTTTCACCTTTTGCTTTTTTAACTGGTTGTCACCTGGCTCAGTGCTGGCCAGTCGCTTCCCTTTCCTGCTGTTAGATGGCAATTTTATTTTCTGAGGTCCTTAAATAGGAGGGAAACAATAGCTCTTTAAAGATTTGCATTTGTTTACAATATACAAAATATATAGGGAGTCATATACATAACTCTCTAAAGGTTTCTTGTATGTATTTGCTTTACACAAATGTACTACTCTTCCTTTGCTCATTTCTTTACATTTTAATTTCCTAATAGATACTCCAACACTGTAGAGCTGTGTTAGACTTCCTGGGAAATAAAGAAATAGACACACCTCTGTTGCCTTAGCTATTGTACAGAGGCATGGACAAGAGGAGAAGAGGTACCCACTCTGACAATTGAACAGTGGGCTCATGGAGACCTGAAACCTTATGCACGACACCTTCCCGGCAGGCCAGTAGCAACTCCAGCACTATCCATTTTTGTGTGGCAGTTTTCATCTGTCCTTGTTTCTGCCTCTATTTTTCACTTCCCTTTTCTTCCTACTGCATTTACTGATGCCTTTTCTCTCTGCTCTAGTTCTCTGCTATATCATGACTTCTCTTTAATAGTAGCTTCTGCTACCTATGGCTTCTACTACTTCACAGCTTTGGTTTACTGCCTATGTGTCTTTCAAAGTGTGTGGCCCACTACTCTCTATAAACCTCTCTATGTGTCATATCCAAATTCCCCAAGGTGAAGATCTGATTGACTAGTTTAGTGTTTGGTGTATAATGACCCTGTTGAATAGGATTCTTCCGCAGAGTCACTGCATGAGCTTCTCTGATAGCCATTTCACAAGTGACCGACTTTGGGATAGGTGCTAGTTCTAGGTACAAAATTTAGAATAAGTATTTCAGAAATAAAGATCACAAAATGCAGAGTAATTCAGGTATAAGTAATTGCGTGTGGACTCTTTATTCAGAAGACTAGGAGTCTAATAGGTTCACTGTGTAGGCAATTACTTACCAATTTTTGTTTAATTTTTAAAGTATTCTTATTTATTTATAGATTGTGTTTATACAGGCCAAGGTAAATTGAAGACTTTAGCTATCCTATGAAATTTCTGTCTATAGTGATAATATCTGATAATGCATAGGATATCAAAGAATTATATGCTGAGAAGGGTCAGAAATCACCTTGTCCAGCGGATCTCAACTCCCTGGTCTCAATCAGTTTACAATCCTAAAAATTACTACAGACCCCAGTGAACTTTAGTTTAAGTGAGTTGTATCAATCAATGTTTATTGTATTAGATATTAAAGAATATTTTAAAAATATGTATTCATTTCTTTTAAAATGACAGTAATAAATACCTTATAAATAAAATAACATATTTTTATGAAAAATACATTTGTATTAGTGAGAAGACTGGTATTGTCTTTTATCGATCTTTTTAATGGCTGCATGAATGAATGATAGCTAGATTCCCATAGTTGCTTCTGCATTTCAGCTGTTATCATATGTCATGTAGCCACTAGAAAATTCCGCAGTGTACTTGCAAGCAAATGAGAGTGATACAGGCAAATGACACCTTAGTGTTATTATGAAAGAGTTTTGATTTCAGAGACATCCTGAAAAGATTTCAGGGACCCCAGGGTCCCTGGACCACATTTTGAAAATCTTGAACACGGTGGCAGAAGTGGGGTTAGAACTTAGTATCCTGTTTATTCATTATGTCAGGATTCAACCACTGACAAACCAACTGCCCACATTCTGGTCCAAGGAGTTGACAAAATGCCAGGTGTCCACCTATCTCTTGCTGTGAAAACCTGGCCTCAGAGGAGTGAACCAGGCTCTGGGAGGTGAAGAGATTGGTGACATTTCACAGCCATCAAAAGGGATGCAAAGATAAGAACACAGGATCCAGGAGATCTCATCCTTGTCCTTTCATTGGTCTGTATGTGCTGCAGTTTCACTCTAAACCTGATGCACTGAAGGTTTGTTATAAAGAAATAAACCAACAAATTGGAAGAAAGAGGACATGATTTGTTCACACTAGTCCCTTTCAGCATTTCCCAGGTTAGATCAGAGGGGCAATTCTAGGAGCAGCAGTCTCTATTATTGCCTTTAATTTCCCCATGGCCCAGACTAACATTGTCTTTTCCTTTGTAACGCTTTTGGCAGAAAGTCTTTCCCTCATGGTTAGACTTAATTGGAATCCAAGCCAAAGGGGGATGGGACAGGCTGCCATGTTGTAGCACTTTCCTAAGCCAATTCTTCAGGGAATATCTGTGTTCTGTTGATATAATGATGTAATACAAGGCTTATTGCACAGTACATGGGATTAAAAGAGGATTTTAATTTTGAATTTCTTTAAGGGGTAATTTTAATGAAACAAAAAGAAGTATATTTTTATTCAAATTTTTAGTCGAATATATATACATATACATGCAATATGTATGGTATATATAGTGTGCTGGTATATGTCTGTGCATACATATATATATATATTTTTTCATCCTGAAGTTAAATGGTCTCTAGATAATTATAGTAGTAAACACCCGCTTCTCCTCTTCTTGGAGCAGGTGCATGTGATTTTAAAGAAACATCTGAAAAATATTGAAACCACTGAGTGTTAAACTTGAAACTTAAAGTGGAACTTTCTTTTTATTGACAGCCTCTAGGTACATGCATTTTAACACTTATGATTATTTGAATAAATGATTATTTTATAAAAGTTTTTGAGAATCAAAAATAAAATGCTATTTGTGTATCAAATGGACTTTTCCCCCTTTCAGTAACGAATTTCCACGTTATGTAATCTTTGGCCTTTATGCTTCATGACTTGAAATGTAAGTACTTAGGTACATTTTCATCTTACAATATTTAATGCTGTTGGGAATATAGCTCATTAATTCCTTTTCTACAAGGTGGGGCTATGCCCTCTTCCAAAATAAGATGGAAAAAAGTCACTGGCCAGCATTCCATTATTCTATTTTCAATTTTCTCTGATTTTGTGGAGTATTCTAATCTTCTCCAGATGAGTGGAATTGCAGCCCTTTTTCCTTGACAGCCAAAGACAAACACCAAGCTGTCTGGAAGACAGAGTGCCATTTTATTCTTCTGTCAAAATTCCTGATGATATGGGCAAAACATCAGGAAATTCTCTCGAGAAGACTTTCTGAGCCTTCATAATATCAGGACTGACATTTCGAACTGAGCTATTATACAATAAACCCCTTTTGTCCTGCAAATATTAATACACCTTTTTAACCAAAATAATTATAAAGGAACAAGTTTTTGCCCACTATCCACCAACCAACCTCAGATTTCTTTTTCCTGATTTATGGGATTTGTTTTTCCAAGTTTTCACAGGGATTCAGGAAGTCCCTTATGTTCCTCTTCAAATGTCATTCTCTATGCCTCCCACCTCCTGGGTAACCAATAACCTGTATTTTTAATTTTTAGTTAAACATTCCTTTTTTTTTTTAACATGCCCATTTTTTAACTTTATATAAATAGAATTATGCTCTAAGGATTCTTCTGTGATTTTTTTTCTGAAATGTTATGCTTTTAAGATTCATCCATTGCTGTAAATTCTTCATTTTTTAAAGATAAGAGAATCATAACTATCAGACTAAGGTAAGGTAAGTGATCACTTCTATGTCATCTGTTTTAGAAGATCTCAACAAAACTTTAGTCACTTGGTCACTTATTCCTGTCAAGTTGTACATACTATCATTTATTTTTCTTTTATAAAAGCCAATACTGTTTACCCATGATTAGTTGAGAGGCATTAAGGGTCATCACTATCAAGCACAAGCAAACAAATCTCTAAAATGCCGTGTTTACTTCTTATTCAAGTATGTTTCCTTTGATAGGTTAGCTTTAAAAGTGGATAGATATATTCTAAAGTATTTTACAAAAAGGGAAGAGTATGAAATAATGGAACAATATTGTTTATAGTCTGATATATGCTAACAACTAAAAATAAGACATTTCTACAAGTTTGGAGGTCTAAGAAGTCCCAGTCTCGATGAATCGGTTTCTGACATTATGAATGGTGGACTGGTTGTATTCAAGCAATGAGGGAGCTAATGGCAGGTTTGAAACTGGGTTTGAATAAATCATCAACCAAACACATCGGGGTGCTGTGAGAGCAGGCCAGACCAGCCATGTGCTTTCCTACTTGCCTGGAGACCATAAATCTTGGGCATTGTAGAAATATTGGAAATACATTTTTTTTTTGTCACTTTAAGTTTCCTAAACCTTTTAAAATATATATTTAAATATTAAATATATTTAGTGTAAAGTTAAATACACATTTTTCTTAAACTAACACTGCCACTATTACGTGTAAAGTGTTCAAGATTATATGTGAGATATTCGGCAGCTTCAAAATTAGAGTGTGTATTTGAAATCTTAAATGGAATTGACCTTTCGTATCACTTTTGAATAGGTGCAATGTGACTACTGTGCTACCTTCTGGAATCTTTTCAGCGATTATATAATTCTTCCAATATGGTATCATTAAACTTGTAGGAGGTGGAAACCATTACAAAAAGCCCATTCAAATATTGCTAACACTCCTATGAAAATGATTTATTTAATTTATACATATAAATAGTATAACCAAAAAGCAGGAAAGGAGTTACTAAAACCTAATTCTGTACTAAATTAAAACAGAGTGTTTTCATTTTTTTCTCTCTTATTATGACAGTTGAATAATATATGCCATAGTAAATGGATGTCTGGTATAAAGAGCAAAGATCAAGAAATGAGTGTTTAGAACAGTAAATTATATGTTAAAATCTATAAATAGCTTAATAAATATATTCTTGCCTTGAAAAAGCAGAAAATTGCAGGCTACAAAGTCGATTATCCAAATGGTGTGGGTTTGAAATCACCTTTGGAATATAGCCCACATTGTCCCGTTGGGTTTTATAGCTTTTGCATATGAAGCTTCAGTTTTTAAAAAAGGAGTCCTTTTGAAAATGTATTTATTTTTATTTTATGTACCATCTCATTCCAGAAATGATTTGAAGTGACTTATAAATATCCTATTCAGTTTAGGATGGCAGAATTTATACTTGAGGTAATCAGCAGAGAGAAAATATGAGGAAAGCAATGAAAGCCAGTGACCATGAATTCACAAACCATGCATCTGTGGTCCTATGTATTTGCTGGCATGTTCGCTAGTGTCACACCACAGATATATCTCTGGGTTTCCTTGCAACCATGGCAGGGGGAAAAGGAGCTTGCTTATGTGACATATATTAAAAATAAGTTTTATATTTGGGACCAGTTCAGACTTTTCTGCTCCTGAGAGCTGGGAAAACTTTCTTTCAAACTTGTATGGTTAACCTGATTCCCCTAAGATCTACCATATTTTTCTCTATCTTGATGTCAGTTTATTGAGTAAATAGTTTAGAAAGCAACTGCACTCTCCTCACCCCTAGGATCAGAAGTGACTCATTTTAAAGCCATAGGAGCTCCAAACAAGTAGAACAGAGTTTTTATGTAAGTTAAGGTATGCCATTTTAAAAAGACCCAACCATAATCCAGTAGCGTGAAACAATGGGAGTTTATTTTTTTCTGACACAACAATTCAAGGTGAGCATTCCAGGTTCATGGTTGGCCCCACATTCAGAGAGCCAGATTTTTCCATCACATTGCTCCACCATCTCCCTGGAGCTTATTATCATCTTGACTATGGGAACTGGTCAGCAGTAAGGGGGACAGCATTGGGAAAGGCACTCTGTCTCAAGACCTAGGCCTGGAGGTCCAGGTCTAGGTCTATTTCTGTTCATAGCTCATTGGCAAGAGCTGTCTCATAGATGTTTAAGAAGGCCTGCGGAATACACACAGGCCAAGTTCTCAGTGAACAGAGAACAACAGATTTTGGCAAAAGACTGTTAACCTTCCAGAAGAAATATTTTCAGAGAAACACTCAGGGGTCTTGTCCATCAATCAGTTGAACACCTAATGGCATATTATGTTTGATTTTGATGATTTAACAGGAATGTAGAGAACTGTGATTTTAACAGGAATGTCGAGAAACTAAAACTAAACTCATTTATTTTCCCCATTTTTATATCTGGTCTTCATTCCTTAATTTTAGTGTTATTTCCTATCTGTTTGTGCTTCACATTTCATAATTAGATTGATTTATCTTCCTTTCTTAACCTGCTATCTCCACTTCATTACAATTTTTGATAGCATCAACACTGTAATATCTCTGAAATCTACTTTCCCTGTCCATTTCCACCACCACTGGCCCAGGGTAGGCATTCACTTTTGCTCTTCATCATTGCCCTTTAAGTAGAAGTTCTGGCTTGAATCTCCTCCCTATCCATCCTATGCTACACACAGCTACTTTCTATTCCTCTCATTATTGACTGAAAATCTGTTGGTTCAGGAAACTGCTGGCAAACAAAGATGAAACAGTTAGCAAAACTGCCCTCAAGAAGCTTGTCATTTAAGAGAAAGATAAGACATGCACTCACAATTAGAGGTGTTTGAATCAAAAGGTTCCTGGTGAATTGCCCATCAGAGGATGGGCAGAGGAGCTCTATGACATCAAAGTCTTATTTTTTGGACTTCCTTGGAAATATAGGAAAAGAAATTTGGGGCGCCCGAGTCCTCCAAACTTCAAGAAAAAAATAGTGAAGAAAATGATCATTTTAGCTTTCTAGGGTAATGCCTCAAGAAGCTCTCCAAGGCAGGGCTGTGATTGGTACTGCACTGTCCTTTGGCCTAGCCACTGAAGATTTGTTCTATGTTCCTTGACAGGGAAAGTAGTGAATTTAAAAAGGCTAAATTTTAGACAAGAAAGTAATTACCTTTTCCCTCTAATGTTGGAACATGTCAAGTTTTATGAAATGATTTTCATACTAGGAGAAAAAAATATTTTGAAGGGCCCAAGAACAGTAAGTCTGAGCCTGGAAATCCTAACAGGTATAGTCTGCGCCATGCACAGCAAAAGGAAGCCCATGGATGTTTTCTCCCATGACTTCATAGAATACAGAGTATGGAGGTATGAGTCCTCTTGGTAAATAAGCTTTATTTTCATGGAGCATATACATAATTGTTTCCAAGTTATTTCCTACTATGTTATGCTAAATCACATGCCCATTAAGAGGGTGTCCATATTATCATATAGAATGCTTTCAACTATTATTAATTAAAAACGAAACAACCCAATTGGCTTAAACCACAAAGAAATTTGTTAGCCGACATAATAGGAAGTCCTGGAGTTGGGTGGCCCTAGGATTACTGAATTCAGTGGCCTCATGAATTAAAGACCCAATTTGTTTTTAACTTCTCTTAATTTCTTTCTCAGCAAGTCAGCTTCCTTCAGAGTTGAATAAAGCAGTGATAGAATCAAGAGATTCCAGGCAGGGAAATGGCATGAGCAAAGGCACAAAGTCAAGAGGCCACAGGGCATGTACCGGAAACAGATTGTTTTATTTGACTAAAACATAGGAAATTAATGAGAACTATATTGAAAAAGGTACTGTGGGGCCAGATATTATAGAGTCCTGAATGTGAAACTAAGAAACTCGGACTTAATTCTGTAGACAATTCAGAACCATGGGTGTATTATTTTAGCCAGGGCAGTGATAGAACCAGCAATGGATGATATGAAGATAAATCTGGTCAGTCAGTAGTGTGAAGTGGAGGATGGAGGGCCTGAAGGTGGCCCGAACTGGGAGAAGCCCAAAACAATAAGTAAGTCTGAAGTAGGATAGAAGAAGACAGAAGGACAAGAAAAGTGTAAATACAAGAGCTAGTACAGAGATAAAACTGATGGGATTTGTCCACTGGTTGGGCAGATGGGCTGGGGAGGGAGTCAGTGAGGCATCAGAATGAAACAGAGATATCACAAATGCAGATCAGAAATGTAGGAAGGGATACGGGGAGCAATATTTTTGGACATATTCTCTATGCCAGGCAGAGTATAACAGTAGAGCAATTCACTTCCATAACGTATCAACAAGAAAGAATTTATCATTCCATTTTAACAAATGAGGAAACTAAGGCTGGGGCAGGGGTTTAAGAAATGTTTGCATGATTAAATATTTAGCAAATGGAAAAGCCAGAATTTTAACTACATATTCCTAATTTCAAAGCTCAGGCTTTATCCACTCTACCTTTAGGAGGCAAGGAGACTAATTTGTTTTTTTCTTCACTGATTCTGCTCCTCTGCTCCAAAGTACTCAGTGGCTCTATCTTGCCCTTGAGAAGAGTCCAACCACTACCGCATTGCATGCAAGTAATGCGGAACCCCTGACTTCCACTTGCTTTTCCAGCCTTATCTTCCATTACAATCATTTGGTGTCCTACTGCATCTTCCTCATGATAATTATTATTTGGAATTTCCTAAGCACACAAATGCTTTCTTATCTCTCTCTGTTTCTTGTGTATATGGCTTCTTTTCCTGAATGCATTTCCTCAATTCCTCTTTCTGTGGAAATTACACCTATCCAATCCTCCATCAGTCTTTTTCTGATTATTCATTTTTATTCACTCTATATTCCCAAGTACTTTATTTGTGGTTAATTTAGTAACACATCATTTACACTATCTTCCTGACAGAGCTGTAAGATCCTTAAGGGCAAGGATTGGTATTACTGGCTTTCATATTCTATGCAGAATGTCTTATAAGACCATATGCTTATAGGAAATGAGAGACAGACAAGAAAAAAAATAAAGGGAAATAAAAGAAAAATGATACAGAGAAATAGAAAGTAATTTGAAGGTTATACACGTAGCAAAGTATACTTTGTACTTATTAAATAATTATATTTATTAAGTTTGAGAAATAGCCTTTATGAGGGAAGACTACTGTAACTTGAATGTTTTATTCTAGAGAAGAAAAGGCTAATGATTGACTTAATTATTGTCTTAAAATTAGTTTAAAAATTTAGATATGGAATTAAGACTAGCTGATTTTCATGGTCAAGAAAGAGAATTTTAATAATTGAAAATGGATATAGAGTAGAATGTATTCTAGTTTGACTTATGGAAAACTTAGCCAACATTTTGGAACTGAAAAAATCCTCAGTGATCTTCTAGAACAATGCTACAGTAAGGAATAAAGCCACAACATGAAACAAAATACAAATTTCACATATATCCCTAGAGATCTTTTTGAGAATTGGTAACAATCTGTTCTAAGAACAATCTGTTCTTTTCCCCTCTGTGATTCACAACACATCATGTTTAATTTATTTGCTCGTGTGTTTCTCTACCTCACTAGAGGCAGAGGTGGGGTATCACTAATCTTTGTTTTCTCACAGCTTAGCACAATGCCTGGCACATGGTAAGCATGTAGTCAATGTTTGCTGAGTGAAATTGTATGCACAATGGACAACCATGACACAGGCTAAGGGGATCCCCATGCTGATATTTACTCAGAGCTGTAGTAAGCATCTTAGAAAGTCTGGTAAAATTTAAGCGTTCTTTAGCCAGTGCTACAAATAATACATCAATAGTACCACCAAGTTTTTATTTACTGAGCAAGTACTTATCTCTAAAGAGGAGACAGGTGTATACAACACGAATCCAGCCTTTCTGGGGAGACATAAGTCAGTCTGGGAAGATATGACCAAATTCCAAGGAATAAAAGCAAGACTATATGTAATTGTAGTTATACCTTTATTTTTATTTATTTATTTTTTAATTATACTTTAAAAGTTCTGGGATATATGTGCAGAACATGCAGGTTTGTTACATAGGTATACCTGTGCCAGGGTGGTTTGCTGCACCCATCAACCTGTCATCTACATTAGGTATTTCTCCCAATGCTATCCCTCCCCTAGCCCCCCACTCCTCAACAGGCCCCAAGTGTGTGATGTTCCCCTCCCTGTGTCCATGTGTTCTCATTTTTCAACTACCACTTATAAGTGATAATATGCAGAGTTTGCTTTTCTGTTTTTGTGTTAGTTTGCTGAGAATGATAGTTTCCAGCTTCATCCATATCCCTGCAAAGGACATAAACTCATCCTTTTTATGGTTGCATAGTATTCCATGGTGTATATGTTTTCTTTTATCCAAACTATCATTGATGGGCCTTTGGGTTGGTTCCAAGTCTTTGCTATTGTGAATAGTGCTGCAATAAACATACGTGTGCATGTGTCTTTATAATAGAACGATTTATAATCCTTTGGGTATACACCCAGTAATGAGATTGCTGGGTCAAATGTTATTTCCGGTTCTAGATCCTTGAGGAATTGCCACACTGTCTTCCACAATGGTTGCACTCCTTTACACACTCACCAACACTGTAAAAGCATTCCTATCTCTCCACATCCTCTCCAGCATCTGTTGTTTCCTGACTTTTTAATGATCACCATTCTAACTGGCGTGAGATGGTATCTCACTGTAGTTTTGATTTGGATTTCTCTAATAGTCAGTGATGATGAGCTTTTTTGCGTATGTTTTTTGGCTGCATAAACATCTCCTTTGAGAAAACCTGACAAAAACAAGCAATGGGGAAAGGATTCCATATTTAATAAATGGTGCTGGGAAAACTGGCTAGCCATATTCAGAAAACTGAAACTTGACCCCTTCCTTACATCTTATACAAAAATTAACTCAAGATGGATTAAAGACTTAAACGTAAGACCAAAAACCAATGGCAACAAAAGCCAAAATTGGCAAATGGGATCTAATTAAACTAAATAGCTTCTACACAGCAAAAGAAACTATCATCAGAGTGAACAGGCAACATACAGAATGGGAGAAAATCTTTGCAATCTGCCCATCTGACAAAGGGCTAATAATATCCAGAATCTACAAGGAGTTTAAACAAATTTACAAGAAAAAAAATCAAAAAGTGAGCAAATAATATTTTTATTTTTTTAAAACAGGGTCTCATTCTGACACCAAGGCTGGAGTTCAGTGGCATGTTCATAGCTCACTCTAGCCTTAAACTCCCAGGTTCAAGCAGTCCTCCCATTTCAGCCTCCTGAGTAGCTGGAAATACAGGTGTGCATTACCATATCTAACTTTTTCTTAAAAATTATTTATTTTGTTAAGATGGGGGGTCTCACTATGTTGTCCAGGCTGATCTTGAACTCCTGGGCTCAAGCTAACCTCTCACCTCAGCCTCGCAAAGCACTGGGATTATAGCCGTGAGCCATCACTCCTGACAGTTCTACCTTTATTAATAAATCTGCTGGAAATGGAGTTTCTTTATAACAAACTATGCACCAAGCAGGAATAAAGGCATTCAGTCTCTGGACAACATCAAATTGTCTCTGCACATATCTTCTTTCTGTAGCCAACCTGCTGATATCACACAGGATTGTTAGTACACGTGTTAACTGTTGCATCCTGATGTGAATGAGTCTTACCTTCATAGACAATTCCCTTCTAGCAATTTAAATTTTAAGCTTTAATTAATGAAAACCTTTGCCTTCTATTAAAGGAGCTTCATGAACTGGCAAAAAGGTATAGACATTTACATAAATGCACATCTATTTTTGTCTGAGTGTCTATTTATCTATCATCTATTTATATTTGACTTGGTGGGTATTGGGCTATTTGGGATTCCATTGATGGTCTTCCCCCCAACCACCACCCCAGAACAGCACTCTTCTCTCTCATGGGGGAACTTGGCTATTCCTCCTGAAGACATGACCAGTGAAGCTTCTTTGCTGTGTGTATTCATCACAACTCCATTCGGAGATTGCAATGATATTGTTTGAGCCCAGATGTTCCAGCGTGCCCAAGCTCTCCTGACTTTTTTGCTTTTCCCTTTCTCTTCCCTTTCTATTCTAAATGCATATCAGATATAACCAGTAACCCTCCACATCCTAACCAAATTATTCCCTTCCTTTCTCTAAAATATACATTTTATATTGTCTAATACTCTTGACATTCTTTCAGTTCAGTGTACTTTTGTATCATAGCCCCACCTATTTGACAGTGCATATTACGAAACTAAGAAATTTCTTAGCTTGAGAAACACAGACTTGAATCATAAAATAAATCAATAAATAAAAATTGTAAAACATAATAAATAAATATAAATAATAATAAATAAAAATAAATAAATAAAAATTTAAGAAATTTTTATTCCACCTTGGACATTTACACAATCACATGCAAATATTACTTAAAGGACATGGCTGTAATCCCCAGTTGTTGAAGATCTGAGAAATAAGTTTTAACAAAGATGTGTATTGTCAGTTAAAAATGTCCTGCCTTAATGGAGGAATTAATGCAGAGTTCTAAGAGCTAATTGTGTGGTACATATGTTCAATGTTTCCAGGATGCAGAGAAGTGGGATTTCAGTTAGGGTTAACATAATACCTGGAGGCTCTCCGGCTAAGCAATCTTCATGTGAGGTCTTTGAGGATGAGTATGAAGGAGTTCTATCAAATCATAGTCAACGTAGTATCATAGGTTTAATTGTTGTTGCCAATATTTCCTAAAAAGTTGCTTCTCATTTGGAAATAATCTTCAGAGTAGGAGTTAGTACACTTGAATTCAGTGAAGTTTTGTCACTGGGAATGTGGGTAGATTGTCTTCCCATCTAGGATTCAATCAGGCATAAATTCAGAGTACCCTTGAATTACGTCTTAAGTAGATATAATGAACACACCAATTATATTCTTTTTGTAAACTACATTAATACATGTTTAGTATTCTTTTATTAAAGACTTTTTTTTGGGAAAGGGAGTTCACTCAACTGAGACTTTCTTTTTCAGAAAGCTCTGCTTTGCATAAAGCAGCTACATCATAAGGGGAAAAAAAAGATAGGAGGAAAAGCACTAGCCATGGTTTTGGAGAGAAATCAAGTGAGTGAAACTAAGGGCATGTGAAGAACAGTCAATATCCAGCAACAGCAGCAAAACAGTTTCAATTTTCTGGATTATTAATTCAAATTCACACGCACATGCCAGTTAAAATTAAAGGCCTCTTTTTACTGCACTAGTTTAAATTAAAGATTATATTCTGCTCCACAAGTCTGAATTAAATAGCTTATTTTGCACACCAAGCTCTCATTTTAAAGCTAATAAAGAAAAGACATAGCATGTACGTGCAAGCTCGAGACAGGAAGGGTCTAAATTACTACACCTGTTTCACTTGGGAGCTACTTTATTAGTGTTACAAAACTTGGCTTTCAATTTGGCACTCAGAAGCACATTTAGAACAAGCATTTCTTTGTTTTGACAGAGAAGCCATGGTAAATGAATGACGTTTGAGCTAGGTGTGAAATGTGAAGGTACAAAATTAACTGGTAAGGTAATTACTGTTCTAATTCTGCATAAACAAGCGTTTTGAAAATCATTAATAGTTCAGGGAAATAATGTTAGTGATTAAATAAGGTGGCTTGCATCACTGAGCACAACTAAGCTCCTTTAATTACATTTGAAAGCAAGGGAAAGCAGCTAATTAAAATTAGCACAAGGTTCCTGAATGACCAGCACTGCGTTGTTGCTCTAACCTGTATAATTGTGTGTTTATTAATATGTCTTCATTTTCCCTCTCGAGCATTTAACAAAATTATTTAAAATAACTAATAACCTTTAAGGAGTAAATGTGCCTGAATCCAGTTATCAAAATGAATACTACAGGCCTTGCTCGGGCCTGCTATCAATTCCCTTTTCTAGTGCCCATTAACACTGGTAGGAGCGCCATGGTTAAAACCCAGTAAGGTGATGCCCTACTCATGCTGCAGTTGGAAGGTTGGCAACAAGGCAACCTTAGATGCTTAGAAGATGTTTCCTTTATGGGGTTGTGCCTTGGCCCTTGTTGTTCCTTTAAGAGAAAAAGAAATGCACTTCCTCACTGTTTTCAGTGTTATTCATTCATTTATGCATTTAATTCATTCATTTGTTCATGTTTGGCAAGCTTTTAGCACTGTTCCTGAAGTTACAGAGATGAGAAAGACATGGTCCCAGACAGGACCAGCTAGTTATTTTGTGGGACCTAGTGCGAAATGAAATGCAGGTTCTTTTGTGCAAAAGTTATTAAGAATTTCATGATAGCCACAGCAGAGTATTAAGCCTAGCATGGAAACCATTTGAGTGTGGCGCTCTGTGCAACTGCTCAAGTTTTGCACTCGAAACTCAACAAGCTTATCAAGTTGTAAGGATAATGTGCATGGAAACAATAATGAGAAAATGTGATTCCTGTTCACAGTGATAGGGATATAGGCAGAAAAATGATTGTGCGACTGCCAGTCAGTGTTGTCATCTGTGCTGGATTGTACTGATGAGGACGTTATTAGAGAATGAGTCACTGTCTGCTTCTACTGAGTACCCGGACCACCATATGCAAGATCAGTAGTCAGTCCTCAAACATAAACTTCCCAAAGGCAGAAACCTCAGTTTGTGTATTTAGGCTTAGAAATTCAATAAAATAATTCCAAAATGGGTTGACTGTTGAATAAATGCAATATAATTATCTATTGTAATATCAGCTAACATTTTTGAGTGTTTGTTGTGTGCCAGGGCACTGCTTTGAGTACTATATAAGAATGATTTCATTTAATGTTCCAGCAACTCTGTGAGGTAGATACAATCATTATCCACATTTTACCAATGATCAATTTAGGGAAGAGAATTTAAATGGCTTGCCCAAGAAATTAAGTGACAGAGCTGGTATTTAAACTCAGACGGTCTGACTTGAGAACCTGTGTTTTTTTAAATCACTATGCTAAAAGATGATGGGGATGGCAAGGATGATTTATCTGGCCAAGTCCCCTTTTTTTTGCATTTCAATTTGTGTGTATAGATAAACTTGAATCATTTGAGAATCTGAAATAGTTTTTATATGTCAATCAAATAATTTTGGATACATAAGATGCAGGAGAAAAAAATGTCAGTTATTTTTCAATTTAAAAAATAATTATTGCTTTAGTGTTTGACTGGGGATTGATACATCAAGTAGAAATTTTATGCTAATATCTTTGTCACAAGCCTCCCTCTGAGGTGGCCCAGTGGACGTAGCAACTATTATTTGGTCTAACAATTCTTTGAGAGACCAATGCTCCTTAAATTTCTTTTCCTACTGACAAAATGCCTAAGCTCCCTCTCACCTCTGAGAGGGAGGCTGCAAAACATTTGAAAGGTTTTTTTGTGTGTTTTGGTTGTTCGACCCCTCCACCCACCCTCCCTCCCTCTCTTCCTCCCTTCCTTCCTTCCTTCCTCCTTCCTTCCCTACCCCCTCCCT
>NW_012117488.1:3431569-3446450 GCF_000951035.1 Colobus angolensis palliatus
CTTCCTTCTTTGCTTTTTTTCCTTTAGAATTTTATCAGATCTAGGGGTTGAGCCAAATAATATAGCACTTAACAAATTTTATTTTGGAATAATTCCTCTTTTAACCACTCACACTTTGCTGCTTGTTTGTAGACTTGCCTGACAACTGGTCAGATGTATTGACTCAGTTGACCATACAAATTTGGATGCTTTTTGTCTGTGTGGCTACATGTTAACATGATGAATATTGATTTAATGGGGTAGATCAAAGAGGTTGAGGGTAACTGAGGCTGTTTAATCTATCAGTGATGCTTTATTCTATTATGGCTGAATTTCATTTCTTACTGGCAATTAAGATGTGGCTGTTTTCTTATATTATGGTTGTATCATTTAATATTAATCATTTTATAGACCAATGGGATTGAAAAACCCTGAATCTATATCATGGGTAACTTTCATTTTTATTTCCTATATTGTCCAAACTCATAGCAGCAGACAATAAAAATTCTGCACCCAGCATATTTAGAGGTCTTTGGCTATTTGCTCAGTTAAAAATTAAACCATCAAAAGTTATAAAACTTTAAATGGGAGAGGAGCCATTAGGATGATAGATGTTTTTAAGATAAAATATTTAGAGGGTTCATTGATAATCTCGAAAACATAAGCCCTACTTTTGTTTCCTATCCTGTTTCTTAAATCTACTCCTCAGAGTCCCTTACTACTTGCATTCCTCATTTATTTTACTAATTTTGCTGACTTCTTTACGAATACTTGATCTGAGCATTAAGCTTCCACATCATTTCCATCAACGTTTTCTTACTCCCTTGGATGTTGATTGTTTCTCTATGGTTTTTCTGAAAATGTACTTTCAAAATATTCAGTACCTTCCTGATTGTTAATTTCAACGTTTTCACTTACTCTTCTTCGCTGCATCATTTGACGCTTGGACATTCTCCCTTTTCTGAAACTACCTTCCACCATGGCTTCCACAGTACTTCTGTACTCTGGTCTGTCTCCTGCCTCTCTGACTTACTCATCTCTATCATGTTCATGGACTTATGGACTGCATCATCTTTTCCAATTGCTCGAATACAAACCATATCTTAAAGTTTAGCTTCTGCACATCTTTTTTTGCACTTCATATTAACTGTCTTAACCACACTGACAGTTTCAAGTGTGATTTTTAGGGCGATAGCTTTTCCTTTATATCACTTATCACAGTTTGTCATTGCTTATGTGATTAGTGAGTTCTCAGTAGATTGTTTGCTACATGAGTACAACATTTTAGGCCAGTTTTTCACCAGCATCTAGCACAGTGGTTGGAATGGAGAAAGCACTCAATAAATGTTTGTTAAATGAATGAATGAATGAATGAACACGTTCTGTATTTCCAACTTGTTATTTACCCTGTGCCCTTGTCTGGGGTCTTTAGCTGCCCTAGGATGCCTATATTTTAAGTCTCCTGTCACCTGAAACTCAACATGTCCAAAATCAAACTATCATTGTCCCTCAAACCAGCTGTGTCCAGCTTCTGAGTTTGTCACTGATCCTATCTTTTAGCCAGCTAACTATAGAGATTTCTAATCATTAAGTCACTCTTAATCTCTTTCTATCTGTCTGGCAATGCTTCATCTCGTTTAATTATCATAAAATACTAGTGCCTTTAATGCTTCATCTCATTCAATTCTTATAATATACCTGTGCTATAGATGTAGATATATACATGTACACACAAACAGAAACACACACACACATGACAGTATTTCCATTTTAGATTTAAAAAACTGAGGCATAAATTAAATTCACATGACTACTAAGTAGTACAGCCAGCACTTAATGCAGGCTTGACACATGGTAGGTCTTTAGTAAATGGGTGTTTTTTTCTTTTTGCTGATTATAAACATTTTCTCTTATGACTCAGTCAAGATTTTCTGAATACCTAAGTATTTTATTCTATTTGCCTTAAAACTACTCTATTTTATACGGAATAAGAGTACAACTTTCTTTCCTCTAATTAAACTAACAAATAATATTGAGCGTTCCTTAGGTGGCAAGCACTGTGTTAAGCACTGACAATACAAAGATAAATAAGACATGATTTCACAAAGCCTAAATATCTCTGAGGGGGAAATGAAGAGAACCAACAGACTATAACACAATGAAGGAAGTGCTCATGACATGGTAGTGTTTAGGGAAGACAAAGGGAAACAATATTATTTCTCTCTGGGAAGGTGGTAATCAGACGTCTTCGTAGAGAAGGAAGCTTTTGATTTGTACATTTAAGAATAAGATTTTATTAGATAAAGAATAGAAGGAATAACATTCCAGGAAAAGGAAGCATCATGAGCAAAGGTTCAGGGGTATGAAGAGGATGTATGTTTAGGAATTAGCAAGTAGCACAGGATGACTAAAGCTTGAGTGAGGCAGGGGTGAGAAACTCCCTCTTGTTCGTCTCAGGATTCTCCCATAACAACAAGCAAGGTTCTTATGTATAATAGAATGTTCAGTAAATGTTCCAGGGTCCAATAACTGTTTAAACTTTTAGTTTGTTTTGACTCATAAAGGAAACTTGAGCTAAATGTCAGAGAATGATAATGAGCTTTTACCCATGTTCTCAGGACCTAAAATCAACAGAAGTAAGTCCAAGGAAATCAAGCAGAAAGGGCCTTCAGAAATCAAGCTGTTTATTGTGCCTTTTCCGTTCTCTCCCATGATATTCTGGAACGATGATAGATTTAAGGGAGTTTCATAAAAGTGGAGAAGAGAGATGCTTGGTGCTCTTATCCAGTCATTTTGGGAAGGACAGTGAAATGAGTTAGAGAAATAAAGTGAATGCAATCAGCAGCTACATTTTCTGAAGTCAGCATCAGTCCTGCTCTCAAACAGGCTTCTAGAAGGAAAAAAAAAAAAAACATTTAGGAGGACTTGAAGGAAAACAGGTCTAGGACCAATGGAGATGGGAAAGTCCGTTAAGCACAGGAAAAGGACTATACATGATATCAAGATGCCTTTTTTTAAAGTCTCTTCACTAGACTGTAAATTTCCTGAGGACAGAGACTATGGCTAATTTGTTATTATATCTACAATGCCTGTTATGGAAGCTGACATAAAGTTAATATTTGATAAAGAAATGAAAGCAGGGTAGTGATGAGAAATGAAATTGATGGGGTATTACTGGTCTTAAATGTCAGGTGAAGTGTCTCTACTCCAGTAAACAATGATTTTCGATGGAGGTAGTGGGAGTGGTAAAGAGTAACAAGCGAAAAGCAGCATTTTGGAGAGATTATTACAGCATCTGTGTGCAGGAGGAGTAGGAAGAGGGAAAGAATATACCTGTGGAATAATGTGAACCTGGAACAGAATGGTAGCAATGGGATCAGAAGGGAAGTGACAGATACAAAAGGTGTAATAAAGGAAGAAATGTCTGAACTTGAAGATACATTGTATATGGGAAGAGAAAGAATATAAGATAGTCCAAGATAAATAATAGGATTTGGAATTACTTCAACTGGAAGACAGTATGGCCAATGGGACCAAATGAGGGAAGACAGTTCTGAGCTCCTGTAGAGGCTGAATTCATCCACATCTTGAGCCAAGGAACCCATGGCCAAATGGCAAAGCAAAGGGAATAATCAAACAATCATGTAACCTTATCAAGTCAGAATTAATCAGGCAAACAAAAAAAAAATGAAAGAGATTTAGCCAACAGAACCCATATCTAGGTTTTCAAAACCAGGAAGAAACCCAAGATGATATTAGAGTAAAGAAGGAGGTGGGATTCAGGAGTGTACAGACAACAAATAGCTAACATTTTTTGAGAGTTACTATGTAGCAGGCATTGTGCCATTTTGTCTTTACAGATATTATGTCTTTTAACCCCAATGGTATAATTTCAGTTTTACAGATGAGCAAACAAGGCAAAGAAAGGTTAAATTACTTGTCCAAGGTCACACAGTTAGTTCCATGCCAGAACCTGTATTCATAATCACTCTTCCACATTGCTGTGTAAGTGTATCAATCAGAGCAGTTCATACCTGGTAAGTCAGGTCATCAACAGAAAGGTGAAAACTCAGGTGACTCTCAAGTGACCCTTTCTCTAGCAGAGCCTGACTCACTGGCTACCTCTGCTAGATCAATCAACCCCCTTCCAGATGCTACCCTAACAGTAAAAGAGAAGAGATAAAAGTCTTTCAAGCCAGAATGGATTTTTTCAGTCCCTATGAAGTTTGAAAAATATGAAGGTTACTGATAAAAGAACACAGGACACATGGAGTATACTAACAGAGACTCTCAAATACTTATTCCATAATTTAATTGGAGCTATAATTTACTTCTCAAATAGCATATCAATTTCCTAAGATTTTATATTTCACAATTGAACTGCTTTCTAGTGTTCCACTATCTTCTATGCAAGCCTGTATATGATTCCATCTATTTTTACTGTTTAAAATGTATATGTATGTAAATTATTATTCATTGGATCCTTTTGCATCTGAGATATAAATGCTGAATCAATGTGGGAAACATCAAGTGTCTGTTTTAACCTGACTTGATTATACCTAAATATAAAATATAAATTAGCATTTTATTCTTGGTTGTATTTATTGTTGTATTATATCATGCATTAATTAAAAATATATGTGTTATAAAAACACTTAATTTACAATTCATCTGTCTACACCACCGTAAGGTCAAAATTTGTAAAGATTGAAAGATTTACACTAAATTTTTTAACAGAATGTAATATATCCTTATTGATTATGTTTGAGATTTATTATAGATTTTAGCTCAGTATTAAAGGTTTACAAAATAGAAAATAACCAGACTCCAAGATGCCTGTGTTTTGTAATGTTGCCAAACATCATTTTTCTAGTCTATTGAGGTGATTGACATGTAGGTATGATTCAGGGGGGAAACTATTATTAATAGGAAGAAAAGTTATGACTATTGAATCATGACACTTTGCTGTTTTAAGTAATGTGCTGGCTCTGTGTTCTCAAAGAGAACATCGTTGAAATGGAGAACAGGTTAAAGACGCTGCACCTTTTAAAAAAATCAAAACACTAATGGAATGAGCCATTGAGATTTAAAATAAAATAAGTACTCAGGGGTGGAAAGTGTCAGGATGGCTACCACACCAAATCAAACTGTTCCCAGATTCCCACTTCAACCCCTTCGTCACCACCCCCATCTCTGGTTCCCGGAATGTGAACCTTCCACAGTTGTCATACAAATGAAAATTATGTTCACACGACTGATCATGAATTATCAATGAAAGTTCACTTAGTGAAATATGACTTACCTACAAAATTTGAGACACAGAACTCTGAAATGCAGTGAGAGACACTAGTAGGAGATATACTCTAAATTATTATATTTGTTCATTTTATTTATTGATCTTAGAAAAATATTCAAACTCCATATTCTGGCTTGCTAGGTCTCCAAACTTTGCTACTCTTTTTAACATCATCCTTTTATTTGTTTATTCAAAAAATATTTACTGATACTTAATAGGTATCAGAAAATATTCTAAGTTCTAAATATACGGTAAGATCCTATATTTGAGACCACCCTTTTTATGGATGAGTTGAAACAATACGTAATTAAACAATGAATTAAGACAGACTTGGTACAGTGGTTCACACCCGTAATCCCAGCACTTTGGGAAGCTGGGGAGGGAAGATCAGCTGAGCCCAGGAGTTCAAGGCCAGCCTGGGCAACATAGTGAGATCCTGTTTCTAAAAAAAAAAACAACAACAAAAAATTTTTTTTAATTAACTGGGTGTGGTAGTGCTCACCTATAGTCCCAGCTACTGGGGAGGCTGAGGGAGAAGGATTGCTTGAGCCCAGAAATTTGAGGCTGCAGTGAGCCATGATTGCACCATTAAACTACAGCCTGAGTGACAGAGTAAGACCATGTCTCTAAAACAGTCAAACAAAGCATTAAGATAATTTTATAATGAAGTGTTTCTGTAATAAATAATTTGAAAAACTTGAAAAGATTCAATTTAAGAAATGCTAAAAATAAGTTGTAAAATAAGGTGTAAGCAAGAAACCTAAAAAAAGTTTGGAAAAATACTGTAAAAATCTGCATTCAGATTACTCAAAATTATCTCTAAGTTCTTTCTCTACTCCAGAAAAAGCTAAACTGAAAGTTGCTGGTGATGTATTACACAACAAAGAAAAAACAAAACTCTAATGCAGGACTCATTCTCAAAAAGTCTTATCTCCATATCAATGATCTGATAAAGGAATATATATTTAGAGAGTAAGGTAAAATAAGAAAACGTTGAAATAAAATGTTTAGGGTTTTTAAAATCGCATTTTATGTTTTCTCACTTAAATGTCATTTAAAATCAACTGATTAAATACAGAATGCAAATTTATTTGATAATGAGTTTCTACTTATTGTCTTCTACTTATTACAGGAACCATGACAAAAATCAGACAAGTTCATGTCATGGAGTCAACATGGGGGTAGGTAAGGGAGCAGCATTCACTCTGGTGATCAGTGACAGCCTTTTCTGGCACTGCCCTCTGGAACTTACTTGAGTGTCTCTTTCAGGTGCTCTCTCCTGCCCCTGAATCTCCACACATGTTGTTTTCCCTGGATTACTTGAATGGCCCTCCACTCTTCTTCCTTTCCCTTGACTGGTGCCTATGTCACAGTAGGTCAAACTGAGATGTCTTACTCTCCTCAAAGCCTTTGGGGTCCCTTGTATGTAGTTCCTCTAATATGTCTTACACTGAGTTATAACTTCCTGCTTACTCATCTGGGTTCCCTGGCACACAATACTTTGTGAGGACTAGGGTCCTGGTGTGCTTTATTCCCTCTTGCATTCCCAGCACCTAACATACTGTTTGGCATAAAATGCCCACCAAAGACACATTTATTAAAAGAATGCATGTATCATAACAAATGAGGACATTTGAGATGAAAGGAGAAGACAGACCTAATTAAGTGAATAGCATGAGCAATCACTGTTTCTGAACTTGCGGTAGCATTTGGTAACCTCCACTTTTATGCAGCGTAAAGGAAGAAACAACTGATGCTTTAGAAGGAACCACTAAGCAACATGTTTCAGCCTTAGACTGATGGGGATACACTAAATACATTATGTATGCATGATTTGGATTTCTTCCTAAAGTGGGATCAACAGTAGCCAAGGGGCTGGTAGTAGAGATGCGGCAGTGGGGTAGATATTAGTTGTGATAAGGAGAAAAGCTCTTATCCTGACAGTTTTTAACCATGGTTAGTAGAAGAAAGCTTGGTGAGCTTGTTACTAACTTGTTCTTTTAAGGCAATATAAAAAATGTAAGATTCATTAAAGTAAAAAATCATGTAAGAAGAGAAAAATTTATATGCACCAACAAGCCATTTTAGACAAAGTAGGCTATTTAGTTATTCTACAATGCAGGTTATGAAGTGCTGAAATTTAAGGTTTTAATTTTTTAACTTGGATTAGCTCTAGTCAGCTGACCTACCTATGTAAGCTGCAGACATGATGAAAGAATGTCCAGGACTCAATAATAATTTTGACTGGCTGGGAAGAGAGGTACAAAAAGTTGGAATATGTGTGTGTGTGTGTGTGTGTGTGTGTGTGTTTATGTGTATGTGTGTGTGTATGTATATGTGTGTGTGTGTGTGTATGTATATGCTTGCTCATATGGGGAAAACATAAAGTAGGAAGAAAAGGCTTTTAAAACCACACTGGAAAAGTATTCATTATACATTAGAATTTAGTTTAAAGTGGAGCCACTAGGAACTTCTATCTGAGGGGATTCATTTACTGAAGTACTAATGCAAACTCAGAAGAAGCCATCTCATCTCTAAGAGCACCTCTCAGCATGGGTCGTCAAGGGAAGCATTCTATCAAGCCTCCAGTGTGTTATCTACAATTCACTTGCACGCCCCTTGCCTTGTGCCCCAGAAGCATCCGTAGAACACAAGTGAAAGCCAGTCTTCTCTTTCATCTGCTAGCACCACATAAAACTGGGTGTTTAGAAATCAGCAAGATGCCCTGTGATGTTATACATATATGCTAAAAGTGGATGTTTTCTTGCTGTGATGTTCTTAATTTGGTTTACAGACAATGTACAAAGCTTTTTGTCAGTGGACATGACCACAAAAGCAGATATTTTTCAGGGTTCTGAAGTACTGTTTGCTTTTCTTCAAAAAACCCACAGGCTCATATTTTGTATTATTTGGAGCTATAATTTGGCAGGATTTGAGATATGTAAGTTTCTTTTCCCCAAGACTTAAGAAGAAAGGACTTAGAGAAAGTACTCTCAGCTGGAATAGGGAGGGATACAGGGAAGATCAGGTACCTTTCTAATGTGTCTCTTTTCCCACTGAAGCCCTGATGTTAGAGGACATTGACTAGTGACAAACAGTGCAATTTTCTTTGTATGTGAACTACGAGCATTTCAGCTAAAAGCTTAAAGGAGCTTACAGGTAAGATGTCTCGGCAAGAGTTTCTCCCCTGAAAGATTACAACTTAATAAATGTGCAGTGACTCCATTTGGACCCCTACCTGTCTGGAAATACAAAATCACAGTCTGTCTGCTGCCTTAAACTCGTGCCTCATGCACACATGAGCTGTCCCCCTCTGAGATTTACTGGAGTGTATTTCATTAGAAACTCTTTGTGGCATCGTGAACCTGATTGTAATGAATGGGCTGAACTCTGAAAGCACTGGGCACTGACCTCCCATCTGCTGATATCCTAAATCAGGCCATTAGAGGATTCCACAAGAAAGAGCATGCTGTTTATAGGTTAATTTATCTCTCATTTGGTTCAACTAGATGTGTGCTTATAAAGGTCCTCTAATTGAATCTTATAGATGTCACAGAGATCTTTCCATTTTAAGGAAGCCTGTGGAAATAAATACAGTCAGTTCTCAGTTATCTATGGTAATGGAGACTGGCTAGCATGGATGCACATAATATGGAGGTGGTCTTCTATCCTCATTTGTGTGATTAATTTTAAACCTCCATCCCCATCCAATATTGAACCAGAACTGCTACAATGGCTAAACCTGGTCACTTTCTCATTTATTTTGGCTGATAACTCTCCCATCAAAATGCTATAAACAAGCAAAGGAGGCCCAGTGCCTGAATACTACATGAATCTCTTTAAAACACGAAGGCGTGTAGATACTGATGGAGTCAGATGTAGAAATTCATTTGATTAATGGCATAGTACCATCAGAAAAGTCAGGCATTACTAACTGTCCATAGCATATGTATACATTATGGTAGCCTGAGACCCAGTAATAACCACAAGGGCACTGTCATTTAGTGCTCACTCTGTGCCAAGTATTAGGCTAAATATTCGTATTTAATTGCTTAAAGGAGGTTTGGAGCAACTATTATCTTTATTTTGTAGATGAGGAAACTGAGGCTTAACAGATTAAATATTTGCCTTGCATGCAGTACTAGTGAGAACCTGGTAGGACTGGAAGCCTTGGTCAACTTCCAAGCTCTTCTCCTCTTATCCCAGAATTGACTTCCTACCTTTTCTCTCCCCAGCATGGGAGGCTGTCAGGAGTCATCCACATGATGCCCCGTGGCACATGTTAGTTTGATATCCTCTTGCTGCAAACCTCTTCACTAGCCACATCTTGATTCAACATCTTATAAAAGGTGTTTAACCCTCATCTGCAAGTTCCTGGTACTGAAATATCATGAAAAAGTGTAGGTGCATGGGATGGATCCTCTTTACTCAAAACTGATCATCTATCCCCTAGTACCTGGAAAATCATTTTTATTTTGATGCTTTTGTGAATTCTTCATGTGCTTTTGCCCCTTTTGCCAGAGCCAATATACAAATGCTTCACTTTTTCCTATTTTTAAAAAATGTTTCAACTACATGGAACACCCATGCCAATGTTTTACTAAACTATTGTCATAAATGAAGAGTTTACTAATCGCCTAGTGGAACGCCGACTCTTTGGCATGTTGCTGTCCTTGTACACCTAGCAGCAGTCAAGTCCTAAATATTTGAAGGTGTATGCTTCTAGTACTTAGTTAATTCATTTATCACCTACCTTTAAGGGATAATTGTGGGTGCATAATTTTAGCAACATCATTATGCCTGTTGATATAATCCAGAGCTGCCACAGTGGTGCAACCCCTGATTATATGTTCAATTAACTGCCACATGTTGTCAGCATCTCTCATCCACCAGGTTTTCTTCTGTTGGATACTTGTAGTAATTTATAGCAAAAATAGTCCTACTAGGAATTGTCACAACAACCCCATGGCCTCACAAGTTCAGAGGCACAAGTGACACATAGCTTCGTTTTCTGGTCTGCACTTTGGGTAAAGAGAGCCTGGGCTTACAGTCAAACTACCTGATTTCTGGTATGGGTTCTATGTGATTTTGGGCAAGTTGCTAACTTTTCCCAGGAACTGTTTCATTTGGACATGAAATGAACGTGAAAGTGTGTGACTTGCCTAACCTCCCATGATTATTGTGAGGTTCAATTGGAATAATATATTTGAATGCATTCTAAAACTTGTAAGGCAGAGGCCAAATGTGACATGTATCTTCCTGATGTTATATTCATACACACTAAGAAACATTTTCACTTTCCATCTTATGTTTGTGCAGTTAAACAATTTTTATCCATATTTTAATGGTAGAACATAGCTGTTATTTTCACTTTTTTCACTATATGTAAATTCACTGAAGTCAGAGACAAAAATCTTAGACCTCTTTGTCTCCTCTCTGAAACCTAGACCTGCTTTAACTTAAAACGCCTTGACTCAATGGGTTTGAGGGTGTTTGGTTTGAGGAATATACGTTGTTGACATTAACTACACCCTTTCTATGGTCTTTATGAATTAGGCTTGTGCAATTAGAACTTTCTGGTGCTCTACGGTGTTTTGTCATGGAATGACCTTTAGTCTAAACAGGGTCATTTTAGAAGAATAAATTATAACTTGCACCCAAGACCCAGGAAGGCCTCTGTTTTGATAGCATCATCCTCATCTGCAGAATAGCTCTGACTCACATTTTCCATTGTGCTAATGTATTCACTCGGTTTAGATCTGGTGGGTTTTTTTTTTTTTTTTTGAGTGAAAACATCAGTGCAAAATATGAAGCTAATATTCATGTATCCTACAGTCCAAGGGGAAGAGAACTATGAAGGAATAGGAATGCAGCTGGTTTATAAGGTGCCTTATGGGAATTAACAAAAGGCATCCTCTGTGAGTGAACAAATTAGGAAAAGTTGCCTCCTCTGTGAGGTAACTATCCCATGCCAGGGCATTTAACTTGGGGAGTGGAGTCTGGGATTCTTTTAGCTCCCATTCACTGCTTTTGATGGTGCCTTTGTGCAAGGTACAAATTGCATGGTGACATGAGAAGAGGAGATTTTTTTCCTAATGGGAAAACAACCCACAAGCTCATGCAAACATATACTCATTACCCAAATCCCAGCACCAGACAGGTCTATGGAATGGCTACAGGCAATACCTTGTCCTTTCTTTTCCACTTATCTGCTACCCTACCATGGATTTTCTCTTGCTTTTTTTCTTTCTTTTTTTTTTTTTTGATATATTTTTCTTTATCCCCAATTCACCTTAGTTAGGTTTTATCTGTGTAAGACTATAAATAAGAAAAGGAGGAGGCTGAGTGGGACTTGTCAAAGGGCCCATGATTCTCTAGGGGAGATGGCTCTGGCCATACAGTGTCAAGGACCTCTGGAAACACAATATTCAGAGTTAATATATTCCACAAATACTTATCATGTCCCTACAGTGTACCAGGTTTCAGTGGTACAGCAGTGGCCAATTGTATAAGCTGTTTGCTCTGCTTGGCTACTTCCCCTGACCTGTCCAACTCCCCCTCCTTATCCTTCAGGTCTCGGTTGAGATGTCCCTTTCCTACCCAGACTCCTGTAAGTTTCTGTGGTCTTCTACACTCTGTCTTTCAAAACATTCTCCACTTTTGTGATTACTTGTGTAAAGACATTCTCCCCTACGAGACTCTTGTCATATGAGGTTAGGGACCATGACTGCTATGGCTCTGGGGCCTAGTTGAGTACCTGGCATATAGTAGACCCTCAATAAGTACTGGATAAATGAATGGATGAATGAATGGAAGAATAATGACTACAAAACATAGAACCCAATTAATTCACCCTTTGATAAACCTTTGTGAAAATGCTATTATGCATTTGAATGGGAGGTACATATCCATTCTTGAAATCTAATGAGCTTTGAAATTACTAAAGTTTCCTGCCTAGAGTTTCCCTATAATCTTTGCATAAAAGATCTTTTTAAACAAAAGTATGTTAAATCAGAATATCAGAAAAAAAGTCTTTTCATCAGTTTTAACAATAACACGGCCATCTTATTTGACAAAAAGAGAACCTCAGAATTTAGTCCACTGGGGTGATTTATATGATTAATTGTGGCCTGCTGCTGCAATATGGCAATAGTGATAAATAACAATGTGTTGGGATATTTTAACTGTAAAACAGCCGTTTCTCTGGCCTTTGATTGATCATGGTCACCGTAATCATGACTGAAACCTTTCATTAACCTTTTTATATTTAATTTCTTCCTTTGAATTAACATCATTATAAATCCTATTCCCATGAACAAAACAACACGTATCCTTTCAAGAGGCACCTAAGCTTCCTGGCATTGTGTGGCTGCTGAACAAGAAGTAGAAACTAACCTTTTTCCCAAGCAAATTTGAAAAAGAAAGGGTTTCTAAAAGGCTGTGCTTCTGTCTTCCCTCCTGGGGAGGTCTCATCATGATGTGGGGACACCCAGTGAGTATAATGTTCTAAAGACCCATAAAACATTATTTGACATGAAAATTTTGCCTCGCCTATGAGCTGGTGCTAATGAATTACATATGATGCAAGAAGCAGCATGGCTGAAATATTTTTATTAATACTAATAATATTTTTTGCTTATACAGCAGCTTTCATTGCAGAAAACTGAGTTGGAAAGGAAGCTGTAAAGACCTACTTGGGGTAAAATTACTGGCTTATAACTTTTTAGACTTGCTGCTACCCTTCCACCATGCTAGGGCCAGGGGGCTGAGCGTGCAGATAATGTGGTTCACCTCAAGGAATTTCAGTAATCAAAGATTCCTAGCCTTAGGGATTTCACAGGAAAACAAAGTGAAAATATTTTTTTAAAGGGGTGTCATATGTAATCTCCACAACATCACTGTGAAATGGGTGTTATACTTGTTTTATAGACTAGGTGACTAAGGCACAGAGAGATTAAGCAACTTTCCCCACTGGCCCATATCGCTCTTTGGAATGGAACCCCCTGTGATTCCTTTGGGTTCTGGCCCGATGAGGACAGGATAGCTTGGACCACTGTTGGGGCATGCTGCTGATAGTCTGTGCTGTGTTTTGATACTTATTGTAAAATCCTTCACATTCTCTTTCCTTGGTACATGTACTTCTTTCAGTTTCCCAACCAGATTGCAGTCTCCATGAGGAGAAAAATTTGAGTTTAGGTTTATAAAGTGTATCTTTTATTTTTAGAATTAAAACCCAGGACATATATTTCAATCAGGGCACAAGTTATATCTTAGTTTGGGCTGCTATAACAGAATGTCATAGGCTGAGGGGCTTAAACAACAGAAACTTATTTATCACAGTCAGAAGCCCGGGAAGTCTGACATCAGGGTGACAGCATGGTTGGGTTCTGGTGAGATCCCTCTTCCTGGTTTGCAGACAGCTGCTCTCTCATTGTGTCCTTGCCTGGCAGAGAGGGATAGAGATAATCTCTCTTGTGTCTCTTTTTATAAAGGCATTGATACCACTCATGAGGGCTTCACTCTCATGACCTATTACCTTCTGAAGGTCCCACCTCCAAACAGTATGACACTGGAGATTAGGGGTTCAACATATGAATTTGGAGGAACACAAACATTCAGCCCATAGCAAGTTGATTTCTCATGGGGACAATGAGAAAGGATTTCGAAACCAGGGCCATTCTAGTAAACCCAGGACATAAGTGGTCATAACGATTGCATTTGCTTTTATAGAAAAGACCAAAAGGAGAGTAGTCTGCTTTCATTTCTAAGTTAAACTTATAAGGTATGTGCATTTTAGTAGCAAATTGATGTCTGGTACTCTGTATGACACATTCAAAATGTCAGTATTTTTACTCTTTATGTGCTAATCATGCTCTAGGGACTTCGTTTAAACTAATACACAATCCAGATTGTAGAATTTATTTATTTTCACTAAAAATACAACTTTTAAGTTATATTTCTTTGAAATGTTTATTTACTTTTGAGACAAGGCATCCAGGAAACTAAATAAGCATTCTGGGAATTTTAGAGACCATGGAATGCAATGTCTATGAAGGCAAGGAATTAGTCTCAGCCCATTAACCTACAGAAAATATTTTCCTGGTGGCTTGCATTCTTGGGCCCACTATACAACCCTAACTTTCCAATGAATAGGTCTGAAGAGATATAAACTGTTTATTACCCAGTCTTCCCCTTATTATATTTTTATCACAAACTTACACATTATGACCTTGGTCATTTTACCAACTCATTTCTTACATTCTCAAACTGTTTCTCTGACAATATTATAAGTAGTTATGTGTGCTTTATATGGCCTGATAACATTTGGAAAGCACCTTAATCTCATAAGCAGCACAACGCAAATCATCGTTTAGGTGGATTAATTGGGACAGGGACTTACAAATGGTAAGTCATCTCCATTTTTATTGATTCTGCTACCTTCAATTTTAAAAGGTAACATTCCAGGTGAGTCAACAGAATGGTGCCAAAGAAGAAAACAGCAGGTCTGGGATCCACACACTTGAATTTAGCAACTGGGTTCTGCTTCTTTCCTCCTTCCTTCCTTCCTTCCTTCCTTCCTTCCTTCCTTCCTTCCTTCCTTCCTTC
>NW_012117488.1:3449175-3462484 GCF_000951035.1 Colobus angolensis palliatus
AAACAAGCTGAAATGGGGAAGACTATGGATATAATTGCCTGACCAGAACTGTCCAATGGAAGTATAATGCTAACCACAAGTGTGAGCCACATATGTAATTTTAAATTTTATAGTAGTGATATTTTAAAAATTAAAAAAGGAATTATTTTGAAAATATATCTGCTTTAATCATATCTTAAATATTATTTCAACATAGCCCCATAGTACCCTCCCTTGGAACAGGAGTTCAGGTTCAATTTTCAAACTATACAGACTGAAAGCGGGGAAAAATGAATAGAAATTAAGATCTGTTTCTTGGAAGAGAAAAAATGAAATTTGTAGAGGCAAAATCATTTTTAATACTACCTCCATTATCATCATCATCATCATCACTCCCACAAAATCTCTTAACTTTCAAGGAATCAAAATCCCTGATCTCCAGGCCTTTCAGGTTAAATTCCATTGAAATTAATTCTGTCATTCAGTGCAAAGGTAGTTGTTGGGCCAGGCACTGTGGCTTACGCCAGTAATCCCAGCACTTTGGGAGGCCGAGGCAGGCGGATCATGAGGTGAGGAATTTGAGACCAGCCTGGCCATCATAGTGAAACCCCGTCTCTACTAAAAATACAAAAAATTAGCCGGGCGTGGTGGCGGGTGCCTGTAATCCCAGCTACTCGGGAGGCTGAGGCGGGAGAATCCCGTGAATCTGGGAGGCAGAGGTTGCAGTGAGCTAAGATCATGCCATTGCACTCCAGCCTTAGTGACAGAGTGAGACTCCAGCTAAAAACAAAACAAAGAAATTTTTCGTACAGAGAGCGTGTGCATCTAGGATTTAGGGAACAGGACTTTGGTCCTAGCTCTGTTATCAGCTAGCTGAGCTGGACACTAAAATTCCCTAGTCTTCAAATTCTTCATCTGTAATATAAAAGGGTTAGCATAGGCATTTTCTATTCTAATACTACTAAAATTAAATTAATTAGGTATAATTTATACATAACAAAATATACCTATTTTAATTGTATATTTTGATGTTTTGACAAATTTAACACTCCTGTAACTCTCAGAGTGATCAAGATACAGAAACATTTTCATCTCCCCAAAATGCTACCTTGTGCTTCTTCCCAGGCAATTTTCTGTTGATGGACACAGCAGTTTCTAGGTTTTGTATCAGGTAACTTCCAGACATGGCTGAAGTCAGAACTGAAATAGATTTAGATGGATTTTTCTAATTTATTCCGAGAGAGTGTACTTTTAAGTTTATAAGAAACTGTTTTCAAGTGTTTGTACCACTTTATACTAGTAATAGATGAGAATTCCAGTTGTTTCACGTCCTTGCCAAGACTTGGTATTGTCACTCTTTTTAATTTCAGCCATTGGAATGTGTGTGTAATGGTATCTCATTGTGGTTTTAATTTGCATTTGATACAAATAACAACAAAATTCTGATGACTTAATCATAATAAACCTCTTTCCATGTGCTGATTAGCCACTTGTATGTCATCTTCTATGAAGCATTTATTCAAATATTTTGTCCATTTTAAAAGCTAGGTTGCTTTACTGATTGTCATATACAATCATAGCAATGTTTTTGTTTTTACTTGCCTTTTATTTTTTTAATGGAACGTTTAGAAGAACAAAGACTTTTAATTTAAAGTTATATTTATCAGTCTTTCTTTTATGATTCATTCATTTTGTGTTTTAATCTAGTAAATCTTTCCTATGCCAAGGCTATGAAGATTTTATCCTATTTTTGTCTACGGATTTTATAGTTCCACTTTTCAATTTAGGTCTCTTATCCATTTTGAGTTAATTTGTGTATGAAGTGAGGTAAGGAATGAGATTAATTTTTTTCCAAATAGATATTCAATTGCTTCATTTTCTAATCTTTTCCCTATCAAATTATCTATGCAGTTTATATATATATATATGTGTGTGTGTGTGTTTATTTCTATAAAATGTTTACATCATGGACTATTGTGTTTATTTTTGCGTCTCTTGCTTAAAGCAATTTAGGAATGAGAGTGTTGAGCATGAGTCTCTTTTCTGAATCCAAAGCCTATTCTGAATGCAGTAATGAGGAATTAGAAGGATAGTCATATTCCTGGAGCCTCGACTAGTGACTCCATCTCACGTCTTTGCTCAGGATCCAACTATGGGAGGATGGAAGGTTCTAAGGGTCTTATATAGAAGTAACTTCGAAGCTTCTCAAGGATTTGGATATCAGGTTATTTTTTCTCTTCTTTCTTCTGTATCCTCTCATCTGACACTTCCTATTCACATAGCCACCATGCCAATTTCAAATAACTTCTCCCCTGGGCTTACATGGATCTGTATTGAAATGTATAGTGCTTTATACATAAGTAAACTAGATCTGTAGGACTAGAATACTCCAAACTATTCATATTAAACTTGTAAGAGATACAATTTCTCTATCTTTAATAGTCTTTGAAAATAATTTATATGTTAACTATGGATAGCATATACTGTATGAGTTAGGATGCTTCTTGTTTTAGAATTTCCTTCCGAGAAAATGTTGAAACTGACCCTCTCTGTCACAATTTTCATCATTGTTTGTATTTATTTTTCATTACATTGAGCTGTTACATTGCCCTAAGCTGTGGCAGATTTGATTTCTTGTAGTGCTGTGTTGTTCTGTTTTTGTTATCCTTCTCATTACTTCTTCTTAGCACTCTGTCCTTGACTTCATAATACTAGGAAGACCCAGCTTGTAAATCTGCTTTTGGCAGAATAAGATATCTTCATCTTTGAGGTCACGTTTCAGGCTTTTGTTCAGTCACAAGTTCTGTTTGGATTTATCCTCGGTGTGTCTACTTGAATATTCAAAAAGTCATCAGCTAGTCTAATTTGTTTTTTTTTAGCCATGTAAAAGACTGATTTGCTTTGACAGGTGGATCAGAAACAGAATTGGAGCTATTTTATCTGGACCTAATTAAACAACCTTCATTACCGGCAGATATATGTTTGTGACTTAAAATTAGCATGATTGGAATTAAAACTCAAAATATAAGGCATTGAATTCAGATATGGCTGGTTTAAAAATAAATTCCATACATTTTAAATGCAGCAAGTCTGGATTTTAAATATCCTATAGTGACAAATTCCATTTAGGGGTGTGTGCATGTGTGTGTGTGTGTGTGTGTGTGTGTGTGTATGCACGCACACATGGCTGTGGACATAGATAATAGTAAAGACATGACCCATATTTTCCGAACAGTTACAGAGGAGCATTCTAAATTATGAAACTTTAATAAAATATATTTTTAAATCTCATTTCTCCTCTCCCCAGCCCAAAGTACTGAATTCAGCTTTGAGGATTTTGTGTAGCTTTCTTTGATTTCAAAGGTTATGTTCTCAATCAAATTATTTCTATGCATCATTGTCAAATTTCTGAGATTTTGTGGTTGCCTTTTATTATACGTATCCTGATTGTGGTGTGTGTGTATATGTGTTTATATATCTATATATATATACATAGAGACAGAGAGAGAAAGAGAGAGTGAGAGAAAGACAGTGGAACTTGCTTAAAGTGTCCTTCCACATGTAACATTTTAAGTCACATTAGATTTTTTATAGTATTGTATTTCCTTAACCTTTTGAGGAAGATTTTAAAAGAGTTTGTGTGTACATATAAATCTACATACACACACATCAAATAATACATGTAGCTGTAGTTGTGCATTCTGGGTAATAATAGAAACTTAGTAATTATCAAATAATTATAAAATATGTATTTTTTGTCTTTCTTAGAATTTTTGAGAGTTATTATGTACTGAGATATATGAGCCCGATTTTACCTTATGAAGAAAAATAAAAGGTTGAATAAAACATATTGACATTTCTGTTCAACATTAAGGCTGCAGGAATTATGGTGGATTCCTTTTCCTAACAAACATTAATATGAGATTCCTGGTGTGATGAGAACTGGATATCAAGAATCTAATCCCTCCCCCCTGCCTTTGTGCATCAGAAGCCTTCTCCAAATTATTAAAATTCCAGGTCTTTTGTGATACTTCTTGATGCATCGTTGCAATTTTAACTGCTTTAAAATGCAAGTAAGAGCACCTTCTTAGTATTTATAGCCTCCTTGTGTACCTATTTTTTTAATAAAATATAAAATAAAGCACTAGTATTTATCCATGTCTTTTTAAAAATTAGAATTTCCAGATGATTCCTCCTTTTATATATTTTTCCAGGAACCAAAACAACAGTTTCTGCAAGTGTTTGTCACCTTTGTTTAGATTTACTTAGTCCCTCCTTGTTACTAATGAGGGATCTAGTTCAACCATTGCTCCTTCTTCTGATCTTTGTTCCATCACTTCCTTAATATAAAAGACATACTGACTTAACACTAGTTGAATTGTAGGCATTGCTTTCATTTGTGTTCCAAGTGGAAGTGTTAATTTTTGCCATGTACATTGTCATCTTCTTTGAGTCTTTTTTGAATCCCATGTTTGATGTGATCTGAACTGTAGGTGGTTGAATTTAATTTGGGAGCATCCAGATGAACTGGTTGGCCAAAATGAAATTTAAGTCTTTGTTTTCTTCTTATCTTTCACAAGGGTGTTTAGTATTCTTTCCTTTTTTCTCCTAATGCAGTGAGGATGATGACAATATCTTTATCCAGGCTTCTTGCTGTTGTCTGGCAACTCCCTTAGTGCTGGGAAAGCCTCTAGACAGCTGGCCATATCAGGTAGCAGGCTGGACAAGGGCTTTCTGAATGGTTGTCTTAAGCCCATCAATGTGTAGAAGGCTGTGTTTTTATAAAATTGTATCAGTTTTCCTTTGTCAAAGCCATCACATAGCATTCAAAAATTAGACTAATTTTTAGAGTTCATAGGCATAGGTTTGAATTCTAGCATCTCAATTTACAGACTGTATGACCTTCCAAAAGTTACTTAATATCATGGAGTTTCACTTTTCTTATCTGTAAAACCAGGGTAATCAGTCCCACACTCAAGGAGAAGTGAGGGTTAAATAAGGAGAGTGTAGCATAGTAGTTGGGAGCAGAGAGGCTGGGGCTGGATGGCCTACTTTCAAGGGCATGCAACTATTACTTGTCACATGATTTGGGGCAATTCATTAATCTTTCAATTCTTTGGTTTCCTCATTTGAGAATATGGGTTATAATAGCATCTATTTACAGGATTCTGAGGATTAAATCAAATAATACCTTTAAAGCACCTGTAACCTTACTTGGCACATGGGAAGCATCTCATAGATCTGTTCATTTAACAAATACTTATGAGATACCTACAATGTGGCAAGGATTATTTTAGGTTCTGGAGACAGCAATGAACAAAATTCCTACCCCCTTTAGCTTTTATTGTAGTGAGTGGAAGCAGACAAAATAGTAAATATAATAGCAACTATAAACAGCAAATATAAAAACAGTATATATAATAAGAGGTATGGAGATAAAGCAGAAAGGGAGGATAAGAATGGTAATGGCTGGGGGTGCAACTTGAGATAGGATTGTCAGTGTAGGCTCACTGAGAAGACAGTATTTGAGCAAAAACCTGAAAGTGGGAAAGATCAAACCATTGTTAAATGAGGTCTACGAAAGAGTTAAGTGCAAGGACCCTGAGGTAGGAGACTGAGTGAGCAGAGGGTAACAGTAATAAAAGATAAGGCCAGAGAGGAGATCAGGGCCAGTTCAGAAGGTCTAACATCTACTATTAGGAATTCGATGTTTTACCCTGAGAGAGCAGAAGGGTGACATGATCTGACACATTTTATAAGGAATACCTGACTGCTAAGTTGTGGGTGGACTGTAAGGGGCAAGGGTAGACACGGGAAGATGAGTTAAGAGCTATAACAGGATAAAGGTGCCCTGCTTCAGAATGGTCCTGGAGGAGGCGGAAAGTGAGCAGAATGGGGATATATTCTGAAAGTGTTGCTGTCGGCATTTGGTATCATCATTACTAAATGAGATAATGCACAACTCATTTGGAACATTGATTGCTACAGAGTAAACAGTTATAAAATGGTAGACAATTGTTTTTAATGAATAAACTGGTTTTAGTCCAAAATTTTTCTTGTGAATTTGGGAAGAAACTGAGACTTCCTAATTAACTGTCTCAAAAGGAGTTAAGTGTGATGTCAGGAAGGACTTCACTCATATTCACAATGCCCTGTCAGACACTGGATTAAATAACTAAGGATATTTGAATCTTACTTTTCTAAATCCCTTCATTTAGGAAACTACCTATGTAAATATTTCCTAGCTGAAGAATCCATTAGATAAGGAACAGGCAAACTACCCCTCAGGGGCCAAATCTAGCTCACTTCCTGTTTTGTAAATAAAGCTTTATTGAAACACAGCCATGTTCATTTATTATGTGTTATCTATAGCTGCTTTCACACTACACATCAGAGTTAAATAGTTGTGAAGCCTAAAATACTTACTCTCTGGCCCTTTACAGAAACTGCCTTAGATGAACATTTATGTGTGGCTCAAAATTATAAACACATACTTATTTAGAATACATTTATGAAAATATATGGCATCCAGCACTTAGTATAGGCCCAAAGGTACTCATAAATATGTATATTTTGGAGGAAGAGTCCAGGCATGCATCCTTGGGAAGATCTCATCATCATCATAGTACTATTTATCAATGATTTACTACATTCCAGATGACTGTTGTAACCACTTTACATTTACTAGGTCATTTTAGCCTGACAGCAATCATTGGGGAGATAATATTGATATTCTTACCTTACCAATGAGAAAACTGAGGTACAGAGGGGATAAGTGGCTTGTTCAGAGTTGAACTGTATGTGCCTATCAGAGCCAAGGATGCAAACATAGGCAGTCTGGCCTCAGAGCCTACACTCTACAATCTCTATGCTTTACTTCTGTCCAGGCAGCTTTTGAATAGTTCCTTTGCTAGATTGTGTGTCTGTGTGTGTGTGTGTGTGTGTGTGTGTTTGGCTTCTCTATCAACAAATTCCTACACTTGGGCCAGGCGTGGTGGCTCAAGCCTGTAATCCCAGCACTTTGGGAGGCCGAGACGGGCGGATCACGAGGTCAGGAGATCGAGACCATCCTGGCTAACCTGGTGAAACCCCGTCTCTACTAAAAAAAAAAAAAATAAAACTAGCCAGGTGAGGTGGCGGGCGCCTGTAGTCCCAGCTACTCGGGAGGCTGAGGCAGGAGAATGGCATAAACCCGGGAGGCGGAGCTTGCAGTGAGCTGAGATCCGGCCACTGCACTCCAGCCTGGGCGACAGAGCGAGACTCCGTCTCAAAAAAAAAAAAAAAACAAATTCCTACACTTGGCTATTGAACCCCACCTTGTGAGATTGTTCAATGCATTGATCATTCACATCTCTGCTGTCTAAATGGCTACAACACAATGACATCATTCAGCAGCTGAGGGCTGGAAAAACTGCCCCATACCCAATTGTTCTTTCCTTTTAAGTTGACAGAATAACAGAAAGCCAATTTTGATGCCTGTAAATGTGAAGTTTCAAATAATAATGCAAAATTAATTTTCATATGTTTATGAGTTTATCCAAGTTGAGGGGTTCTTAACTCTTGAAACTTCAATGTTGGGTTGTTAGAAGTGGATATTATCTTCCTTTAAATAACAGGCTATTTTAGAACAAGATTAGATCTGTCAGAATTGAAAATAGTGTATTTATGCTTCATTGTAAACCTTTCATTTCTTTAAGGGCTCAAGGTTCCCAAGGGAGCATTAAAATCCAAATGATGTCCCCAAGAGCTGGATTTTGCATTTGGATCTCTGATTTAGCTTACATGTGAAAGCAGAAGTTGTCTGTCTGTTTTCACCAATTGACAACACATTTGAAAAGAAGCAGCTCAACTTCTTTTAGCTACAATCTGCAGTAATGTTCCTCCTTTACCCCATTCCAAGGCCTTTACTTGATGATAGCTGCAAATAAGTGTGTTTTCCTGCTAAATTCACCCATTTTTGGTTAACTGCAATGCTAAATATGCAGCTGCCACAGATCAGAAGCTACAAGGTACGAGGGTGTTGTAGCTGCTTAAAAAGTGCTCCAATTCATGGTTTAGATGCCAGAGCCCCCAGTGCTTGTCCAAAGGCAGTCTAATCCAAAGCCCACGGATGTGGCTTCTTGATGTTTCTCTTTTACTGAAACCTACCATTTTCTCTCACACTCAAAATCCACTCCCCAGGCAGGGGTTTACTTTTCAAGGATTTCCCCCAAAGTCTCTGAAACTTCAATTGGCCTGAGAATTAAGTTATCCGGATTTAGATGCATGCAGTAAATGACTGACAATAAGGAACCCACCACACTTTCGTATTCTCATAGAACACCAGAAATGCAGGGAAATAAAGATGTTGTTTACAAGAGTAGATTGTGCATCATGGTAAGGAAGGCCAAAGGTGCTGTTCGTTTGTTCGTTCGTTTCCTTCCTTCCTTCCTTCCTTCCTTCCTTCCTTCCTTCCTTCCTTCCTTCCTTCCTTCTACAAATAGTTACCAAGTATCTACTATGACAGACTGTGATGGACTCTGAAGATACAATTATAAACAAGACAAACAAAGGTCATCGCCTTTGTGGAACTTACTGGAAGAGACAGAAATACAACAAATAATTAACAATAAATTATGCACATAATTATGTGATTACACTAGGTAAATTCTGTGTAGAAAAAGTATACAACATGATGGGCAAGACTAATGGGAAACTTAGACTGATAAGCAGGTGAGGCCTGTTTCCCTGGAGGAAAGTGTCACATCAACTGACACTTGATAGATAAGTAAGAGTCAGTAAGCCCAGAAAAGGCGGGGGAGGAGGTGGGCAGAAACATCCCTGGCAGATGAAGAAGGGTCTATGCTAGAAAGGACTGAAAGAAAACCAGAGTGGATGTTGTGTACCATGTGAGGATATAAGCATGTGAATTTAACCTGGAGCGGTAGTCAAGGGCTGTGACTTGCTGTTTGGCAGACCCGATTTTCAAATCTGAACTTTATCCTAAGAGCAATGAGAAGCAACTAAAAAAATTAAGGAGGCCGGGTGCGGTGGCTCACGCCTGTAATTCCAGCACTTTGGCAGGCCAAGGCGGGTGAATCACCTGAGGTTGGGGGTTTGAGACCAGCCTGACCAACATGGAGAAACCCCATTTCTACTAAAAATACAGAATTAGCTGGGCATGGTGGTGCATGCCTGTAATCCCAGCTACTCAGGAGGCTGAGGCAAAAGAATCACTTGAACCTGGGAAGTGGAGGTTGCAGTGAGCTGAGATGGTGCCATTGCACTCCAGCCTGGGCAACAAGAGCTAAACTCCATCTCAAAAAAAAAAAAAAAAAAAAAAAATTTGAAGACATGTGTGTGTTTGTTGGGGGGGGGGTCAGAAATGCAATATTTGATGGATCTTTCTTGTGTGTTTGAGAACCTTACATGGAAATCCATGATTATTCTCATTTGAGACCTTAACCTTAAGTGCCTAATATGTTATGTGCCAAACTGAACATTGTCTTTCAAATCTGAACGTTGTCTTTCAAATCTATAAAAGTCTTGTGAACCATCAGGAGTAAGTTGTTTTTTTTTTTTTTTGAGACGGAGTCTTGCTCTGTCACCCAGGCTGGAGTGCAGTGGCACGATCTCTGCTCACTACAAGCTCCGCCTCTCGGATTCATGCCATTCTCCTGCCTCAGCCTCCTGAGTTGAGTAGCTGGGACTACAGGTGCCCGCCACCACGTCCAACTAATTTTATGTATTTTTAGTAGAGACGGGTTTTCACTGTGTTAGCCAGGATGGTCTCGATCTCCTGACCTCGTGATCCACATTCTGTCACCCAGGCTGTAGTGTAGTGGCACTATCATGGCCCACTGCAACCTCCGCCTCCCAAAGTGCTGGGATTACAGGCATGAGGCACCACGCCCAGCCAGGAGTAAGTTTCGAGACTGAGATGGTTGGAGCTAGAGTCAGAAGACATAGTAGACAGAGCTTGGCTCGCGGATTTTTGGTACACCTGAATTGGGGTAACTTTTCAGAATTAGAAAAAGGTGCGGCAGAGTTCTTAAGTTCTTAGGAGGTGGTCCTCTGGTTTTTTATCTTGTTGTTTTGTTTCCTCAATGCATTTGATAACTGTATATTTTACTATTGATGTCATTTAAATAAATATTTACCCAAGATTTTGATTTTCCTTGCACAATGTGCCAAATTGTTGGCAGCTCTATACCATTCCCCATCTTCTCTGTGCTAACTTTATTGGAGGGGCTCAAAGCATAAGAATAAAATTCCTTAAAAATATCTGCTGGAAGATTTCCATTTTAGATTCCACCAGTGAAAGATGCTTGTGTAAAAATTGGAAGGCAAGAGGGATTAAAAATCTGTGATTGCATCTGGCCAGCATTGGGTAGATAGGTGTTTGGGGTATGGAAGCTGACAGAAGTAAGATTTTTCCAGAAGCTTCTGGATGTTCTTGTACAATTTCTTAGCACTATTTAGGTGCTGAAGATAGCTAAGATCATCAGTGGCAAATTCCTTAAATTTATGTATCTCCTGATTTCCTGAATGCTAGTGGTGGCATGCCCTTTTTCTCCCCTAGTCTTTCTAACATATTTTAAGTTTCTAATTTCTTGTGTTGCAACCATTTCTGCATGAAATACCTAGAGTGTTTCTGTTGTCCTGACAGAGCTATGACTGATATAAACCATTATTAGTCATTTCATATTTGTAAAACTGAATTAAATTTGGTTAGTGAATTGAGAACTGTCCTTTAAAATAATATTTAACCAGCCTGGATGATTTTATTAGTCTTTACTTGAATATTCCATTATTAGTCATGACCTCAACATCCTTTTCTAAGGTCCCAACCCCCATTAAGCTCTCTGATAGATAAACACACTCTATAAGTTAAAAATCTCAAACTCCTTATCTAGAATATAAGGGCTCTGTTGTTGTTGTTGTTTTCAGACGGAGCCTCACTCTGTCACCCAGCCTGGAGTGTAGTGGCACTATCATGGCTCACTGCAACCTCCGCCTCCCTGCCTCAGCCTCCTGAGTAGATGGGACTGCAGGCACGCACCACCACACCCCGCTAATTTTGTGTTTTTAATAGAGATGGGGTTTCACAATGTTGGCCAGGCTAGTCTTGAACTCCGGACCTCAAGTGATCCGCCTGCCTTGGTATAAGGGCTTTCAAAAGCTCCCCTCAACCATATTTTGCTTCTTCACCTCTGATCTTGCCCTCTTGAAAGCTCTAGTATTGTAAGTCTCCTATAACTGATGTTTCTGGGTCCATGCTTTTGTGATTCTGTCTGCCTAGATGCCTACTTTTTCTTGTTCTCCTATTAAATCCATACATATTCTTGAAGATCTAACTCAAATATCTTTGCTCCTTCTCCACTATTTTTCTCAAAACCCTCTCCCAATAACCCCAACTAAACCTCAAGAGCAATGTATTTGTAAGTCAGATAAAAGAAATTATATTATTTTCTAGCTATTTGTTTTGTTTCCCATTTTCACTACATAATAAATTCTTTGAGAGATGAAACTCTTATTCATTTTTTGTGTCTCAGAAACAAAACTCAATAAATGGTCATGGACTTGAAATATTGAGTTGAAATAGACTGTCACCTATGTGCCATGTGTGCAAAAAAAAATAGCCAGAAGAACCACCAGAAGCTTTTTTAAAAAGCAAAAAACTTTTCAAATTGAGCTAATGCTTCATAAAGTAGCCTAGGGAAAATTTTGACTTTACTCTTGTCTTGCAAAAAGAAGAAAACTACTGAAGGAATTTTCTTGTTTTTCAAAAACTGATATTTTGAATATGTATTTTTTTCAAGATATAAAAATGTAACTCTTGCTAAAGCCTTTGGGCATATGTACAGTTTTAAATATAACATTAAAATACAAGTATACATCATAATTTAATTGTACCATACAACATAGGGAAGGAGAGGTAGCAAAGACTGGCATATGGCTTGCAGGAGAGGCTTCTCCTGGATGGCCGGTGGTGTGGGGTTAGAGGTGATGACAGAGAATGAGACGGCAGATGAGGAGTTTTATAGCATTAAATAGGATTACATGGAAGAACAGGCATGAGGAAGCTTTGGCATCCCATCTAGCTAAAGAACCATGCATACATCTCCAATCACAGCCATCGATCAACCCAAAAGGCAGTTTTAGATCTTGAGTCCTCATTAGGGGGGCATATACACAAAAGGTGTGTTAAAGAACAAAAACCTTTGTCGTAACACTCTCAATGCCAAAGGGACTAAATTCTCAATTTGCATGTCTTACTGACTCAATGTGGAATTATGAACAAGTCATTTAATATCCTTAGGCCTCAGGTACTTCATCCATTTATGGGGATAATAATGTGTGACTTTTACTTACTTCGCAAGATTGTTTTATACTTCCTTTCTAGACATTTAGATATTCAGTTCCAAAGCTGACTCCTGGCAAGATTATGAAGTAGAGAAGATTTTTTTCTTGGTATCTTCCTGTCTCCAAAGTCAGAACTCCATCCTCCTTTCTGATTCCCCATTCTACCGTGGTTACTTTTCCCAATAGGCCCTGGTGGATGGCATGGTAACTGTCCTTTGCATTGCGTTTTATAACATATGTGAAGATTTATTTTACTCTTATGGCAGCTTTGATAGGTAGTAATTACTATGATCCCCATTTTCCAGACCAGGAAACTGAGGCATGAGTATTAAAAATCTTGCTCAGAACCACATACCTAATAAATGGTATATCAGGATTGGCAGCCCAATAATTTTATTCCAAAAAAACTAGCACTTTTGAGAAATACATGAATCTTAAGAAGACACTCTTGAAGATTTAAAAGTTTTGGAACACAAAACTTTTGTGAACTTACTGAAGAGCTCCCTGGAGATAAGGATCATATTCATCTTGTTCATTGTTGGATTTCTAACTGATAAGTGCCTCACATATAGTAGTTATTATTTCAAAAATAGTAGGTGAGTAAATGAATAAAACAATAAATGAATAGTAGAATGGCAATTATAGTATTGATCTATCCATGTATCTGTGAATTTATGATCTCTATATATGTCTATGTATCGGTATATTATATATACATTTATGTATAAAAATGTATGTGTGTATAGTTTTATTTAGTTTTGTTCTTTTTTTATTATATGTTAATTTCTAGGGTACATGTGCACAACGTGCAGGTTTGTTACATATATATACATGTGCCATGTTGGTGTGCTGCAACCATTAACTCATCATTTACATTAGGTATATCTCCTAATGCTATCCCTCTCCCCTACCCCCTCCCCACAATAGGACCCGGTGTGTGATGCTCCCCTTCCTGTGTCCAAGTGATCTCATTGTTCAATTCCCA
>NW_012117488.1:3467405-3526534 GCF_000951035.1 Colobus angolensis palliatus
TGCTCTCTTCAAAGCTGTCAGACAGGGACATTTACCTCTGCCGAGGTTTCTGCTGCTTTTTGTTTAGCTATGCCCTGTCCCCAGAGGAGGAGTCTACAGGGGCAGGCAGGCCTCCTTGAGCTGCGGTGGGCTCCACCCAATTCGAGCTTCCTGGTGGCTTTGTTTACCCACTTAAGCCTCAGCAATGGTGGGTGCCCCTACCCCAGCCTTGCTGCCACCTTGCAGTTAGATCTCAGACTGCTGTGCAAGCAATGAGGGAGGCTCCATGGGTGTGGGACCTTTTGGGCCAGGTGTGGGATATAATCTCCTAGTGTGCTGTTTGCTAAGACCCTTGGTAAAGCACAGTATTAGGGTGGGAGTTACCCGATTTTCCAGGTGTTGTCTGTCTCAGTTTCCCTTGGCTAGGAAAACGGATTCCCTTCCCCCTGGCACTTCCCAGGTGAGGTGATGCCTCACCCTGCTTCAGCTCTCACTGCACCAGCTGACTAGCACCGATTGTCCGACACTCCCCAGTGAGATGAACCCGGCACCTCAGTTGAAAATGCAGAAATCACCTGTCTTCTGTGTCACTCACGCTGGGAGCTGGAGGCTGGAGCTGTTCCTATTCGGCCATCTTGGGTGTGCCCCAGTTTTGTTCTTTTTTATACAAATAGGTTATCCCTTCTCATTTCATTCTTTTTCTTGACAAAAATGTGATTTTCTACATTTTTATTCCTTTTCTTTACACAATGAAAAAATTCTAGGCAGGTCATTATGGAAATGTTTTTGAATTTTTTAAATAAACTTTTTACTTTGGAATAATTTTAGATTCACAGAAAAGTTGCAAAGAGAATACAGAGATCCTTGGATATGCCTCACAGAGCTTCCCCTAATGTTAACCCTTTACACTACTGAGGTACATTTATCAAAGCTAAGAAAACAACATTGGTACATTACTATTAATAAAACTCCAGACTGTATTCAGAGTTCACTAATTTTTCCACTAGTATCCTTTTTTCTCTTCCAAGATTAAATACAAGGTAGCACATTGCATTTACACATCACATCTCCTTAATCTTCTCTGGTTTGTGACAGTTCCTTAGTCTTTCCTTGTTTTCATGACCTTGACAATTTTGAAGAGTATTGATCAGCTACTTTGTAAAATCTCCCTTCATTCAGGTTTGTCTGATGCTTTCCTCCTTATTAGACTGGAATTATAAGTTTTGGGGAAGAACACCACAGAAGTGAAGCTTCTTCTTCTCACATCCTATCAGGGTGTATGTGTTGTCAACATGACTTATCACTGGTGGTATTAATCTTGATCACTTGATCCAGGTAGTCTTTGACAGACTTCTACACCATAAACTTAACCCTTCTTCTGTACACTCTATTCTTTGCAAACAGGTCCATGTTCAAGGGAGGGAAGGTGGGTTGGGGGGAGGGCATTAAGGACCATCCTCTGGATGGCAGTGTGCACAAATTATTTAGAATCCTATGGGGAAGATTTTTCTCTTCTTATTTATTTATTTATTTACTCCTCCATTTATTTATAGCAATAACAGCTCACATGTATTTACTTTATACTCTGGGTTATAATCCAATACTGTTATTTATTCTGTTACTCAAAGACCTTTGACAGTCTTTTTTAATATGTGCATTATTAGGGTCTCTCACTTATCAAAGAGAGTTCTATCTTATTAGCCCAGTGCCATTATCATTGTTTGGCCAGGGACAGTGAAGGCTCCTGTCACATCCTCATGTTACAAATAGTTAAAGATATTTTTCTCTATGTGCTCAATAATTTACCAAAGTCAGTCCCATCTCCCTTGCTCAAGACCACTGGTGAAGGATCCAGACCATGATCTGGCTTCCTAAGGCTGCTTCTGAAAAGCAAAAATGTAGTGAAAGCTGTAAGGAACCAGGGCCCTGACATTTCAGCACTTCAAACTGATCTTTGGGAATGCAAGGGCAAATGGGGGAAATACATTCCCATGAGATTCCACTGACTGTTCCCTTGACTTCTTTGATTTCAGTACCAGTTGGAGGCTTAAGACGGGTGATGTATTTGGTCCAGAGTGAGGTTAGTTGAGAAGGAAATGAAAACAGAGGTTTAACAGGAAGATTAGTGGACTTTCTACCTCTGGGCAATAAATGTCTGCTTTGGTCCTCACTAATCAGTTTTCCACATGCCTCATGCCATTTGCTTTACTTAGGATGAGTTCTTAGAGCTCCATTAGGAAGTGTTAAAATCACTGCTTTGAACAGGCTGTTTTTGTCAATGCCCCTCTTTTAACCCACTTCTTTTCTTCTAAATGTATGCACATAGAGGGCTGGTCAAGGAGGAAATTATGCTGATTAGGAAGCAAGGTCCATGATGGAGAAACTGCCTTAGTGTCTGAATATTTAACTCCAGGATAGAGAGGCCTCTTTAACACTTGCATAGCGCATACACACATTTCATAGCTCATAGCTCAGGACAAAGAGAATGGGCATCTGATAAATTTGCATGTAAAAAACTATTGAAGTCAGCTAAACAATAATACATCTCTTGACAGGAAGGAGAAATGGTGTGGTGTTCTTTAGCTCTGTAATATTTAGAAAACATCTACTATTTTTAAGAACATAGAATTGAGATTTGAGAAAAGTAGAGCATAAATAGTTCTTGGTTGTCTCCTTTCACACCTGTAACCTCTTTTCTTCCTCTCTCTTCCACTCTCACCTGAACCTTAGTTTTCTCATCCCCTTCCCCTCAATTTCAAATGAGTATTTGCATTTTAAGGTCAGGACTCAGGCAGTGTTGAAAGTCTAAAATGATTTCAGCTTTAGGAGGGAGGATAGCAGAGGGTCAAGGGACATAAAAAAGTTATTGCTCATTGTGAAATGCCCTTTCAAATGCTCCTCGTACTCTGCTAAGTTTTGAGAGACTTTCATATTGGTTGACAGATTATATAATCTGCTCACTCACCAGTAATGTTTTGGCATGGAGAGATTGTACAGGTATTTCTATTTGAGCTAGTCTCTAGTTAATAATCAATAGTCCTGTTGTCTAATGAAGTGATGGCCTTGACACCCTGGCCTTTGTGCAGTGTTAAAATAACATTGATCGCTATCATTATCATATGCCCTTGATATACTGAATAAGGACATGGATATCAATCTTAGAGCAAAGTAACGTTTCATAAATCTTGTAGAAATAACCAGGATTGTCCAAACAGGCATATGCTTCTTGACAGCAATGTGACAGAGGAGTCTAAGACACAGATAATTTATAATTTATCTCTAAACCTTGATTGAAAAAAAAAAACCCTCAAAAGTAGCATTTAGTACCAAGTATGTTTCTTTATGTTCCAAAAAGGACTACAGAGGCTTCTGATTTTCTTTTCTGTGGTTGATTACATCGGGAGAAATACTCCTATGGCACTTCTGGGGTGGAGGGAGGCAGAGCTGAAAAATTTCTCTTGGTTACTCCTTTTTGAACTTTATTTTAAATTTGTATTATGTTTCAACAACTTGCTAAATAGAAGTCATGGAATTTGTGTGGAGAGGCCTTTAAGGCAGGGCAGGCTCTCACCGAGCTGGGCTGAGGAACTAGGGAGGAAGGATTCATTTTTCCAACAGACCCTCTTCATCAGAATCTTGTATTTCAAACTTTCACTCTATTTGACATTTTTATCTATTCAAAACCAGTTTCTTATTGAGAAAGACTAATTATTCTTGTGATTATTCTGATTATTCTAGTATTAAGGGGTTAAATTATTCCTTATTGCTAGATAACAGATGATATGAAATCAAGAACATTGGATCAAAATTTCAAGAGAAAGTTATTTCTTTAGTTACATTACTCTTCTAAAATAATACACTAATGATTCATTGCCTTTGGTAGATACCTTTACCACAAATATAATAAAACATTTATTCAGAGACATAGGCCTTAAACTTAACATTTTTTTCCAGTCCAGAATAGTTACTGAAAGTTGTGTGAAGATTCTGAGAATCAGGGTGTGAATAATTCACAGCAATTACTTTTATGTTACAGAATTATCCCTGCACAGTCAATAGAATTCCAGAATGGGTAGACAAGAAGAAAGAGTGCAACAATTCCTTGAAATTTGCTGAATTCTCAAATGGATAAACACATTTAAAGGAGACAAAAGAAGACAGGAGCCTTGTCCAGGATGCAGGAAGATGAAACCGGTATGTTTTTATCATCAATTTATGAAGGTAAAGATGTTCTCATAAAAAAACACAAAAAGTGCCAGTTTTGTTTTTTAAGACAAGAAGAGGTCTTGCTCATGAAAGGTCCAACTATTGGGTATACTATTGTGTGTTGTGTTTTGTGTATATGTCTGTGCATATGCACGTGTGTATTTTCAGTCTATCCATATGTGTAGCTCATATTACTGTTACTGAGGACATGCCCATTGACAGAGAAATGTAGCTCCATGTAAATTGAATGTGGAATAGAAGTTCTGTGAAAGTGAGTTTTAATTGTTACATGATACATATAATATCAGCAGATATTTATTCTGGTTAGTAGTAATTGAAATTGAATTAAAAAATCCAAGTATAAAGCAATTATTGTCCCTTCTTAGAGTTCCTCTTAAAAGATTATTGTTTTAAGATTTTATCTACAAGGGTTTTGGATGTTACATTTCAAAAATAGAAAAATAAAAGGAGCACCAGGTCTTTCTTAAAAACCTTGGGGTGGGAGTGAATGCCCATGTATACATATTCAGTTGTTTGTAGCCTTGTTAGGCCCTCGTGCTTCATTAAATACACCTAAAAAGAAAACAACTTATATTTGGGCTTTAGTAGGTTGCAGGAGGATACACACATGACTAAAGTCAGAAGCCATTTTTAATCACTGATTTGCTCCCCTTACAAAACAAAAAGGACCAGAGCCCTCGGCTATGTAAAACCTTTACTCACTAGTCTGCCAAAAATGTAAATATTTTTAAAAATATATTATTTACTAGGCAGGAAGCTTTCTGGGAGGCGGTAGGGTAGTGGGGGAACACAGATAAATGTGCCAGCCTCACGAGCTTTATGGCCACTCCAGGCCCAACTGTCATTCCTTTGGTACTTCCTGTCAGTCTGACTAAACTCTGTCATCCCTCAACCCGGTTTAAATTAACAGGTAATTTGTAAATGTCACTTCAGGTTAGGCCGCTCATTTTGTTTCTACTCTACCAATGCAAAGTCTAGGACTAATTTTTCTTGTCTTCTTTTAATAGGATTTTCATTTATAAATAGAATTATGTTCTGAAAATAAATTACAGTAAGTGATGCACAGAACGGGCGGCAGTGGCACTCTCATAGAATTTCAAGCACCTACATCAGAAGAGATTAATAAAAACACTTCAAAGGCTAAATTCTATTTAAGCAGAAGACAGCTTTTGGTTAATATTTAATCTGAGTAACTGAGATCTTGGTGGAAAATATAATTTTTTAATATCTAAATTAATTTTCAAAACAAAACCATTAATTTTGTTTGGAGAGTTTGTGCAGTGAGAAAGTTCCAGTAATATATTTGTAGAGGAAAAAGTTAATCAATTAATTTTGTAGTGAAAAAATAGCTTTTAATATTGTATTTGTTCTAAATGAATTTCTATTATTTGTTCAGGTGTAGTGGTTTAGGATTCTTTCTCCTAAGTCTTTTCCATTTCAGTAGGTAAAGGAGAAAGCTCTAGGGGAAAAATCTTGTTTTATAATAACTCTTCTGTGACTGCCATGCCCTTCACCTGATTCTTTACACAAAAGGTCTCCTGCTAGAACCCTCTACCTGTCCACCCCTAGAGACTGCAAGGCTGAGTCATAGGGTTTATCACACGGAAAGCTTTTGGCATTGTCACTGTGGCAGGCCCCTTGCAATCATGGAATTTTTGCAGAGAGGAAAGTATGGTGAGAGATGTAGTGGGAAATCATGTCAGTTTGAAAGGAAAAATGAGAGACCTTACACTCTAAGTCACATGAGAAATAGTCACCAAATGTTAATTGATTGAGATAATGATATCCCTATCTATAGCATCTATATCTATATCTGTATATGTACTTACATCTAGATTGTTGGTGGAACAATCAAGTTGATCATTTGTGCCATCTCATCTGTTCTGTCATTTACTAGCTTTGTGACTTTAGACAGATTCTTTCTAAGTTTATAATGACTTGGTAAATTTAATATCTACATCTGGTCTAATTTAACATGGTTTTATGCAGCTGACATACATTGTCCATGCAATAATCCTATTTTGATAGCTATAGACATAACCAAAACACAGCCTTTACTACTCTCCTAACCAAGAAGGAATATGGATGCACTGAGAAAGCTTTTGTCTTTTGTCTCTCTTGCCGCCAGGGTAACACCATTTTAACAGGAAGATAAAGGAAATATTTAATGCTTATGATCTGCTATTAGTTAAAAAGAAGCTCCAGGGTCAGACTGACTAGCTGTTCCAATACTGTTTCTCCTACCTTCTCCCACTCTGTCCTATTTTGCTAATATTCTTGAACTGTTTTCTTTGTGTTGATAAAGAGATACGGAGACAAAGAAATTCAAATTGTGTTTGATCCAAGCCTTCACCAAATTTCTTCTCTACCTCTTTTCTAATGTGTTTTGATGAACAAACGCATTGTGGGATTTTTAATTCCCCAAAGTAATTATCTTCTTACTGGACATAGACTTTTAATAATTAAAGTCATATGATCATATTATAAACATTTGGAAAATGGGAAAATTATTGCCCATACCTCTGCCATCCTAACACATTGCCATATTTCTTTCAAGTATTTTTTTCTATGTCAGTTTTTAAATTCAAATGTAATTTTAATCAGTGTGTATATGATTTATAGCATTTTCTCTTAATGTGTCATTTCCTTTTCACATGTTTTTATATAGCTTTTATGGCAATCATATTTCTAAAAGAAAAGATTATTAATTAAAGCAAGTATAATCAGAACTCATTTAACAAATGCTCATATTACACTCATTTTGGAAAGGTGACTTAGAAGAATATTTGTCTGTTGCATTTTGCTATTGACGACCAATTTTTCCCACTGACAACTAAGATTTTATCTTTGAAAGGTGCCTCAGTGACCATGGCTCCATTAGCCCAGTCAGAGGCTTCTCTGCAAGGTGCCCACCTGATACAGACAGGGCTCTGCATTCCCCATCAAACGCCTTTGCCTAATGTTTGAGCTTGTTCATGTACCTAAGGCCTTCTCTTTGGTAGGTGATGTATGTCATGAAATATTTGGCTATGAAGTAACTCAAAAAGCAAAGGAAGAGAAAGTGAGTGAGAGACAGTGACAGAGCATCTTTTTTCCTTGTTGCCTCAAATAGAGAAAAGAGTACTCTTTATGAGGGACTGTGTTAAATGCGTGAAAGAGTGCTACTTTTACCCAGATCTTTTCTCCTTACTTTAAGAGCATTTTTACTTAAGGTTTTTCCTCTTAAGCCCTATTTTGAGAAAAAAAAATGATGTAGAATATCAAGGTGGAGAGCTAGGAAAGATGTGTTTTATTAATAAGTCTCTCAGTCATTATATTAGCTTCTAACGAATTACTGCCAATGAACAGTAGTGAATTGCTATTGATATAGAAAAACAGAGGATTACTTACTCCCTTCTTAGACACACACACAGAGACACATGAACACACATGCTTAATTGAATAATTTCACTGTAAATTCTCATTAGGTTGAGAAGCATTATTAGAGGTGCTAATTGACCCCCACACCTATGAATAACTTGTCATTCTTTTTAAAAATTATAAATGATTTTCAAGTTTGCATTGAAATCATAAGTTAAAAAAACCAAAACCCCAAAGGCAAAATGTAGGGCTAGTGAGAGCCAATCCCACTCTGCCATTAGTTTACCATGCTAGCATGTGGCAAATCGTATTCTTCCCCTCTCCCCCACCATATTCTTACTTATAGCTAGAGCTTATAGCTTCAGGAAACAATTGGTAAGGTAGAGATGCATCGTTACCAGTCAAGCTTCATAAAATCTACTTTAAAATCCTTTGAAAAATATGAAGGATATGTTTAAGAATAATATTAATTAAGTCTCAGGCAGTTTGCTTATGGTTTTTTTGAAAAAAAAGATGCAATAAAAAAAGACCTGCTTCTTATTTACACAGGCCAGTACTTTGAAATTTCTCATGGCAGAAAGCAGTCCTTCATGCACATAACCTATGAATTATCCTTGAAATAAAATGTTTAATTACAGTTGACATTTCTGAACCCAATGCAGGTGGTGCCCATCTGAAGAGTGACATTGTTTACTACACTACAGGGCTCCAGGCCTAGTGTCAGAGATTATAAACCAATTTCCATCCCTGCTTTAATGCTGGTTTAATATCAGAAGAAGAACTTTACTGTGTAAATATTAAACATTTTGTTTAAATATTAAGTACCAAAGGTCTTTTCCTTTTGATTATTAAAACAGGAAGAGCCCCAACTTTGAAAGAGGTGCCTTGTTGTATTAAGAAAATGACTGGTTCCTTACCTTCAGGTTAATTATCACTGGCCAGAGATGCTGGGCAAAATGTGCTAAGGCAAAATGTCAGTTGTCTGCTTGTGCCATTGTGAATCTTGGTCATTAAAAGGCAATAGCTGACCAGGTGTCTGCTTGATGCTCATAATGAGCTTATTAAGAATTGTAGGTTTTTCTCTTACTCTTTCCCTAAGAAGTGAGGTCATGATTACTGACCACAAGAAATGATGTTTTCTTGCTGGGTGCAGGTAGAGCGGGATGGGGAATCTCAAAGAGATGACTCATGAGTAACCCAAGAGTAGCATTCACTGGATTTGATCATCATCAAACTACAAAGGAGCTAATCACTGAAGGGTTGACAAGAAGGGTCCATTGTAAAACATACGCTTGTTTGCCCAGCTAAGATTGAAATTAAACCAGGAAATTTATGAATACCTGACTTGCAGACAAATGCACAAGATGGATAAGAACTCTCCTCTGAGAGACTGCATCTTCTAAGTAATTGCTATGGGAGCTACTACGAGAATATTCACAATTCCTCTCAATCATGAAAAAATGAGCTATGCTCTTTAATTTATAGTACATAGGGTTTGCTAGCTTTGTATCTTTTTTCTTATTTATTGTCTTAAAATTCTGGAGTCACTCTGTGTCTATTAAGCAGGTGTAAGAGATCCAGATGTTGTTCTTAAATTGATATCTATTGGGTCTGTCTTATTGAAGTACTTATAGGAAGACAAACTTGAGTTTTAGGTTTTTGGTGTTCAAATAAATTCAACACCTTTAAGTATGGAAGAATCTTTTGAATTCTGTCTGAGGCAGTTCTCATTAGAGAAATGTTTTAAAGCACAATTGTTCTTATGAGAAAAGGCAAAGGGGCCTCGGTTGATTTCTTTCCTAGAACTCTTGAACCCATTAATATTTACATACAGAGGGTTAGATGGAAACATTACAAAGCAGCTTGTAAGTGCTTCAATTTACCAGTACCTCAAAAGCACTTTTAAAATCTTTTCAATTATTCATTCAATTAACATGTGTATATTGAGCATCCATTTTGTGTCTGGCATTTCGGTGAGCCTTCACACATTTAAAATAGATCTGAAAAGTCAAGATTAATGTATTTGATACAATTAGAAAAGTGATTTACATATTAAACTGTTCAATGGTAGAAAAATAAGGCTAGCTAGTTAGGGTGTAATGAGATTTTATAAGACCTTAATAACTGGTGAAATGAGGTCAGGTGTGCTACCATCTTGGGGCTGCATAACTTGGAGAGAGTTACATCACAGTTGTAAAAGGGTCATTTGGTAAGGGGAGAGACTGAGATTGGAAAGTCCCATTGGAGGCTATAATAATAATAATCTGATTATTTTAAAAAGATTTAAGTTAGTACAGTGACAGTGGAAATGGACAGGAAGTCGTTTCTAGAAAATTTCAAATTTGGTGGTTACTATTAGTTCTTTAAAAATTATTTCTCATTATATTTCCTCATGAGAGACATAGAAAATGTAGCTCCAGAAAAAGAGAATGAGTCAAGATTTGGAAGGCAGACATTGTTCTCTTGGTCAGATTACTGATATTCTGTGTGACTTCAGACTTTCTATAAATCCTGGTTTCTCTGCCCCTAGATTCCCATGGCAATAATAGTGATCTAACCATTAGGTATAATTTTTAACACTGAACAATTTTTAACTTTGAACTTCCTATGTGAAAGACTCTTTGGAATTAAAGAAGTTGTTTTTAATGCCCAGGACTTACTTTTTTTTCCATTTTAAGCCCCTGGAAGAGAGAAGGGCAGCTTACATTTTGAATCAAAACTCATACATTATTAATCTTTGAAACATTTGTTTGCCTCTTCCTCATTTATGTGAGTCATTTGTTAATATCCTTCAAATATTTCCTTTTTGAAAGATTTAAAGGCCTGCTTATCAAATGTCATAGTTTGATTTAATATAATCTTATTTTCATTGTCAATACTTTGGTGAAATCTTTGAGATCTTGCCTTAGTTGAGATAACTTTAGTGTTACAGTGCTGTTTTCCAATATACAAATATATTGTATATATTTGTATAATACACAAAATGGGAGAAACTTTTTATGCTAAGACTCTGCATATCTTCTACTAATAGTATTTCATGTCTACTTTTTATTTAAAAGACATCCATTGACTTCTTACTACAAGGATCTCTACCATGTGCACTGAAGATATACACCACAGTAAAAGAGATCTGTTCTTCTAGGTGCTTACCAGCTAGTTGGGAAAACTGACATCTAAACAAAGTGATGTTGTTAGGTGGCTTGTTAGTGGTACAAATAATTAGTGATATGCATTCATTCAGATATATGTCTATTACACAGGAAACATATGCCAAGCATATAATGTACCTGAAAATAAAAGGTGGACTCTGACTAAAGAAGTGTTTGAATTAGGCCCTGGGAGAAGGTATAGTTATAATATGGAAGAAAAACATTCCCAGCTCAGGGGACTCCTCTTGCAAACGTATCAAGGCACCAAAGCCCAAAGTATGGCAAGGGAGAACAAAATGGGCAAGGAGGCTATTCTGAAGTCTATGCTTAGTTCACTCTCAATACTCACAGCACATAGATAGAAATGTTTTAGAGTATTGCAACATGGAAAGAAAATATGAGGAACATTAATGTATCAAGAAGGAAGAAGAAAAGGCATCTGATGAAACTAAACTGTTCCATTGCCTCTTGAAGAAATTTAGCTCTTTAGAATTGTGCAATGGGATTTTCTTTCCATTCACCTCACAGGAGAAGATAGCTTTTAGCACTATGTGCTGACATTTCTTGCTCTCTGGTTGGAGGTTACCTTTTCCAACTCATCAGAAGCAACTGGAGCACCTAACTTCCCTGCTGATTTATATATCAAGGAATCTGGGAAACATTCTGTTTTCAAAAATATCATTGATAGGAATGATTCCACTTCACTCCGGGGCTCCTTACAGACCATGTCACTTTTAGAACTGCTAAAATATTAAAACCCATTCAATGTGAAGGTTAAGGGATAAGTTCTCTGGAGACTCTTGAAACAAGAGTTACTTTAAGAGAGGCAGAACATCCTGGTCTTTTAATATTAGTCTGCAAATGCAAATCACAGTTATCAATGGACATTCCTCTTATAGAATGAAAATGCTTGTTTTTTAGCTCTTAAGAAAAAGACTTTCATAAATCTACACGTGGTTTAGAATAAAACATTAAAAAACCTAACACTGATATGAATATAGAACAATGTTTTCCAATGAGGTCAAGCACATTAAAGAACAAATTATGCTCTATCCAAAGTTGGCTTTGTTTATACTGTGTTTCTTTCTGCAGACCCCTTGATGATATGCACCACTTTTAAGTTTCTGAGAAATGGTACAACATTGCCATTTCGAGATATTTTTGACCTAATTTCCAGTGACCAGCATGCATTGGTAAAATCACCTGCAGTTTTTGAATAGAAGAAATGCATGTCTTCAAACTGTATTTGTTTAAATATTGGTGGATTGGATATGGATGGTTCTGTGTTTCACCATGCAGATGTTTCTGAAACCTCTTACACAGCAGTTTTTGAAAGTATGACAATTATAAATTAATAATCACAGCTCTCCATTAAGTATATCAGTAAAACAGTACAAGATTTATTAACATATTTTGCTTCAAGTCCTTCCATTTTTAATTTTACTTAAAGCAAACAAATAATTCTATATTCTAACTAAACATATTGATATTATTTTAGGATGCCAAGTATTAAAAATCTAAGACTGACCTTCTGTTAAAAGAATGTATAATATCAAAATGTTTCCTTGGCTATTTCATTGTTTTTCATGCACCACTGACAAAAATCAAATTTTGTGTTAGAAACGATTTCAAATAGATCCATTTTTGTTCTCCTGACATTTTAAACTTGCTTATGTAAAATTATTTCATCTTTTTTATTGAAAAGTACTGAGGATTTCAAAAGTCATGATATGTCCCCTGGTGTGGAATGATTGTTGAATCAAGTTTAAAAATATGAAAGATACTAAGGTAGGGAAGTGGAATAGCCAGGGCATTTTTTGAGTGTGTGTGTGGCATCACTGCAGACAGCATCAGACTAATGAAAAGAATACACACGCAAAATGTGCTGCTCATTTCTTGCCTAAACAGGAAGAATAAGGAAAGCCATGCTTACCTTTTTTTATAATTTACCCATGTTTTAAAAAATGGATTAGTAGTTGTTTAACAGCAGTCTTTAAAAAAATTATCTCAAGGTAAGTACAAATTATATCAGGTGAAAAGGAAAGAAGGCCAATTTCTTCTATTTCACATCAGGAATAAAACCTAGCATGAGCCATATTGATAAAAGTTGTGTGGGCTGGTAATTTTCACAACCTACTTACAAGGGAATAATACATATTCCAGATATTCAAATAATATGTACTACAGAGATGTGAAGGCAAGGAAATGGCTCTGTCAGAAATAAATACAACCAGAGGTACCCTTCATTTGAAGAAATGCACAGAAAAGATCCTGTATTAAAGAGTCCCTTATAAGAATGATTGCTTGTCCTATGTATTAATTCAATCCTATTAATTATAGCAAATTGATTACTACATTTTGAAGAAAATATGATTATTATATATTTCTAATTCTAAGCAGTACAAACTAAGAAGTTTCCTTTCTATTATCCCAAACTTAACTCCCATATCTGTTTTTCCTTTCTGAGAGGTCTGTCAACCAGAAATTACACTTCAACACATTCCAGTGATTACTGAGGCTTGATCCTAAGTGGTAAATTTTCAGTACATGGCAGTGAGATTTGGCTGTGTAATTCATATTAATACTATTAATAGTCAATTACCAGATCCTGTATTGTACCCGAAGATTTTCTCCTAAAGCCTAAATATGTTAAAATGATTTCTTTATTCAAACTTAGTATCAGATATAATGTTAACCTTCATGAACTGGAGAGAAAATATCTGACTAAAAAGTAAAACAAAAGTAGTCACTATTACAAAAAAAAAAAAAGACTACTTGATCTTGTTGAACAAATTCATATTGCTTTTGTATCTTAGCAAACATATACAGCACTGATGGAGAACATTGCAAGAGCTATTTTGCAATGACATATCAACCTTCATGCAGCACCTATAAAAAAGTCATGCTATTCCCATATGCATGCCCCAGTAATGTGCATGATGTTTTGCTGCCACTGATTAGCAGGATCTTGCCAGATCTGTAATCATTTGGAGAGTGTGGACAAAGTTTAATGTATGGGCCTTCATTGAGTTTAGTTTGATTTTCATTCTGTTTCATTTGAATCTCCCATTTCCAATGAAATTGGTAGTTAATAAAAATTAATTTCTCAAAAATGTTTCATCCTACAAATCCAGCCTTGAGAAAACATTTCCTAGAGAAGGGTTGTCCTTAGACAATATTATACTTTGTCATAAGCTTGTGGTAGCTACCTTGAAGTTGGCTATGACCCATTTGGCAAGCATTACACTCTCTACCTGTGAAATTCCAAATCCCTCACTACCAGTCCTAAAAGCCCACTTGAATACTTTGAACACTGATTATTTCCTTTACCCAGGCATCCATCCCCTCTAGTGGCTGAATTCAAGATCCTCAGCCAGACCAAAACCTATATGACTTTTGGGCAAATTGATTATCTTCTTTGGGTTTTCTTGACTTGTTCTATAAAATAGGGATAATAACCATAGCTATCTTGTAGGGTCGGTAATGAAATTAAAGAAGTTCAGAAATGTAAAGCTTTTGAAATTATGCCTAGCACATAGTAAGCACTACTAAATATTAACCATCATAATCCAGTGGATCTTTGCATATCTTCCTCTTACTGTTTACCATAATTTACAGCCTTCTCTCCTTCACCTTATTAGGCAGAGCTTGTTTCTGCTGCTCAGTCCTTAGGCACTTGTTTGGCTGTACAGGCCAATGGAAGACAGAAGAATGGGAAGGAACTAAGAAAGACCAGACTGACTGGATCAGAGAAGACATACAGCAACATAGAGAACAGAATTTGTTTGCAAGACAGGAAGAAAGACTGTGAGGAGAGGTAGCAGGAAGCCAGAAAATTCATCCATGGGCTAACTTAGGAAGAGAACTTGTGTGAGGAGTGGGAAAGAGAGAGGAAAAGGATAGGGGAGGGAAGGGGCAGGAGAGGAAGAGAGAACAGGAAAGGAGAGGAGGATACACCAAGCTAAGGAGGAGCCTCAGCAGGTATGGGTGAAGTCTTCAGCTGCAGGCAGTGCTGTTCACTCTCTAGCATCCTTCCAGAGACTTCACTAATGGTTTAAATTATTTGCTTTCCTTCCTCCTTTACCTCCTTTCCTCCTTCATCTCCTTTCCTCCTTCTTCTCTTCCCACTCCTTTTCATCTTCTCTTTTTACTTTAATGTGGGCTTTATTTTATTGATTTGCAGGAGGGTACTGGTGCAGTGCCATTTTCCTCTGGGCAGGAGCACTCTCTGGGCACAGACCCCAACAGCATCTTGCCCGCCATGTTTCATGGAGCTCTCCAAGGAGGCAGAGCCTCTTGCCCCCAAACCACATGAATACTAAGGCTGAATCTGCTGTTTCAGATCTCTTTTTTCACAAACCAATCCAGCAGCCCAATAATACATAACCGTTACATTTATAGCACTTCAGATCTCTGTAGTGTTTACAATGTTTTTGTTCTCATGGTCTCATTTGTTTCCCCCACACAATTTTGTACATTTACAGGCCAGAAGCTATCATTCCTATTTTATAGAGGAGGAAATATATGGCTCAGAGATGTGCTGGTCCTAGCACTAGTGAGGTGCTCTGACTCTTGTTATACATTCATTCCAATCCAGCGTAACGTCTTCCCAAATGTTTCCACAGAACCAGAGGGCTCACATGATCTCTCCATTCTCTGAGCTTCTAGGATTCCCTCTGTGTCTTTGCCAGCATTTCATAGTTTTCCCTTATTTGTATACTAATTGTTTTAGGTTTGTTTAGCCTCTGTAGCTCAATGATAAAAGCTCCTTTTGGCAAGGGGCTAAGTTTTTTTCAGAATGTACAGAGTCTCCATTTGAGACTGCAGGTCCCAAATCAGGGTTTTTTGTTTTGTTTGTTTTTCGTTTTTTGCTATGGTGCCTGACACTGGACTGCATCTTTTTACTTTTCAGTTCTAGGAAGCCTTGCTGTGGGTCATGCTACTGGTGTGGAGATTAGAACCCACAACCTCTGAGTGCCTTCTCTGTGGTTTAGCCCTTTGAGCCATACATACTGCATTTAGGTTTAGTAATTAGCACTTAGAAAGCCATTGAGGTCAATTCCCATTGCGCCTGTGCAAAATTTGGATTCATTTAATTGTCAAAGCCTCTCAGAGAACATTTCTGTGTAATTGGTGTATTGAAAAATAAATTAAACTAATGCTATTATCCATATTCCCTTAGAATGGGATGCAGCAATATTATATGGACAGAACAAAAATCTGTGATAGTCACATGTGTGGTAAGGTGACATTCAGATGCATCTGTTTCTTCCCATAAAGTCACCTGCTGGAAGCCTACTGAGTAAATGTTAATGAATTTGGGTGTACCTTAGCTGCAAATGGATCAGACCTTCCTAATGCAACATTACAGCAACCTGGATTCACTTGCATTATTCTGCTGATTTAAATTAAATTGAACACCAAAGCCAGCAAAATGTATTAGAGAGGAATTAGATGTGCTACAGAAACATTTAAAGAATGCTCTTAGAACTCAAAGAAGAGGAGGAAGAATAAGAATATCTTTTTGTTATTCACTAGCTTAGAGGCTGAGACATGCATTTGGCAAGATGGACACGATGATTCTATTGTGTGAGCAGAATTTGCCATGTAACCTCCATTAATGTTTAAAGATTGCTCCATAGTTTAATCTTTAAAACATCATGCTGAAAGTATGCCATCAAGAGCCTGCCAAATTCAGTTTTAAAATGCAGCTGGTTTTTAGCTAGAGGTGAGGAAAAAAACATTAATGATTTTTGTTGTTGTTGTTTTTACTGTCTCAAAAAGTTTAAACTTAGATTCCTCTTTTGATCAGTTATTTGAAAAATTGTATGCAATTGCCTCTCAAACAAATTTGGAATTTGTAAGTGAAGGTTTTAAACCTCTCCTCCTACATTTACATATTTCAGTCTTCTACAATGTCTGGGATCTCTACCATGTCTGGAATCATATGCTGTACTTAAGTCTAATGTATTTAATTAATTTCTACCCATGTCCATTCACGTTTACAACCCATTACTTTGTGGCTTTTCATATGTGTCATCTTCTGATTATGACAATGTAAATATTCAAGTATATAATTCTGGGCTCTGCTTTTGATGTAGCTTCTCACTGTGGTTTTTAAGATTTTCTTTCTAGTGCTTGCTGACTTATTAATCTTATTTATAAGACACATTTGGTCAGTCAGCAACAAATACAGAAATTCATTTAATTTTGACTATTTTTTCCTTGTGAAAGTAACCTAAATATGTTCTGCTTGATAATATTGGTTTTCAGATTGCTTGTACAATTGTGAATGAAATGAGTTGTTTTTTCAGACTTCATGAGGGATTCTCTTCTCTTCATCCCTAATACTCACAATCTCACGGGTGATGTCTAGGCCAGAGTCACTGTTTACTATTATCATCGTCTCCAAGGGCTTTCCTTGTACAAAATGATAGACACAAAGCAATACATAATACATGATGCCTACTCTTAAAGATCTCAACACAGAGTGGGAACTGCATGATAGATGCTGATGTTTGGACAACAGCTCGACAGAAATTTCCAACGTTCAAAAAATTTCAACATGATCCATTGTAAATTAGAAAAGTTCTATGGCAAACAGTATAAAACAGCCAACTCTGTTTTATAATGACTATTGAAGAGTCATATTCTGAATCCTTCCTCAGGTTATTAACATGAAGCACATCATTCTATGGCCAATACTGAGAGCATTGCGCTTTTTTGGTCAGAGTTATGGTTTTATACCTTTTTTCCATTCCAGTGGGATTTTTACTACAAATGAAAAATTCCCATGGTGTTTCCACAAAACAAATGTACAAAACAAATACAGTTGGAGCACGGTTCAATATAAACATTACAGATATAGTATGTACATATACATTCATCATATGTGATATGTACATACTATGTATATAAATATAAACTTTCTAGTAGGCTCATTAAAAACTAAAAAGGAACAGGTGAAATAATTTTAATACTATATTTTAACTAAAATATTTAAAACATTATTATTTTAACATGTAATCAATACAAGATAACTACAATGAGATATTTTATATTCTCTTTTTCATACCAGTTCTTCAAAATCTTGTTTTACACTTACAGCACATCTGAATTCAGACTAGCTACATTTCCACTACTCAGTGGCTACATAATGGCTACCATATTGGTCTGCAAGTTTAGATGTAACAGTTGTAGGAGTTGAGAGCACTAAGACTCCCTGTGTTTGAATATTACCTCTGCCTCTGTCCCTCTGTGACCATGGGCAAGTTAATTAAACTTTCTGAGAATCAGTTTTCTAATATGTAAAACAGGAGGGTAAAAATTGCTTCTATCTCATTGAGTCATTATGAGGTTAAAGGAATTCAAAATACTCAAGAACTAGTAAATATACTGCATTAGAGGATGCAAAGGGACTGATATTACTGAGGAAGTTACCTGAACCTTCCTCAGGTAACTAAGGTTTTTTAAAGAAATGCATGATATCATAGTTGTATTTCCATGTTTACCACATTTTGTTACCCTGGCCATCAAATCATGCCATTTTCAATGCTTAATACCCTTGTCTTCTTTGGAGAGTATCCTTCTCCCACTTCCAGTGTTCAGCTAAAATGCTTTATTATGCTTAGTTTTTAAAGCAGCCAAAGGTCGAAAGTAAGAAGTAAAGACTAAGCCTTGTTTGAGCTCTTTTGAGAGTCTATACTTTTTCTCTGGGATAAATAAGTTGGATAGAAAACTGATTTTTCCATAATGCTCATTGGCTGAAACTATACAAAAAGTGGAGTTGTTTACATTCCTAATTATACAAATATTCTGCTAGATCCAGAGGAAAATATGACCCATTTTTGTCAGCACATATCATGACTGCAAAAAGTGGGATGGCAGTCCTTATATCCTTCCAAATTCATGGACATCATGGCAGTGTTATGGAAAAGCCTATTGTAAGTTACAGTATTCACATAGCTGCCAACCACCTATAAGAAGTGCCAAACATAAATAGCTGTCTACATTGTCCAAAGGAAGCAGTAAGGACAAGCATCAATGATACTGCAACCAACATTATAATTGCTTACCAAGGGGACAATGTTAATTCATGACTACAGTATCCTTTGAAGCTAGCCAGAGTCAAATAAAAACAACAGTAGGAATTCAATCAGACCACCCGGGCTGGCTAGAGCCCATAGAGCTATCAGAGGCCAGACAAGACCCAAAATTACCACTCAAGCCCTTAGAAGGAGGGAAATTGCAGAGTATGCTATTCAAAGGTGGTGTTTCTGTCTGCCATAGAATTTCGTGGCTCCTTTTAGTCCTCAGGGAGGTGTCTGAAAAAGATCATTGGTATCCTTTCTCCTGGTAAGAAACAATTAGAAAGCCCTGTTGAGATATGAGGAACTTGAGTTCACTTTCTCCAGTTCCCTAAATTACATATGAAAAGATCAAGGCCCAGAGAAGTTAACTGATTGCTCAAAGTCACACTGCCAGTTCCTAAGGATGTCCAGGACTGAAAGTCAAATCTGCTATCCTGGCCCTTCCGCGCATTAGTCTTTCTAGGCTTCCTCATTATTCTTCTTTGATTTTGCTAGGGTGAGAATAATTTTCTCTTTCTCTTCTTATTTAAGCTATCATTCTAAGAATGGGAGAAGAACTCAAGATGGCAATGGCAAAAGAATCTTTCTTTTTTGTAGAAATCTCCAGACTGAAAAATTCATGAAGCCAGCCTCTCAGGGCTTACTTTAACAGTGGGCAGTCTTCTGATTCAGTAAACCTAGATTTGGTGACCTCGCTGAAGGTGTAGCACATAAAAACCAAAAGAAAGTGTGACCAGGTTTTTGTTCTTGTTGTTGTCTTGGTACTTTTAGTTGTCATGGTACCTGCCTGTTTCATTCGTTTTGGTCACACAATTTTTTGTCTTTATAATGGATTTTTGGTTTAGCAGTTATGCCATTTTCTGTGTAGGCATTATGACTTTTTGAATTAAAGTAAGGAGAAGAACTTTGAGTATTTAGAAATGTCAATGCTGGTATTATGAATTATCAAAGAAAGAAGTTGCAACATGTTTCTGCAGCACGTTCTACACTGTCTCCAAGTTCCAGAGTCTGGATTGTTCTGTATTAGCATACCGAATTCCATGAAAGCACTATGAAAGTGCTTGTGAATACCTAAAATACAATCAGAAAGTATCTTGGAGTTTGGTAAAATGTAAGTCATTAAAAACACTTGTTTATCCTTAGAGTTAAATATGCAACATTTTTCTTTGGTGTTTCCACCAAATCTAAGTAGCATCCTGTTTGCAGAGACGTTAAGTCCCTAGAATGCTCATCTAATGTTAAAAATTAACTTGTCTTATAAATAATAGTTTATTCTCACAAATACTAGTTTTTTAGGCTGCTGTGGAACTGTGCTGAAAGCTCTGGACTTTGAATTACAAGAAGTGAGATCTTAAGGCTCTAATTGGCCGCTTATTAGGAAACAGTCAAATGTCTACGATTAGGATTAAATAACATGTGAAGCAACATGCAAACTATGGAGCTTCTTACAAATGTAAAGTCATATTATCTTGCTCAAAATCTAATACATATTTGCTTTTGTATTTTGAAATCATTTATATTTATATAAAGTATTTTCTATATGATAGTGATTATGTCCAGATTGGAGATGTTTATTGATAAGCTTCCCATCTAATTTTTGTTACCCATTTATTTTAACAAAGCTTACTTTATAGCTGACTTAAAATTTGCCTCAAATAGCTGACGACGGCTACAGCTATCAGAGCCACTGTTTATGCTACAAAAATCAAACTAAACATTTATAAAAATTTCCACAGAAGATTCCAGCTAATGAAAGCACCATTTGTGGTGTGCTAAAACATGCGCACACATAGGTATTGCCCCATTTATCAGACATGAGAGCTAATTACCTCATACACCACTATATCTCTTCCACTCTCTGCATTTCAATTCCCAATATTAACACATAGGTGGTCAAGCTGACCATCGAATAGCCTGCATGAGCGTGAATGCATTAAATAATTTAATGTTGGAAGAGTTTATTAAACTGCCACATTCTAATCAGCATGCGTACCTGCCTTCATTAATTTTGCACTGGTCCATGGTGTGTCTCTACAGCCAACACGGAGAGCACTAATGTTAATAGGAGCTCTTAACAAACAGGACCAGTTAATCAAGGAAAATTTACTATTAACCACATGACCATGCATACTGCAATCTAATTACAATCAGATTTAACCCTCACCCTGCCACACCCATTTAGACATCTTTCTTATTATTTGTCAATAAAACTGCAGAAAATTGAGTATCATTATTTCATTAGAGTGAGAAAGATATTTGCATCTGCACATGATTATGAACATGAGAGGGTTTTCTGCTGGTGCAGTTCCACGTCTGAAAGATTTGATTTTGTTAAAGATCATTTGGGAGAAAGCCCTGGTGCCAGCTCCTAAATATTTTTAATTTTCTGAAAATAACTGATTATAAAGAAAGTTTCTCCAGTTGAACACAATATTCTGAGCTGGTTCAGGAGAAATTTAGCATTTGGCAAATTACAGTTACTGCTGTGTAAACAGTGTGAATATAGTCTCAGTCATTTAGTTTGAATGTTTAACAAAATAATCTAAAACATTCATGTGAAGTCTGATAAAATAGGTGCCCCCTTATTTAACCATGTTTGGTTACCTCAGTGCTAATGTACTGGAGAAACACCTACCATGCTAACTGTTTTGCATATTTAGAAGCAGCACATAAAGCCAAAAGAAAATGCGACCAGATTTCTCTTTGTTGTTGTTTTGGTACTTTAAGTTGTCATGGTACCTGCCTGTTTTATTCCTTTTGGTCACAAATTTCCACCATAAGTTGGTGTGTCTTTATGATGGATTTTTGGTTTGGCAATTATGCCATTTGCTATGTAGGGGTTGTGACTTTTTTAATCAAAGTAATGAGAACTTTGAGAATTTAGAAATGTCAATGCTGGTATTTATGAATTACCAAAGAAAGAAGTTGCAGCACTTTTCTTTTCCCCCAGTATTTTGTCTTATAATCATTTTGCTGCTTGGAATATTAGCCCACACCAAAGACTGAAAAAAAGAAATCCCCGGAACTCATGAATAATTTCTGCTTGATAACTATTTAAATACTTTCTTGACAGATGTTGATTATCCTGTTTCAGACATTACTTTCTATTGGAGCTGATAAAGACTATCATCCTTTGGTATATTTTATTTTGTTATAAGTCAAACTACCTTGCTTTAATGATATAGACGATTCTGTATATGTCGGCTATGGGATCAGATGAACTATAGAGTGGGTTTGGGTAACGGATAGAATTTTATTCTGCATCATAGTACAGTAGTTCTTTATATTATATTTTCTCCTGTAATTCATGGGTTTGTAAGTGACTTTTACAGTTTTACTTCTTAAAAAGCAGCAATCATTCCTATCTTACCGCTATACTATCTAGCAGTCTTACCTGTTGGAATATTAACACTTTCAAATGTACAGTTGGTTGGATAGCATTCTATTTACAGAGGAATGATACACAAGGACCCTCCAACTAGAATGTAGTCTTGAAAGAACATTTAAAATGTGATGTGACATACAAAAATTCAATGCACATAATTTACCATGAGCCTGTGCATTATTTGAGGTGATGGTGAATTCTTCGTTTCTCTAACTCCTCTCTCAGAAACAAGCAGAACAGGGTAGGGGCTGACAGATTTGGCTGCAGAAGTTGCAAGGCTACTGGGAAACATAGGAGAAGGGTGCTGAAGAACCCACGTCACACTCTTCTGAGAGCTCTGACTTAAGAAAGGGAGACTGAAGAACCATACCTGTCTTTCAATATTATAAATCCTAAGAAATTATCGAGTAATAGCATAAAGGGAGAAAATCATTTTGAATTTAATGAAGAAAAACATTTTCTGACTTGAGTGGTATAATGTTTTCCAAAATGGTTAAGTATGTATGTAAGTAAATCTTTTGGAAGCCAATATTTCACATTTAGAATATCTTTGATTTGCCTACCTGTTATCATCTTGATTTTTGACTACATCTTATCTGTGTATATGGTTATCTAGGCAAGCCGTAAGGTTAGGTGAAAACACTGTGCAAGGAGTAGGGAGATTTGAAATGTGTTTCTGGTTCTGCTTAGTTCCCTCATCTGTAAAGAGAGTGGTAGATTAGCTCATCTTCAAGGATTTCTGAGCATGCTAATTTTAAGTATTGGAAGTAATAGAATCCAAGAGACAATACTGCACATAAGATACCCTTCAGAAGTTCAGAAATCTTAGATGGGCAGTCAGGGAAATGTTAAATAAATGACTTTATTTTTTAATTTTTAAGAGTTCATGTTCAAAATAAAGGGCATCCAAATTCAGATCCCTTTATTTTCTTCCACTCCTTGTAAGATGTACAAATTTTACATGAGGGATGATAATGCAATAGTACCCTATATGACTCAAATATAATTTAGTTTGGAAATGTCATATGATAATCCCACATAAAGCCCTATTTATCAAAGGCCTGAGCTGTCAAGTCGTGATGGTGCTTTGATTATTTTACACATTATTTACACAGGGAAGAGCCAAAAGGTGCATTCCACACATGATTTAAGAAAGAAAAAGGGCTCCTTAAAATGGAGAGTTTATCCTTTACACAAATATCGTTAATTTTGAAAATGTGAAAGAATAGAAATATTAAGTGGGCTAGACCATGGTAAACACACACACTACACACACACGCAGAGATGTGTACACATACATATGTACAAACAGAAATCACCATCAAACAGGAGAAAACATTCTGATGTTAGAAATACATCAGTGCAAGGAATATGAACAAAATGAAATAAATAGCGTTTACCTTGGGTAGTGGTATTTTTGCAGTTTCATAGAAAGCATTCAGAAATTAAGATTTCTCAACCACAAGGTGATGCAAATTTGCTTTAATGACCCACAGAGGGTTGGGGCCAGGAGCCAGGAAAGGAGAGGGAGATGGGCAAAGAGGATTTTTGGTGAGTTTGATGCAAGGTTTATAGCCTCACCTGCCATCCAGGGAGGATGAGTCCCAACAGGAAAACACTAAGAGTACTCATTTGTGAATGTACATGCACATAGCTCAGTGTACATGCAGAGGTGTGCAAGCAAACATCTCAACTAAGTCAGTAATCCATGTTCTTCTAGGGGAAGGCAAGGCTAGGAGAGGGAAGGAACACAGTGGAATAGGTCTGTCACCTGCTGCATCTGTGTGTGTTTACTGTGTTAGCCCAATATGCCACTGGCAATTCTTTTGAGACATAGGTAGGAAAAATGACACTGTGTAGGAAAGAAATTGAAATAGAACGGGAAATCTTGAGTCCCAGAAATGAAAACTGAAAAGAAAGCTATTTTCTCTGCATCTCCTTTCCCTCCTCAGTAACTTCAATTTATTGTGATCTTTCTCTAGGGAGCACCTAAGTAGTTTCAGGTGGAGCCCAAATTGTACTTGTCCTTGGGTCATACTTGCCTGGGGTAATACTACATCCTATATGGTGTAACTACCCCGATAGTTGTCCAATTCAGGATATTTCTGGACCTTAATGGTAAATGAACCACAATATGAGACTTGCTTTGCAAGAAGGAAACCTCCAAAAATTCTACTAGAAATCTACCATGAAGATCTAACAAACATTATTTTTCATGATACACTGCTACCATTGAGAGTACCAAGACTGGATCAAATATTCGCTGAAGATATAGTATAAGATTATCATGCTAAAAATGACTCCAAAATGCCAAAAAGAAAACCACAGAATGGATTTTAAGAAATCGATTAAATATCTACATGATGTGCTGTCATGCCAACTTAATATTTATTGTTCATTAAAACTTCACTGCATTCGAAAACAATTTGCAGGTTTAGATTTTCTCACTGCAAAATTTCCATCTATGCATGATTGCTGAGAACTCGTAACAAATTGCGAATCAAGTGAATCACTTATAGCCAAATAATTATCAAAAAAGTTTTACAAATATCCTTTCAAAAAATGACACCAATGAGTGGGGATCATGGGTACACTTTTAGAAAGTGTTGACATGTTGCGGGGCAAGGTCTCCATGTGTAAGAGGGCCTAAGGCCAACGGAGATCTGAAAAAGGACCTGAGTAAGGAGTCAACTGTCTTAAAGCAGTTTCCCTGAAGGTACTGGTGTTTTAAGGAACTATTACTGGAAGAATTTTCTCAAGGCGACAAAGCTGCATTCTTTATTCTCAAGCACTCTCAACAGAGGGCATCAAGTTAGTCTTGAATATCTGTAGTGATGGTAGATGATTATCTGAAGCCCTTGCAGCAGCTTGGCTCTCCCTGGGGCTTGAAACAGCTCTTGGATACCAAGCACTCCCTGAAACACAGTTGTTAACGATAATGATACACTAGACGTGGGCTCACTTTGACTTTCTACACTCTTCACACGAGCTATTGTAAGCCTGTTCTACTTTCACAGAAAGCCATTCAACTGAAATTTTCTCTTATGCTGCTCGGCATGTCTTGATGGGAATGCTTCTCTCAGGATATCTCTGGGCTTAGTGTGTCAGTCACATTAGGAAAATATTCATTAAGTCAACCTTAGACAGTTTCCTGGAGGAACTCTTTTCCTGGCGGGAGTTTTTTTCTTTTATTTTAGGTTCCATCTTCACCCCAATAATCTAGGATAAATTAGAGTTGATGAATGTTTATTTCCCTCAGACTAGTTAAGAAAAAGAAAATGATGTTCTTGAGCCACAAGAATAGGATCCACCTGGATCCTCAGACAGACAGTTAAATGAGGCTGGTAATTTTTTAAACATTTACTCTGAGAAGCCACACAGTTAGTGACTGTTAAAACTGTGGGGGTTTTTTTCTGTTGTTGTTGTTGTTTTTGTTTTTCCCTGAATTGTGTTATGTGCTGGCCTGGAATTTATTTTCCGAATTGTACTAAGTGGATGATAGTAATTTACATTATTACATTTTAAGACACAGCACTATCTCTACTTTCCTCATCTTCTTCCTTCCTCTAGCTCCTCTCTCTCTCTAATCCTGCCTTCTACTTTACTTGCTTTTGGGCAAACTTCTGTTAGCAATCTTTGTATCTCTCTCAGGGTCTGCTTTCTTCTAGAAAAGACTCATTCTTATAAAAATCATGATAGTTTGACAAGCTGAGGGCAATTACCTGATCAATATCAGTCAGAATGAGAAGCCCATGATGGATGCCCCTTTGGATTGAAAGAAAAGCAGCAGAGACATATTAAATTAAGCTAGTCTCATTTGGCCCATCACCAGAAGATACTGAAGCAATGTAATTTGACCTTTAAAAAATCAAGAGACCGTCTGCATCATCCCAGCATGAAGAAAGGTCTCAGACGTGGTAATTAGAGAATTGCAATAATTACTGGTTTTGCAACAAAGGATGTTTTTCAAGTCTTTGGGTCTCAAACTACAAATTTAAAAAAATTAGCTCATTTTCTCAGTTCCTATAGAGTATGTGGGGATAGTGCATGGGGCAAGGTGGACATAAGACAAAACTGAGAAGAAGGCATTGCCAACTCTTCAGAAACTATAACTCTTAACCTACTCTCTCTAACTTGGCAGGCTAATAAATGTTTTAATTATACTTTTAGCTTGATACTACTTCTAAAGCCAAACAGTAAATCTCTTTAGATTATGTTGTCATTGGCTGTTAACGTAGCTAACAAGGCAATAGATCTCAGATATTTAACTATTACTACTTCTCATTGGCTCAAACCATCACAATCAACAACATGTACACTCAGAAAAATTAATATATCCTCAAATCCAAACATCACTATGAAAAGGTCACCTTCACCCAGTAACTATTCACAGCATTTTTCATGTTTGTACAGTTATGGAAATGAGCAACACTGTAAAATTTTATTTAAATCATTTCCCTTTCCCTGTGACAAGATCAAAACGCATGTTTCTCAGCTTTTTTCTCTTTATCTGATCCAAAGATCTATGGTCCTGACAGCGATAAACAAAAACCCACAAAACTGAACATTCTGGGGACCTGGCATGGGAAACTGTTCATAGGAATCCAGAGTCAGAGGGAGTCTTAAGAAGCTGTCTTTTGGTTCCATAGTCCCAAACTTTAGATGTGTAAAAATTACCTGGACAGCATTATCCACTATGCCTGGGTAGGCTCCAGGGACCTGTAGTTTCACAAGTGTCCCCCAGTGATGCTATGCTGGTGGTCTGTGGACCACATATTGAGGAGCACTACAGAAAGAACACAAGCTTAAGAAGGTACAGCAGCTTAAAGTGGTGAAAAGTCAGTCACTTTTTGCAAAGGCTACCATGGAAGTGGACTGAGACTCATTCAGTCAAGTAACACATCCAACACTTTGATGTTCTGTCACTTGCCTATTAAGAACTGCCACTTTCCTTTTTCTAGCTAGAATCTCTTTGTTTTGTTTCAGTCCATTTTGCTTAAAGGTATTCCGCTTGTAAAAGTGCTCCTAGGGACAACAATCTGTTTTTATTTTCCTCTTTTCCTATCAAATAAGTGCCACCCCCCTGCTTTCCATATAGCTGACTTCAATATCCCAGACTTCCAGATACTTCCTAAGTGCAGGCCACTTTCTTATCAGGAAGAAGAAACATTTGTTAATCTATTTTACTCAGAGTAAAAGCCAGAATCCTTGTGACATCAGCACCTCTATTCTGCCTCTCACCCTCTCACACCAGCTGCAGTGACCTCCTTGTTCCTCAAAAATGCCAGACATTCTCCTACCTTAGGGCCTTTATTCCAGCTATTTCCTCTGTTTAAGACACTCTCCTCCCAGATATCCACTTCAAGTCTTTGCTTAAATCCAACTTTCTCTCCTCCTCACCACATTATTTACCAGTGAAATCTGACGTTTTTCTCTTTATTCTTGATCACCATTACATAATCTATATGTTTTGTCTTTTTTCCCATAGCACTTCCTATAGCATATGACATAATTTACTTTTAAAATATAGTTTATTTTTGTTACTCCCTATTCCTATTATAAACTTCAGGAAAGTCAGCAGCTAGAACAGTGCCCAACACATGGATGAAAGCATGAGTGTAATAACCTGTGATAGTTGCCGTTTTACAAGCATTTGTATAAAAATCTATGACAGGCTGGAGGAGGCAATAGCCATGAAGGTGGAAACTCACATATTCTTCAGATTCACATAAATTCATATGTGATTCGGAAAATGTATTTGATTAGTAGTTATTCTACATAGGTCTTAAATTACACTACAAAAATTATTAACCTCTCAGCCTACTTCTCCAGTCAGCTGTTTCAAACTCTTTAATGTGAATACTGATTACCACTACAACAACTGAGGACACGGTAATCAGAGAAAGTAGCCAACTATAGGGAAAAAGTTGATTGATTGAGAGCCATAATTAGCGTTATCCAAATTATATTGAATATAATGTTAGGGACTTGATTTTATCTTGGCATTTTTGGACACATCCCTAATGGTGCTTATTTTGCCAAATTTATGGGAATAGCTACCTTTATGGAGAACTTCGGATGTATTATACAAGATGCTAAGTGCTTCCCAAACATTATCTCCCTATTTCTTTAAAACAGCCCTATTAAATGTGGTGTCATAATTCATTGGCTTGCAAGTGAAAGAAAATCCAGCTCACACTGTTTTATCTGAAAACAAACAAGAGAAAAAAGAGTGTATGTGGTTTATGTACCTAGAAAGTCAAGAGAAAAAAAAAAGTATTGCTATTGATTACTCAAAACTAAAAATAACATAAGCAAAGTAAAAATAATGTCAACTAAATATTTAAATGTAAGAGAAGTTGAGTAATTATTCTAGAATTACATTCACATACTTTAATTCGTTTTAAGCCATGTCTGTTCTAGCACCATGTAGCAAGTGTTTTTCAAAAGAATGAATTTTTTTCAATATTGTCTTTTTTGTTTTGTTTTGTTTTTGCTTTTTGTTTTTGAGATAGAGTCTCACTGCTCTGTTGCCCAGGCTAGAATACAGTGGCACAATCTTGATTCACTGCAGCCTTGATTTCCCTGGGCTCAGGTGATTCTCCCACCTCAGCCTCCCAAATGGGTGGGACTGCAGGAATGTAGCACCATGGCAAGCTAAGTTTTTTTTTTTTTTTTTTTTTTGTAGAGATGGGGCTTTGCCATGTTGCCCAGGCTGGTCTCGAATTCCTGGGTTCAAGTGATCCACCTGCCTGGGCTTCCCAAAGTGCTGGAATTATAGGTGTGAGCCACTGTGCCCCACCATAGTTTTTTTTTTTCCCCCCCATAAATACAATCTTCTTCCAAGTTGCATTTTAGTGTTAATAAACTTGAAATTTTTGACATTTCCAATAAATTTTTCTCTATACATCATATTCTGAATTGAGAATAATGTTTTCCACATTAATGTTGAGGTACTGTATAACTTCAGAGCATGCTCTGCAAAATGGAGAATATTCTTAATTTTTTTGTACCAAAATATGTAAATATTTCAGACCAAATATTTTCACAGGTACTGTCTTTCAGGACCTTTCTATGATAAATATTTTCACACAGAAAAACTCATCAAGTAAGTATTCTCTATGATTCTTATGAATGTTTTCCTAACTATAGATAATATAGACACTATAAGATCATCAACCTTCTCAATTTCATCCAATTCCAGTATATAATACAGACTAATCTATATTATATATAGGAACTTTATCATACAATCTTTCCACAAATTGAACTACTCCAAAGCACAATTATAGAACTTCAGACTTAAATCTTGCATGATGTTTGAGCTTTCATTGTTTTATTTCTTCACTTCCTCCCTTGTTTTTGTAGAAATAAATTTCATCATTTTATGTCCATACTTCGTGTTCATGATAACATGTGTTTATTGTTCATAGCAAAACAAAAATTGGAATCATTTATAAAAATGCACAATATCTTATGAAACAAGAAGGCTGATTTAAAAAGCAGTTATTCAAAGGTACAAATGTTTCTAAAACCGATTTTATAATGGATAGCAAAGTGAGGAAGCTTGTATTTTCATGTTGAAGTATTTTCTTTTCTATATTCAACAGTGTTATCATATTTTGTTGTTCAGCTATAGTATATGTGTATTTATAGCTAAAAATTATATTTTCCTTGGTAGAATATCCCAATTTATTTGCAATTATGAATTATGTGTTTACTACTGTAAATTCCAAGTGAATATCTGCTCTATAAGCTTCTTAACTTAGTAAAAGCTGTGCTTTACCATGAGACAATGTTCTTCTGGATTGGTCTTTTTTTATTATCACAGCAAAGAAAATAACTGTGACTTAACATTTTACTTTTAAACTGATATTACAATAGCACTCACAATAATTTCAAATGTTTCTTCTTTAACAAAATGAAATTCCAAAGCTTTCCTTTGATTCCATGAATCGCATGAAAAAATTGAACTATTAGAATTAGCTGACTTTCTATCTGACACTGATGAGAAACTAACATTACTTCTTCTGCTAATGAAACCAACATGTTAAGAACCACTGCTTTACTTTTCATTCATGTTAAAAAAAAAAAAACTTGGCATTAAAAATAAACACAATTAATTAAAAATAACAATCCTTTGATCTAAATGAAAAGTCATGGCTCACAAAGTGACTCATAAACATATATTCTGCAGCTGCATCAGTTAACTTATCTCTTGGGGGCTCAGTCTTTAAAATAAATACTATTTAAAACAGATACTTATGTTTCTTCAGCAGATTTATGTCTTATGGTTTTCACATGTCAGCAACATCATTTACGGTCCCCAAAGTAAGCAGTAAGTGTTGATAAGCATTAAAGGTAAGTTCAGCATTCCCATCAGCATAAATGAAAAATCTGCATTTTTATTTTTACTTAGGATACATTTTTAGCTTATTGCTGTTGAAATCCTTTATTTCACAAATTTAAAATAAATTATAAATTTATATATTTAATATCAAAAAATTAAATACAGAAATCATTGTAGAATCATACCAAGTAATAACCAAACTTCCATACTAAGTATGTTCAGTCTATATGTTTTAATGCTCTACAGGATTCCTCAGTCTCATTTTCTGGATATATTTCTCATAGGCTTAAACCATAATTTCTTTCATTTGTCACTGACCCCTAATAGGCGAGTTGGAGACTTCAAGCATCTCACAGGCTGGGGCTGGGGCTGCAGTATCCCAAATGGTTGACATAGGTGGCAGCATCATATATTTCCTCCACCACCACCTGAAACTAGAAGAAGTGGGCATTCCATAGCCCACAGCATGCCCCTTTGAAATGAAGACCTTAGTTCCACTGCATTGGGGAATGAGAGTGACACATGGTTCTCTATTTTTTATATTTTGTGGAAAGTGAAAACTCAATTCACTGTATGTGTGCCTCACACAATACCAGACAAGACCATGCCAAGAGTTGGAATTACAAAATGGAGGCCTACCAAACATTCCAATTTATTTTAGTGAAACTTAAATCAGGGACTCACATTGTCAAACCAAATGAAACATCAGATCAGCCGATATATATTGGCCTCTAGGCAAAACCAAATGTCTGATTGTCCTTGGCACAAGGAGCTACAAGTGCAGAATGGAGAATAAAACTAGCCTATGTAGGGTTCAGTAAGCACCAGACAGAATGGAAATGAAAGAGGGACAGAAAGATACCAGATGCCAGTTCATATAAGTCTTGCTGGCCATGACAAAGATTTTAGCTTTTAGTTTACATAATCTAATAAGCCTCTGGAAGATATTGATGAGATTAATATTTAAAAGGTCATTTGGAGGGTGGGCCAAGATGACTGACTACAAGCAGCACTGTTCAGAGGCTCCCATTGAAAAAAAAACCATAATAAGCATGAGAATCCTTCACCCGCAACCAAGGTATCTGGGTTCTCTCATCAAAATTGACTAGAAGGCTGGCACGACCTATGGAGAGAAGGAAGAGCAGTGTGTTGCGGTAGCCCACCTGAGAGCTGCACGGGGAAGGGGAATCCCTTTCCCCCATGCATGGGAAGCAGTGAGTGAGCATGTTATCCAGCCAGGGAAACTGTGCTTTTTCCACGAAACTATGCAATCTACAGATCGGAAGATCCCACTCACAAACCTGTGCCACTGGGGCCTAACGTCCCAACCCCAGAACTTTCAGATTCTTATAGCCTCTCAATCTCAACTGGAATCTGATTAACCCTACTGAACTCCCAGTGGGAGGAGCGACCAACACCAGCTGCAGCTTCCTTGCTATGTAAGCTGTTTGAGCTCCTTTTGGAGAGGGGCAGCAGCCAGCACTGGGACTCAAGAATGCCTAACACCCTAAGCTCCCTGGGTGGGGGAAGGGCAGCACCCATTTCTATAGCTCCAGGCTGCGCTTTTCCCCTGCTGGAGCCAGGGAGGCTGGACGGCTTGGTCCCAAGACTTGTCCCCACAGCCCAACACACCGGCTGTGGCCATCTGTGGCCAGAGTGCCTCTTCAGTTCTAACTCTGACCCACCCTTCCTCGGTGGGCAATGCTTCCCTGCAGGCTCTCCAATAACTCCAGCCATAGGCTCAGGGACAGAATTCAGATCTCTCTGGGCCTGAGCCCCTAGCAGGAGGAGTGGATGCAGTTTCTGCAGACCAGCAGACTTAGCCTCTCCGCCTGGTAGTTCTGAGGAATCTGAGCAGCCCAGAAGAATGGGTTTTCCCCCAGCAAAATACACTGTCTCCACCAAGGGACAAAGTGCTTCATTAAACAGGTCCTGCTCCCTGTGCCACCCAACTGGATGAGACCCTCCAATAGGGGTTGTCAGATACCCTATACAGGACTGATCGTACTGGCATCAGGTTGGTGCCCCTCAAGGTCAGGGGTCCCAGAAAAAGGAGTAGGCACCCATCTTTGCTGCTGTCCAGCCTGCTTGAGTGACATCTCCAGGCATGGGAGCAAATCAGATGAGTAGGGCCTGAAGTGAACCCCCAGCAAACTGCAGCAGCCCTACAGAAGAAGGACTGACTATTAAAAGAAAAACAAACAAGCAGAAAGCAACAACAGCATCAACAACAACAAGGCCTCCACAAAAACCCCATCCAAGGGTCAGCAGCCTCAAAGACTGAAACTAGACAAACTCACGATTCTTTCTGAATCAATGAAAAAATGCCAAAAACCCCAAAAGGCCAGAGTGCCTCTTCTCCTCCAAATTATCACAACATTTCTCTATCAAGGGCACAGAACTGACAGAGGATCAGATGGATGCATTGACAAAAGTAGGCTTCAGAAGATGGGTAATAAAAACTACGATACACTAAAGGAGCATGTTCTAACCCAAAGAGCTGTCTTACATGCAAAGACACATACAGACTCAAAATAAAGGGATGGAGGAAAATTTACCAAGCAAATGGAAAGCAAAATAAAGCAGGGGTTGTAATCCTAGTCTGTGACAAAACAGACTTTAAACCAACAAAGATCAAAAGAGACAAAGAAGGGCACTACATAATGATAAAAGGACAATTCAATAAGAAGAGCTAACTATTCTGAATATATATGCATCCAATACAGGAGCACCAAGATTCATAAAACAAGTTCTTAGAGACCTACAAAGAGACTTAGACTCCCACACAATAACAGTGAAAGACTTTAACAGTCCACTGTCAGTATCAGACTGATCAAAAAGAAAATTCACAAGGATATTCAGGACTTGAACTCAGCTCTGGATCAAGTGGACCTAGTAGAGATCTACAGAACTCTCCACCCCAAATCAACAGAATATATGTTCTTCTCAGGGCCACATGGCACTTATTCTAAAATCGACCACATAGTTGGAAGTAAAACACTCCTCAGCAAATGCAAAAGAACTGAAATCATAACAAACAGTGTCTCGGATACTGGTGCAATCAAATTAGAACTCAGGATTAAGAAACTCAAAACCACATAATTTCATGGAAATTGAACAACCTGCTCCTGAATGACTCCTGTGTAAATAATGAAATTAAGGCAGAAATAAATAAATTCTTCAAAACTAAGGATAACAGACAACATACCAGAATCTCTGGGACACAGCTAAAGCAGTGTTAAGAGGGAAATTTATAGCACTAAATGCCCACATCAGAAAGTTAGAAAGATCTCAAGTCAATACCCTAACATTATAATTAAAAGAGCTAGAGAGGCAAGAGGAAACTAGTCCAAAAGCTAGCAGATGACAAGAAATAACTAAGATCAGAGAAGAATTGAAGGAGATAGAGACATAAAAAAACCCTCCAAAAAATCAATGAATCCAGGAGCTGGTTTTTTGAAAAATTAACAAAACAGATAGACTGCTAGCTAGACTAATAAAGAAGAAGAGAAGAATCAAGTAGGCATAATAAAAACATGATAAAGGGAATATCACCACTGACCCCACAGAAATACAGACTAATATCAGAGAATATTATAAACACCTCTATGAAAATAAACTAGAAAATCTAGAAGAAAATGGATAAATTCCTGGATGCATACACCTTACCAAGACTAAATCACAAAGAAGTTGAATTTCTGAATAGACCAATAACAAGCTCTGAAATTGAGGCAGTAATTAATAGCGTATCAACCGAAAAAAGCCCAGGACCAGATGAATTCACAGCTGAATTCTACCAGAAATACAAAGAGGAGTTGGCACCATTCATTCTGAAACTATTCCAAACAATTGAAAGGGAGGGACTCCTCCCTAAGTCATTTTATGAAGCCAGCATCATCCTGGTACCAAAACTGGGAAGAGGCACAACAAAAAATGAAAACTTCAGGCCAATATGCCTGATGAACATCAATGCAAAAATCCTCAATAAAATACTGGCAAACGAATCCAGCAGCATGTCAAAAAATGTATCCACTACGATCAAGTCAGCTTCATCCCTGGGATGAAAGGCTGGCTCAACATATGCAAATCAATGAATGTAATCCATCACGTAAATGGAACCAAAGATGAAAACCACATGATTATCTCAATAGATGCAGAAAAGGCCTTCGATAAAATTCAACATCCCTTCATGTTAAAAGCTCTCAATAAACTAGGTATTGATGGAACAGACTTCAAAATAATAACAGCAATTTATGACACACCCACAGCCAATATCATATTGAATGGGCAAAAGCTCAAGTATTCCCTTTGAAAACCATCACAAGACAAGGATACCCTCTCTCACCACTCCTATTCAACATAGTATTGGAAGTTCTGACTAGGGAAATCAGGCAAGAGAAAGAAAGAAAGGGTATTCAAATAGGATTAGAGGAAGTCAAGTTGTCTCTGTTTGCAGAAAAATGATTTTATATTTAGAAAACCCCATCATCTCAGCCCCAAAATTTCTTGAACTGATAATCAACTTCAGCAAAGTCTCAGGATACAAAATCAATGTGCAAAAATCACAAGCATTCCTTTACACCAACAATAGGCAAACAAAGAGCCAAATCATGAATGAACTTCCATTCACAAGTTCTACAAAGAGAATAAAATGCCTAGGAATACAGGTAACAAGGAATGCAAATGTGAAGGACCTCTTCAAGGAGAACTACAAACCACTGCTCACGGAAATAAGAGAGGACAAAAACAAATGGAAAAACATTCCATGCTTATGAATAGTAAGAATCAATATCATGTAAAAGGCCATACTGCCCAAAGTAATTTATAGATTTAATGCTATTCCCATCAAACTACCATTGACATTCTTTACAGAATTAGAAAAACTGTTTTACATTTTATATGGAATCAAAGAAGACCCTGTATAGCCAAGACAATCCTAAGCAAAAAGAACAAAGCTGGAGGCATCATGCTACCTGAATTTAGACTACACTACAAGGCTATAGTAACCAAAATAGCATGGTACTGGTACCAAAATAGACATATAGACTAATGGAGCAGACAAGAGACCTGAGAAATAATACCACACATTTACAACAATCTGATCTTTGACAAACGTGGCAAAAACAAGCAATGGGGAAAGGATCCCCTCTTCAGTAAATGGTGCTGGGAAAACTGGCTAGCCATTTGCAGAAAACTGAAACTAGATCCTACCTTCCACCTTATACAAAAATTAACTCAAGGTGGATTAAAGAGTTAAATGTAAAACCCAAAGCCATAAGAAACCCTAGAAGAAAACCTAGGCAATACCATTCAGGACATAGGCGCGGGCAAAGACTTCATGATGAAAATGCCAAAAGTAATTGCAACAAAAGCCAAAGTTGACAAATGGAATCTAATTAAACTGAAGATCTCTGCACAGCAAAAGAAACTATCAGAGTGAACAGGCAACCTACAGAATGGCAGAAATTTTTTGCAATCTACCCATCTGACAAAGGTGTGATATCCAGAATTTACAAGGAACTTAAATATATTTACAAGAAAAAAAAACCCCATCAAAAAGTACACAAGGGATATGAACAGACACTTCTCAAAACATTTACACAGCCAACAAACATGAAAAAAAGCTCAACATCATTGATCACCAGAGAAATGCAAATCATAACCACAATGAGACCCCATATCATGCCAGTCAGAATGGTGATCATTAAAAAGTCAGAAAACAGAACATGATGGTGAGACTGTGGAGAAATAGGAACTCTTTTACATGTTTGGTGGGAATGTAAATTACTTCAACCATTGCAGAAGACAGTATGGTGATTCCTCAAGGATCTAGAACCAGAAATACCATTTGACCCAGCAATCCCATTCCTGGGTATATACCCAAAGAAATACAAATCATTCTACTATAAAGACACATGCACATGTATGTTTATTGCAGCACTATTTACAATAGCAAAGACATGGAACCAACCCAAATGCCCATCAATGATAGACTCAATAAAGAAAATGTGGTACATATACACCATGGAATATTATGCAGCCATAAAAAGGAATGAAATCTTGTCCTGTGCAGGGACATGGATGAAGCTGGAAGCCATCACCCTCAGCATACTAACACAGGAACAGAAAACCAAACACTGCATGTTCTCACTCACAAGTGGGAGTTGAACATTGAGAAAACATGGACACAGAGAGGGGAACAACACATACCAGGGCCTGTTGGGGGGTGGGGGGCAAGGGGAGGGAACTTAGAGGACGGGTCAATAGGTGCAGCCAACCACTATGGCACACGTATACTTTTGTAGCAGACCTGCACATTCTACACATGTATCCTTTTTTTTCTCTTAGAAGAAATAAAGAAAAATCCCCTGAATGACAGCAAAAAAGGTCATTTAGCTGCTATAGACAGAGATAGAGAGTAGACAGTAAAGAGTAAGAATGGAGGCAGCACACCTGCTAAGAGGCCATTGCTATTGTCAGATACAAGGTGATAGTGTTTGGCTTGGGATGAAATGTGTAGATATGGTGAGAAATGGTCCATTTGGGAAATATTTTAAGTGTATATTTGACAATATATGTTGATGAATTGAATGTGGGAAGTGAGAGAAAGAGAGAAATCAAGGATGAATCCAAGATTTTAATATTAACCTCTAAATGAATGTCAGCCCCCTGTACAGGTATGAGGAGCGTGAGAGGAGCACTTGCTGAGAAGAATGGGGAGTTCAGTTTGTTTATAAATGTTAAGTTTGAATTGACTATTACACATCCAGGTGTAAAGTGAAGTCAGTATTTGGATGTATGCATTGAGGTCTGGTTGGGACAAGAATGCAAGTGGGAAATCAAGAGTATAGAAGTCGTACTTATAGCTACAGAAGTAAGTAGGATCACTGAGGAAGTGCGTGTAGATAGAGAAGAGAATTGCAGACTGAGTCCCAGAAATGATATTTTATGCGATTAATGCATTACCATAAGCTATGTTAAAATTACCACATGCTTCTTTTAAAAAGCAACAACAAACCAGCCTTCTTTGTTTCATGGGTTATTTAAAAAATATAATGGCGTGTAGAATTAGGGTACTTGGGTTCTTCTTTAATTAGTCTTCTACAATAATTTGTATTTTTCAATGCTTTCTATGGTACTTTGTGCAGTATTGCAACCTAATAAAATAATAGATGACTCTCATTTTACTTAATTTTTAATCCTTTTATTAACTAGAAAATATATAGAAAGCTAAATATTATAAAATTCATAGTTCTGGATGGCTAAAGAGATGTGAAAAATGCTTGGGGAGAAACATTCTCAATTTGATTCAGAGATCTACCTATCACAAAGGGTGTATTTCCTATCTATATTCATAATCCTGATTTAATAAAAAAAGTAGTTTTACCTGGCCATATCAATCAGTAATTGGCACTTCAAAGTGCTTTGTTTGAGAGAGATTCTAATAAATTGTTAATAAATTCTAGTAATTTATTAAGCATCTAATGATAGTTTACTAATTATGCAAGAGGATATGTAGGAGACAATGGACCACAGAAACTGGCAAATCAGATACAGAAATGTGTAAGCCACTGACTTCAGAGAGAAACACAGAGGAGTAATATAAGATGAAGGACTTGAGAATGGAGGGTGATAAAAGAAACCACCAAATGTGTCTAATTATGGAAGTAGTCAACCACAAAGATTCCTAACTGGAACTCTGATGTTATACTTTAGCAAGGATTACATTCCATTTCACTGGTGTGGTCAAGATGAAGAGCCTTTTTGATCTTGGAGAAGGAAAGCCAATGGGCTGGCATAACCATTTGAAATATTATGCCATCAATATACTCAATGCTAGGCAAGAGCAAAGGAAAGAAAAATGAGCCAAGTAAAAGAGTTTTCTTAAAGTCTATCCCATGATGATGTGAATGGTAATAATAATGACAACAATACATTAAATTTATAAAGAACCATTAACAAATGATCTTATTTCATTACCATTATAAATCAATGAGATAGGTTTTATCTAATTGTCTTTAATCTGTCCACTTTACAGATGAGAAAATGAGACTTGGAGAGGCTTGGAAATTGCCAAGAGTCACACAGTTTTTAAAGGAAGCATGACCAGTCATCTGGTCTGTCTGGCCCCACAGTGCATGCACATTGAGCAACATAGGGCAGCAGGAGTAAGCACAGCCCTGTGCAGCTCTAGCTCCTGGTGATGCGTGTCTAATGTGCTGTCTTGAGAATCTGAGCACAGTCTCTTTTTATGCTTTTCTTTGCAAAATATTCTTAAAAGAGAGAATCCTAACAGCAGACTTGGATTTTCTTTAAAGTGGCATTTAAATTGTTCAGAGTGAGAGCTGAATGCAGTGGCACACAACTGTAGTCCCATCTGCTTGTAAGGAGGAGGCAGGATGATTAGTTGAACCCAAGAGTTGCAGGCTGTATTGCGCTGTGATTCTGCCTGTGAATAGCCACAGGACTTCAGCCTGGGTAGCATAGCAAGACTCTGCGTCTTAAAAAAAAGTCCAGAGTGGATCAAAATGGAATTTGATGGATGATTATCATTGACTACTCAAAATAAAATCTTTTCTCAAAATCAGATACATGTGTTTGATTTAAAAAATGCAATAAGTAGCAAAACTCAAGTCCCAAAAGCATGAGAAGGGTACCTAAACCTTGAAAGGTCTTTATAAGATTCTTCCTACTTTGCCATATCCAGAACACATTATCAAGAATCAAGACTTGGATATATGGTTTTCACAGTGCTTTGAATACTCCCCCAACTAGCCCATTTTCCTTTGAAAATTCCTAGAGTCACCAGTTGTTTCTGCTTAAGATGGCTCTGCTTTGCTCCTCATTGCATCTGAGCTGGACATTTTGTCAGTTTCTGCTTCTCATGGGAATTAAAGTCAGGCTACCACACACACACACAAACCATAGATTGGGTGACAGAGTGAGACTATCTCCAAAAAAAAGAAAAGAACAAAAGGCAATCTTTCCTCCTAGAGAAATCAGACTTGAAATTGAATGACAGTTATGAGTTCTTTTATCACATATTACTGAGAGCTATTTTCCTGAGTCATCTGCTATAAACAAACAATACAACAGGCTGTAATGAGAGTCAAGGTTCATCCACCATGAATTGCTACATAAATTCTAAATAATATATTTATATACCTATTTCCCAATTTATCAACTTTACACTGCATCTATTTATGCCAAACTATAAAACATTAGGATTTTAACACACTTATCTCTCAGTTTTATTAGTTATATTATTAGCAGTTCTAGCCATTACATTTATAACTAAATAATATATCTAGGCCTTTATTTATTCTTTAGTCATCAATTTAGAGAGCATCTATTGAGACTTAACTAGATAAGTGGGAGAATTAATGAACTTACTTTTTTTTTCATCTATTTTTCTCTCCCTTCCTTCAGATCCCAGTCCTATTAATTATACTATTACTCTTACATGTCTTGTAATTATAATTGTCTTCTTTGCTTTGTCTCTGTAAGTTGATTTTACAAATTGAAAATCAACACCCATGTAATATCATTGTAATATAAATATTATTTTCAGCACAACTAAGTGAAGTGATTGGATCCACAAAGCAGTTTACGTCCATCTTTGGACAATTTTAGTTTCCACCACTTAAAGGAGAATGTTGATTCTAAGCATCAAGAGCAAACAGAGTCTATTTTCCTGACTATACTTGTTAACTTCCTTGTAGTGAGTGCATTGTTTGGATGATGGCTTTCATTGTGTCTATTTATTCGTAGAATTGCTAAATACCTTTATTTTTCATATTCAGATAGGGAAAACGCAAGTGATTTTATGTTTTCATAGATAACTTTCATTTTTGGATTATGCAATTTGTAAAAGAATCAAGTTGCTTATTAAGGATATTTTTTACATAGCACTCTCACTAATTTTACACATTGCTTATTAGGCCTGCTGCACAATTACTGTCTTTTTGTATTGCCCTGTGTTAGTACCATTATGCTTCAATTCCATGTCTTATAATTTCAGGATTCCTGTTTTGTTTTGTTGAAATGCATCCTCTGGTAATTTCTTTTACTTTTTTTTCTAAGAGAAGGCTTGTATGAGTTTCCAACAGAAATGGCAGTTTGGCTAGAACTTTAAAGTTGCCTATTAACTAGCTTTTACTTCTGATTAAAAGGTGTAATGTTGGTATAATTTTTGTCCTTTGTTGATAATCTATTTTTTCTCTCTGGGATTTAGGATTTCTCATTGCTCGTAAGTTCTGAAATTTTATAAAAATGCATCTAGGATTTCAATTTGCATAATCAATTGTGCCTTTACCTCAGTCCAATTTTTTTCTATCATTTATTTGACTATATTTCCCATGTGTGGGAAAGAATAATACTTCCCTCAAGAATTCTAGATACTTTGATCTATTCTGAATTGGCATTTGATGAAGCATTGTCCCATAGTTTCCATTCCTTTGTTATTTACTTCTGGGGTATTTTTCTCAACCTTATCTTCCAAATCACTCGAGTTCATTTTTCAGCCATGTTCATTCATTATTGAATTCTTTTATTCATTTCTTTACCTTTTTAAATCTTATTTAATTTCCTAAAAACTGTCTTACTTCCTGATTACTTCTTTTTGGAGTGGTTTAATTGTGTTTTAGGGATATAATATCTTCTTGAATATATACTAGGACACCAATCAGATTTTTAGGTTTTCTTCTGTTCTTTACACTAGCTCCATTTCCCTAGGGTCATTTGTTCTATTTGTTTATTTTTCAGAACCTTGTTTTATGCTATTAGTTAGATAACTGTCAACATGGATAAATGAGGATCATGCAATTAGCATAAATTAATGTTAAGATTTTTGTGGTCATTACTTGATTTACCAAAGGCCCCCTCCTCTTCCTGGTAAGGCCACCAGGGGGCTGTGCTTCTGACAATCAAGCTTCCCTGTGGAATGTGTAGGAAGGAAACAGGCATGTAGCATCAGTTCTCCCAACATCACCATTGAAAGGGAGAGTTTACTCTGAGGACAGAATAAAGTAATTTATTTTTTTCATTCCTGTGCCAGCCTGGAGCTGTCTTTTCTTCCCACCCCACAACTCCACTCACACTTTGGACTGTTGTGTGGGTCTAGAGTTATCTCCAGCCCTGGTTTCTTTTCTCTATTTCCAGTTCTCCAGTAAGGACTCTGAAAGACAAATTTAGAAGTCAATTCCCAAGGACTTGATTAAAATGGAGGCAAATGCTAGTCTTTACCCTTGTGGGAGGTGGAGGAATCACCAGTCCCAGCTCTTTTATAGAAATCTTTTATTTAATTGTCCTGAACCTATGTACCAAAGCCCGCTCCTGATCCTCATGTCTGTCAACTCCAAGACCGACTCTTTCTGAGGTTCCCTGGGAAGAATGTCTCTCCGTCTCATTAGACTGTAATCACTATGAGAGCAGAAATAAACTCTAATTCCCACGGTGTACCCAGAGTCTATGAAAATGTCTGACATATGATTGGCATTCAATAAATATCTGTTGAATTAATGGATGAACAACATGTGAATTAATGGATATTGATGTATTTCTCTTGATATATTTTCATTGTTATTTTAATGAATTTGTGAAATGCAGATAGGTGATCGGATCTTTTCAAATTGATGGAATTTTTAATGCATTAAAATCATGACTGATAATTTTGTACAAGTTTATGATATAATATTACACAAAAGAAAATGCTTAATTGTATACGTGCTATAATTACTTCAGATATTAGTTTGTGTGTGTGTGTGTGTGTGTATGTGTGTTGTAGGCAGGGACTAGGGAAAAACTCACATAAATGGGAGTTTAATGCGTTCAATTGCTAGAGACTTGGATTTATGTTTTCTTTTTGTTTCAATTTGTTGTAATATTATTTATACAATCATAAAAATATCAAATTCAATTAAATTCCAAAGGAAAGTGATGCCACAATTTTCCTGGGCAATCTAACATGAAAAAAAAAATAGTTTACTCTGACAATTAGAAGGCCTTCTAGGGCCGGGCGTGGTGGCTCACACCTGTAATCCCAGCAATTTGGGAGGCTGAGGCGGGTGTATCACGAGGTCAGGAGATCAAGACCAGCCTGACCAACAGGATGAAACCCTGTCTCTACTAAAAATACAAAAATTAGCTGGGTGTGGTGGTGAGTGCCTGTAATCCCAGCTACTCAGGAGGCTGAGGCAGAAGAATCACTTGAACCTGGGAGGCAGAGGTTGCAGTGAGCCGAGATCGCGCCACTGCACTCCAGCCTGGGCGACAAAGCAAGACTCCATCTCAAAAAAAAAAAAAAAAAACCCGAAGAAGACCTTCTAATACCTAATCTAAAACCATCCCTCATCTCTTTCGTGTAAGTTGCCCTCCCACTGACTACCCTGACAAACTGTCTTTGCCAAATAGACCTCACCACCGTTCCCAAAGATTCAATATTATTTGCTTAGACGATCATTATATGCATTCCCTCAAGAAATTTTAAATCAATTTTTCTAGGTATGTGCTAAGATCTGAGGATACAAAGATATATTAGTCTCTTTATTTTTAAGAGATCATAGTGATACCTCATTGAGAATTCAGAATGACTATGATAGTCTTCTTTGTGTACTAGCTGACTTTTGAGAAACTCTCTCCAACCTTCACTGTGTCTTTTTTTCATAGATCTGGTTATAAATATTGAAAGTCAATTTTGTAATTGCCAAGGAAAAAGAATGTAAAGATAAGAGTGACAGGGAGAGAGAGAAGAACTGAAAAGGACAAAAAACAAAGAAAGAAATAAAAGCAGTAATAGAAATTATTCTAATGAATAAAAACATATGGGGAAAATTCAGTGAAGGTGTCTTTTTCTTGTGCAAATATGATCAACACAATGAAAACTTTACATGTCACACAAACATTTTTTTCACATTGCAAATTGCATACTCTCATGTTGTTTCCATGTTCTTATGGATGTTTCTACCTACTCTGTGGGGTCATGCATTTGTTTCTGTATTTTGCTTTATGTCATTACTTTATGGCCATGCAAGTGCTATGTGAGTAAGTTCAATACATTATGTTAAGAGGAAGAGTAAATAGGTGGATTTGATTGAGAGTTTAGGAACGTTTCTACATCAAAGCTCATAGATTTTATGATGTCTATTTTGGCTTCCATGGATGTATTATCTCTTACTTGACTCAGTTCTACATCAATGAGTCTCCTAGAAAATTAAGCTATTGCAATAGAGAAGGGATTGATGTACTTTCAATGGAATTTCCTTATGGGTTTGTATCTCTGTAAGCTCAGGGGGCTAAATGGCATCTCTGTCCATCCAGTTACTCATGCCAGAACTCTGGAAGTAGCTCTTGACATCTGCCTCTCTTTTCATCCCTCTATCCTATCCATCACAGGTCTCATTGACCCTACTTTCAAAATTCAAAAGGATCTTGAATCCTTTCAGTGCTCTTTATTTCCACCGTCAGCATCCTGATCTTGATGCAAGCCTCGATCATCACACAGATGGATTACCGAAATAGTTTCCTACTTACACTTCTAGCTGTCCCTCTTGATTCCATCAACCCATTTTTCATATAACAGTAATAGTAGTGTTTCTAAAAACTCAAATTTAACCACAGGGCTCCCCTGCTTAAAGCTCTTCAGTGACCTCCATTGCTCTTAGGACAAAACCCTAAATCCTTGACCCGATCTTCATGAAGTGTCCTCTGTTAGTCATAATCCATTCCTTTTGGTGAGCGTAAGAGCTTTCTGCTTCAGAAATCTAAATATATATATATATTTCTTCTTCACTTGAATAAAATCTTATTCAGATTTCTAATTAACTACCATTTCTCAGAGAATTCTTCTTCTCTCTCTCTCTCTTCCATAGGCCCCCAATAGTAATTATATTTCTAATTAATAAGTTTTCGGCTGTTAAGTGCCTATCTCTCCCACAAAACCTCAAGCACCATGGGTCACAAATCATGTCTATTTTGTTTGCTATCGTATTAGCAGTGACTAGAACAATGGGTTAGAGTAGTTGCTCAAAAAAAAAAATGTTTGGTGAGTAAATGAATGATGGTCCTTGGCCTGGCAGATGTGGCTATGGAAAGTTAGGTCTGGCCTCAGATATTGGTCAGCTCAGTGCCATAGCAGCTGCCCTGGATAGCTTTGTCTCAAGCTATTCTGGATATTTATCCAGTCATAGATGCAGTCATTCTGGCTACAAAAGGGTTTTTATATTTGTTTTCTGAAATTAGAAAGGGGTTCATGGCTCCTGAAACAACCTGAGGAAGTAAAACTCAGTATTCCATAATCAAGAATAAAGAAAAATTACCCAATACAACAAATGCCTGATGCCTGTGCTTGTCTTTTAATTCATAAGGCAGCATGCATGGGCAATATATAATAACCATTTATCAGTGTGCTAATAGTGTTTGAAATTCTATTAGGTGACATGATGAGGAAGCTCAAGATGGATGGAGTTTTTATGTATTTGGTGTCTTGAATGTGCCTGCCAGAGCCTTTAAAGTCAGTTTAGTGGCCTATTAATATGTCTATTATGAACCCAATTTCTTACCTTAGTCATTTTAAATCTCATCTGTCTATAACTTAGCATATGTTATTAGCCTAAATTCAAACATTTTATACCAACTATAATTCTTAGTTGTTAAACTGGTTTTGACTTATTGGTGCTACATTAAAACCTAATAGGTGGAATAATTGACTCCCATAACAATTTGGAATAAGAGAAGTCCATGTTAAGCGCTGTTTTCAGATACCTGAAAAGCTATGAACAAGTCCCCTTTGCCCTCTACTGCATATCCCTACCCCTGCTGATTCCACACTCCCTCAGTTTCCTAAGCCAGTCATAACTGCCTCCAAACAGGAGCCATTAAACCAGGCATGGCTCCAGGGAAACACTTTCAAGGGTTTCACAGGGGAGCCTTTCCCCGGGAACAGCCAGCGTCCACCCTTGAAGGACCAAAAGGGTAGGCTTTAGATGTTCTTGCTTCAGGGGGACGAGCTTGAGGCCTTTCTCAGGGAGAAAAGTGATTTGCCAAGTCATCTAAGCACTCAGCGCCCATATAGCATTCCAGTCCTCATTTACATCTTAACAGGATGCATGAGAATCTACCTTCCCATCAATTTGCATGCCTTTCTCCTCTCTGTAGCACTCTGAGTTTCACCCACCATATGAAAAGTTCAGCTTTCTCCCCACAGAATGGACTCCTAGGTAAAGGTCTTTTTGAATGGTAATCTTGCAGCCAAGAGTCAGCCAGGTCAATGCATGTCTAAGTGCTACGGGCTCAGATATCTGTGCTCCTGGCTTTTGAACCTGTTTATCCTTCTTGCCTACCTGCAAAGCCTCTGGCGCATGCTGTATGTCTTTGAGTGCTTCTCCCCTCTCTGAGAGAAGCAAAGCCTTCTGGGGTGCAATAAAATTGCTTTAGGAAGGCAAGAAACAGATGGAATATAAATGGGTTCAGGTGCTCCAGGGACCTCAATGTTGCTGCAGAAGGCAGGAAACAGAGCATCTAAACCGCAAAAGAATATTTGTTTTTTTTTTTTCTTTTAAATGTTGTGTTGGGGCAGAGGAAGTTTCAAGGTTAAGAATCAAAGGTTCTCCACTTTGTACAAATGATATATACACTGGATTCTGTTTAAAGCCAGTTGCTTTCCAGATTTCAGGAGAAATTTACTGGTGGCTGTAACCTATGCACAGGGTGAAAGGTAGGCCCTAAATTTAATTCACGGTAAAGTGATTCTTCTCCTACTTTAAGAACTATTTCATAAGGATGTCTTTGTAAGACTAAAGGGTTTGGAGTTAGACAGAAGCCAATACTGGACTCAACACATGCTGTTTGTCTCATCTTGGACAAGTCACTTAAATTCCCAGAGTCTCCATATTCTAAATTCTAAAATGGAGATAATAAAACTCGTAATGAGGATTTTTTGGAAGTATATAGGTATGCATGTCAAGTACTGGTAAACTGTTAAAATTGCAAGATCAACACATGCCTGAGGTTTACAGTTAACTGCTCTGCCCCTTCTCTGAGATAAACGATGGACAACCTCTGTGGTATCACTACTCTCTTCATTGCTCCATTTTACACTTCTCATGAAATTTCTAAGGTTCACAACTTTTAGCCTCTCCTGTCTCACTCTTGTTTATTTCCTTGCAATTTTCATCAATAAGCAAGAAAAATCAAACCAGCAATAAGGCCTAGGATAAGTTTTTCAATTTGGGAGAATGAATTTTGCCATGGAATTAACAGCCTTAGTGAACGGTGTTCTTACCAAAATGCATTGCTTCCAAGAAACAATTAATGATTGTTTCTTATTTAACAATTAATAACAGTGCTTATGAAGTACTCACTGTGTGCCAGGTACTGTTCTAAGTACTTGACTGAATTTACCAAATTGATCAACCTCAAACTGCTATGAGGAACATCCTATTTTTACTCCCATTTTACATATGAGGAAAGTGATAGATCAAGAAGTTAAGTGACTTGTCCAAGGCCAGACAAGTGAAAAAAGGAACTGAGATGCTGACCAAGGCAGACTGTCTCCAGCACTCATGTCTGTAACCACTAGGAAGGCCGCAGTTTGAAACAAAGAGAGGAGATTTGTCCTGCTTGCCTGGACTTTCGAGCCAAATATAAATCTAGACCCATGCAGAGCAACAGGTCCAATATAGTTTTACTGATACACTCTCTGTGCTATGATTTGTATACAATGGCCCAGGGCAATGGGGGAACATATCCGCTGAGGTTTATTACCTGGCAGCCTAAGATTTATAACCTACATATGGTGGTGGTGTGTTTTTAACATCCCCCTCATGTATATTTTCTTAGCAAGATAGTAAGTTTCTCAAAGGTTGGTGTACAGCTTTTTATTTCTCTTGCATATCCCTTACTTACAACACTTTAGGGCTCAGTAAATGGTTTTGATTGACTTCCTGAATTTCAGTGACTTTGTATGGTGGTAACAATGACTACATTTGCAAAATGAAAAGAACTAGGGGCATGGTTCATCTGGGAATTAGGGATTTTTATTTCAAGTTCTGGGACTTTATCCTTAACCTGGTCTTATAAGACAGCATATCAACAGACATTCAATGTGTATTTCTTGAGTGTTCATCATTAGCAAAGGCCAAGGCTAGGTACTGTGAGGACAAAGGCACATAAGACAGGGCTCCTGCCCTCTAAGATCTCACTATATAACAGAAATTAAGTCCAACAATATCCCACTAGAGAAGTGGGAATCAAACTGGAAGAATCTGGAATGGCTCCTTGGAGGAGGTGGGATTTATTTAGACTTTACAAAAAACAATAGGATCAAGAAAAATATATGGATCAAGGAAATGCCAAGAATGCTCCACTTGCCATTAAACAAGGGTAGAAATTTAAGCCTGAGTTGATGCACCCACCTCAGAACAGAGTTTGTCTTATTCCTACCCTGGAACTTTAATGAGAACAATTACTTCTTCCAAAAAATTCTGTAAGATTTAAGAGACAGAGCTAATCATCTCATGATTTGCTTGGTTTGGGAATTGGGAGGACCAAATTATTAGATGCCCCGTGTGTATAAAGCAATGTTAAGTGCTTAACAATTAAATAATGCATTTTTTAAAAGCACACAAAAAATGTATTATTAAACCCTCACATCGGTTACATATGAAGAAACTGAGTTTTAGAAAAAAAATAATTTGCTCATCATCATACAGGTAGTAAGTGGCAGAGCAGAAATTCAAACCCAAGTCTGTCTGACTCCAAAGTTCATACATTTGAATAATATATACCTTGTTCTGTCAAATTATCTGAGCCTTATCCTGGTGTGGGTTCTTGTTTATTCTTCTCTGCGAACACTGCATTTATAGAAAAGTAAAAAGTACCTACAAATTCAAAGTTTACTTTTATTCATGTGTCTTGTAGTTTCACATTAACTGCCTATTTTTCTTTTCTTTATCACCCCAAAGTTTTTCTTTTTTGTTTTTTTAACTAGAACTTTTCAACCTTCTGTGATCTCTTTATAATTCCCTTTAGAATGCATAATTGTGCTCGATCAATTTGTTAGAGGCTTTTGAAGTGTTAAAAAAACTACATTAAAATTATTTTCTTTCAGGTTTTATGTTAATGAACATAGGTGCTATTCAGAGCAAAGTCAGAGTGTCAAGGGAACTTTAGTTAAAGTTATTCATACATAAACTAAAAAAGGAAACATCTTTAGTAGAGGAAAAATACATTTAATGAGTAAGTACGGCACACAATTCCTCCTTTCAAAAATGTCAGCTCGTATTGAACCTCCATTCTAGATATCTTACAATTACTTTGTCAACAGAAGGTAGAGTAGTGATGGATGACGCATTGGTTCTTGAAACCAAACTTTCCGTGAGTTACTTAGGCTGAAACTAAGTGCTTTTACATTCCAGTCTTATTGACGATAGTGGTTTTATATTTATCACCCTGTCATTTCAGTTGACTGTATCAGCTGCTTCCCTGTAAGAATATGGACACTAATGGAGGTGTGTCCTTAGTGCTCTGAAGGGTCACAGATTCATTCTGTGAACACAGTCAGGGCACAGGCTGCTTTGCGTTGAAGCTCAGAGGCAGCTTTAACCATTTCAAACAGGGATCAGCAAAGAGGGCCTTAAAAGGCCTTTGGAAATTGTGTTCTTATTGGCTCTCTTTTGACCATGACCCATCCTTGTGGTGCTGTACACAGAGGCTTTCGTCTCTCACTAATGGAGCGTTACTATTTTGCAGCCTCCCCTATAATAGGAAGAATTCTACCAGGACCTTGGCAAGTTGGGGACCTGATTGCAACACTTTATTTATAAGAAATTCTGTCAAGAATCAATAATAGTCTTGGGTCTCAAGTTCTTTCTTTAATAATACTTTGATATGATTTGTCACAAGCTAGCCCAGAGTATCCTCGAGATTTTATTACTTAGCTTGCAGCACAGTGTCTTATCTTTGAGTCATGAGATCAGCCATGGGGAGACCTTTAAAAAACTATATTCTTTACTGTTTGGTTATTACAGAAAGTCTATATTACTCAATAATACCTTTTATAGGGTGTGCTGTCACATCTTCACACAGATGTTTAACCCCAATGTAGATATACTGAATGCCCGGAGGCCATTTTAGTGACATGGACATTGTTTTTCATGACTGGATGCCTGATGTATCAATAGCAGTGAAAACAGAAAACAAATGGAACTATACAAAAATAAAATCACCACCACAACAGAAAAGCCCCACTACCACCATCACAAAAAATGTTGACTTATTTTTTTAGCCTGACGTTTCTGACCAGATCTCAAACTAACCGTTCATTTTGACAGAGATTTTGTTTAGAGTCTGGAGTGTTAGGTTTTTATTACCTGAGAGCAGCAGAAATTTGGAGAAGTCAATTTAGATTCCTTTCTTGTGTGCAAGCAGCTCCTTAGGTTTCACTGTACATCTCAATAAACACAATCCTACGACATCCGTAGCATGCTGTACAGCAATGGTTCTAAATATGTTTTATGCTGCTCAGCCATGGAATTCATATTGTTACAGCTAATGCCTGTTGGTAAAAGCTTGTATCGTTACATGTTGTATTTACAAAACTATATATTGTCAGCCTAGAGTTTCGTCTCTCCAATCTGTTTTTCTTCTTTGAAGGAAAATAGCAGAAAATGTACTAATACTCACTGTAGACAAAACACACACATACATACACATGGAAACACACACATACACACGCACACACAAACCAAGATTTTAAAATGGTAATCATTTTGAATTTTGAAATTAGAGAAAATGAGGGAGAAACACTCCTTGGAAAGTTATTATTTTAGATCTTTCATCTGTCTCCAAATTGGTACTAATCTTCCATGTAGATTTAAGAAAATTGTTGGTATGTGAGCAAACATTTTATTTAAAAGTTTTCTGTTTTGTTCTTGCGGCTGCTGCTGTTGCTATTGCTGAAGGGGATTCTCCTTATGCGGCCAGCTGGCTTTCCCAGCAGCTCCCATCCTGGCTGACGTGTACAGGGCACGAGGAATGAAGCTCTGCCCCGGGCTCAGCATGGACACACCGCCACTGCCCAGAAGACATCCTGGCTTTATTTCCTTGCCTTGTGTAGCATAAGCAGAGGCGGCAGTGGTCACAGCTTCTGGCTGTAACACGCTTCTCTAAGAACTTTGTCTTTCTCCTCTCACAAGGCCAGGTGTGCCTTCCAGTCCAGAGACTGAAGATACTTCTCGTCACCTGCTCATATTCTCTGCCCACACTGGGCTTCTGCTGTGGCTTAGGGCTAACGGGTGACAGGCTTCTCCTCCTGGCATTGCTCCATTCCACAGCTTCCCCAGCACTGAGCAGTGCTAAGAAAGTGTGATAATCTGCCTTGAGATTGACCTAAGAACTCTAGTTTTACCTGTAGGACTTTGTCTAAGGGCAGGGGAAAGGCATCTATATCTGCTAAATATCTATCGTGCCAAAATCTGAGCTGGACCCTTGACATGCATTGACTTGTTTAATCTTCCTGTCACTGCCAAGAAAGTATCATGCCCTCTGTGATGCACGTGAGGAACCCTATATTCGGAGATTAGAGAGTTAGCTGCCATCATACAGAGGACAGTGTAGGAACTGGCCAATAGAGTGAGGGAGATTGGACTTCAAAATTCCTACTTTTGCTACTAAAAACCACGCCACCAAATTAACGAACCATTCTGCCAGCTTCTTCCACATTCATATGGATGACTGTTCCTTTGAGATTCTTATAGCCTACTCTCTAGCCCATTCACCACACCATCCAAACACTCTCCTCGCTTCCTATCCAGATCCTACCAGTTTTTCAAAGCCAAGTTCATTCCCACTTCTCCATGAACCCTTCTCCAATAAACCAATTCAGGTATTTTGTCTAAATTTTTATTTTGAAATAATTGTAGATTCATCTACAATTGTAAGAAATAACGCAGAGAGACCCTGTATATCCTTCATTGTATTAGTCTGTTCTCCCACTGCTAATAAAGACATACCTGAGACTGGGTAATTTATAAAGGAAAGAGATTCAAATGACTCTCAGTTCATCATGGGTGGGGAGGCTTCAGGAAACTTACAATCATGGGGGAAGGGGAAGCTTCAAACACATCATACTTCATATGGTGGCAGCAAGGAGAAATGCTGAGCAAAATGGGGAAAAGCCCCTTATAAAACCATCAGATCTCATGAGAACTCACTCACTATCAGGAGAATAACATGAGGTTAACTGCCTCCATGATTCAATTACCTCCTACCGGGTCCCTCTCACAGCATGCAGGGATTATGTGAACTACAATTCAAGATGAGATTTGGGTAGGGACACATCCAAATCATATTATTTACCCAGTGTCATTCAGTTTTAATATTTTATATAACTATGGTACAAAATCACAAAGAGAATATTGACATTGACACACTCTATCAACATTACTCAGATTTCACCAGTTTTACGTGCATTTGTGTATGTGTTTATTTAGTTCTATGGAATTTTATCATGTGTAAATCTGTGTGACTACCACCAAAATCAAGATACAGAATAATTCCATCACAAGGATCTTTTGTAATACTTTCATATAGCCATAGTCATCTCCCTACTTCTCTTGTAATACCCTCATGTAGCTGTAGTCACCTTCCCTGCCTAGTTCTGGCAATCAGTAATCTGTTCACAATTTCTATAATTGTGTTATTTCAATAGTGTTATATGAACTGAGTCATACAGTATGTAATCTTTTGAGAGTAAACCTATTCAGTTTTGAAACTTCTAATCTTGACTTAAGTATATTTTATGTGAAATCACTCACTCATTCATCCGTTCAGGTATATTTATAGGCCACTGACAATGTGCTTGGTACTACCTGAGATACTAGAAATACAGTAATAAACCAAACTGACAAACATCTCTTTGTAATATATTTTGTTTATTTTCATAGTGACACATATTGCTTTTGAGGCATTTCTTGTTTATATTCTTATACCAGCAATAGATTGTAAGCTCCCTGAGAGCAGACAACTCATCAAACAAGTCTGTTGTTTTCACGTATAAGGCCTAGAGAGGCAAACCTTTACTAAGCACATAGAACTTGGACTTACCATGTGGAGAGACATCTGTAGAGGTCATCTGGTCCATTCTCCTACTAAAAGATCATTAAAAGAAGAGAAACTATTATTCTCTAACATATGTGAAGGGCTTTGCATTGAACAATAACATGTAAAGTGATCTAAGTATATCAGCTCCTTTCACCACCCCATCAGCCTTCAGCATCTCTCACTCACAGACAGCACACTGTCAATCTTGATGCCTCCCACTCAGGGTAAGCTCAGTAGCTCCACTTTGATTTGTTACTGGCCTGTGCAACAGATGCCCGCATCCTCTGGATAAAGAACTGCACATCAGAAAAGAACAAGGCCTGCTATCGTGTATATGGTACAATTGTCTCACTTATGTATGCTCCTCTGCTACATCTGACACCAAGCTTCCCTTGTAGACCATCGTTCAGTCCTTCTCTTCTAGTACAGAAGGCAAAAAAGTGAGTTCTTCTCTTCTTCTTAACCATAAAGATTCTGCTAGGGCCTTCAGCAAATCTGTTAATATTCTCTCAATCTGGTGCAAAGGAAAGAAAAATGAACTCAGTGAGTCTGGTAAAAGTTGATTGCCCTCTTGAAATAGGTCATCAGCAAATTTGGACCTATGGAAACAAACAAAATGTGTCTGTTATCAGATTCTTATGGATTTCTATTGAGTAATAAACCAAGCAGAGTGAATTCTTTTGTAGGATTCTTATTCAAAAATTTTATGACAACAGAGTTTTCTGCATAAGGGAACTTGTAGAAACTCCAGGATACACAGTAAATTGCTTTTAAAAAATAACCACTGTCCTGAGGGGATGTTTGAAGTTTTTACTTCAGCACCTCCAAAATATCAGACTTGGCACAATAATCATTTATGAACTCTAGAATGATAGAATGAACCCTTGTATCAGATGATACATTAGAAAGATGAGAACTGAGATATTCCATAGATTTGAAAGGTTCCTTTATTCAGTATGTCATATGTTCAGGGGATTGAGTTGTTGGCACCAGATAAAGCAGACAAGCTTATTGGCAAAATGAAACATGTAGACTTTTATACCCGGCTGTTGATGAACTGGCTGGCCTTGCTTGCTACCCAATGTATGTTTTTCTTAGATATTGTGTTTTAGGAATCATAATTTCATTGGAGGATAAAGTGGTCTAGATTTGGCAGTGAAACATTTTTATGACCTCTAGTGCACAAAGGAAATTTTAGTATAACAAAATGGATTCAGTCCATGATTCATTTGGGCATAATTTCAGAAGACACTCAATCCTGAACTGGCCACTATCTTCTGTCCATAACATGTATCACTCTCTGTCCATCATTCAGAGAAAAGAGTAGAGAATCCATCAGGAAAGAGACTTCTACATGGTAGAAATCTACTTGGATTTCACAGGCTGTTTGAAACTGCTCTCTTTGGTTGGAACTGGAAAGAAATAAATCATCTCTGTCAAGATGGAATGCGGGAGATATGCCCTTTTTGTTTATCAACACAATTGATCATAACAGGTGGAAAATCTTGCTTTTTGTAAGTTACATAGAGTATAATGAAAATTGGTGCACATAAATAAATTATTTGGATCCCATAGGTTCTGAAATGGTTTGGGGAAACAAAAGTTTCCAGAACAATAAGCAAAACTAAAAAGTGGTCTGAGATATTTTTAGCAAATTCTTTCACTTACTATTTAGAAGAAATTCATTATAGCATTCCAAAAAATTATTTAAAATCTTGTAGGAAAAGTAAAACATTTTTATTCTTCAAGTTATCATAATTTTTTCTTGGAAAGAATTTAATATTTTTGCCAGGCCCTGGAGGGAAGATACCTAAAGAACAATGGCATGCTGACAAAAGTTGAATCTAAAATTTACTGAGGTTATTTCCAATTTTGACAGAAACCAAGTATCTTTTAAGAATGGGACAAAAGCCAATCTTAACTGATGTCAATGTAGACGAGATGAATAAAGTTTTCAGAGCAGATACCCTCATGTAGAGTATGCAGAGAGATTATCATTATTGTTTTTCCTACTGTCTTCATGCAATCAATAGACTGAGACTATGTGCCATGAGGCAGAAATAGTAGGGGAGTAGCACTGCATGCCCTAAAGTGGAGTAGTGGGGGATTTGTTGCTGGAGGTACAATTTGAACTGCCAAGTTGCTTGTTTTCACTCTAAATGATTGTAGATGAGTAAGAATTTGCCATCAGATTTTCTATGGGTACATTCTTCATGATAAACCAACTATATTTCCAGATTCTTTGTCAGGTAATTGGTTATGACTAACCTGACTGATTGACTTTTGTTTTTTTTTAATAGTTATCATGCATTTTTGTGTTCATTATGCTAAGTTCTTCATACACATTTCACCCTTCTAATATTATTGTCATTTTCATTTAAGTGTTAGAAAGCTAGAAAAAGCCTAAGTTCCAGCCATAAATAGAACTGACCACCTAAATCTTGTGTCAGCCTCAGCCATTTTCCTTTTTAAAAAAAACGTATACAGCTAAAGTTAATAACTCCTGATGTAATGACCTATTAAGATTCCAGGGAAAAGGGAATTAGGACAAATTTATGTGCTAGGCCATTTACATGTTATTAGTCAGGTAATTATTACACCTATAAAAGATACTATATCCCCATGCTACAGTTGAGAAAGAAGAGTCTCAGGGAAGTTAGCTTACTTTAATGATAAGAACATTGAAATCCAGAAAGGTCGTGTAACATCATACAGATAGTCAATCAGTGGCCAAGCACAGGTCTCTCTGGTCCCGAATCCTCAGGATATAAAAGCAAAACTTAAAAAGTCCATATATTTACTAAAATTGACTACTCAAGTTGGCTAGGAAATGAAGAGAGAAGAAACAGATGGACCTGTAGTTGCCTATGAAAAGTGATCTGGCACTCACTATTTGTTGAATGAAAGATTATATTGATGATATCTTTTTTTATACTAGTGCTACTTCGAGTGGGTATATTTGACATAAAACAATAATGACAACAGAAAGAAACAATTTTTTAATCAAAAGCACCAAAATAAAACAACTCCCTTAGAGAGAGGGCTCAGGGATACTAGCTATAGATAAAAATTGGGATGGATGGGAACTAAAAATTTTAGGATTAAGAGTAACTCTTAATAGCAAAATAATAAATATTGAGACTACCTCCTCCACCTCCATACCAGATGTTTTGCTCTTATGCCCAACTCCAGATGCTAGCAGCAGAGGGGAAATGGAAGAATCCTCCTGAGAAATTAAATCACTATAGAACTACAGATAACAATAGTCAGATGGTCCATTGAAAAACCTAACTGGTCACTCTTTTGTGCCACAGAGAACCCATTATTTTACAGTTGAACCAACATACATAGTTTTCCATAAACTCTTTAATGGCTAACTGTGAACAGAGAGCTAAGAATTATCAGACACTTAAATAAAGAGACATAAATAAACAAAAACAGAACTGACAGAAAATATGGACAATGGAAAGAATGAATATCTTTGGAGAGATAGAGAAGATATTTCACCATAAATCAACCACAGAATGCTATTAAAAACTGAAATAATCTGAGAAAAATAAAGTGTTCTTAATATATGGCAGCTAAAATTTTAATGAAAGTGTTATAAATTGCAGTCAAAAAGTAATTCCAGAAACATAAACAATAGAAAGAAATGAACACAGGAAAAGGCACAAAAGAAAAGAAAATTTGAGGAACCACAAATGAAGTCTAACATATAATAAAGAGGTATTCAATAGATAATAATGGAGAAGGAGAGATTGTTAAGAAAAATGCAAAAAAAAGTCCTAAAATTGAAGAACATAATCAAAATATAAAGGCCCTCAATGTACCTACAACAAGGATTGAACAAATGATTACAACAAAGTGAATTATGATGAAATTTTAGAACACTAGAGATAAAGATGTGGCATTGGACTTCTCTATTGCAATATTGCAAGCTAGAAAGGAGAAAAACAATAATTTTAAGTTTGAAGGGGAAAAAGATTTCTAAATTCACCTTTTCTCTAGAAGTGACTAGAGGATATGCTCCAACAAAACAGGGTTGTTTAAAAACAAATCTAACATTGGAGAAAGGATAAAGTAATTCCCAGGATGACTCAAAGGCAAATATAGGAGGCAAATACTATGTAGCAGGCTTAGAAGTTACCAGTACAGATTGAAACCAGAAAATGTAGAATTCTGGGAGTTTTGATGAGAGCACAGATATATTACTTATTAGGTTTAACTGGGTGGGAAGTTGTATTAAGGGGCACACTTTGGAACATGAGTGAATAATCAGTGATAAAAAGAAGCCAAACAAAGGAAGAAAAAACCAATGATTAATTTTAGAAAATAAGCAGTTGGACAAGAAAACAAAGTAGTGTCAACTATTTGGCTTATGAAGGAAATACATGTGTATAGTAACAACAATAGCATTATACATGTGGATTTAATTCCAAATTGATAAAGCTCTATTGCAAGGATTGAGGGAAGAGAGAAAGAGGTTGTGTGCATCTGTGTGTGTGTGTGTGTGTGTGATAAAAGCTAAACTCTTCATCTACTATTATAAGAGATCAATATATACTATTTAAAACTAATAAATCACAATATAGTTGGCCAGGAAGAGACATAATAAAAATTATTGAAAAAGTGGCTGCTCTTGGATAGTAGGTAAGCTGGAGACCAGAGGAACTAGTGGTTCTTTTTTTAAAAAAAAAAATATGTGTAGTGTTTTTATCGTGGTTAATTTCTTAAACTATGTACTCATGTTGCTTTGCTTTTTAAAAAATTTGTAAAAATTTCCCATCAATGTCACTCGACCACCCCTGAGGCTATCAATTTTGCAATGTCTCCTTTTTCTGTCTCCAGATTTTCCCTTCAAATTATCTGGAATTGGGCTAATTCAGTATTATGTACACTAACTGTTCCTAGAAAGCTAAGAATTTATTCCCACAGTGGTGCTTTTTTTCCATTCTGAGCACAGCAAAGACATGTTACATAACTTGGAGTTTCAACAAACACCTGGAAATCAGGCTGTATGTATTGCTCAGATGAGACCAGACATGAGGAGATTGGTAGTGACAAGTGTTGTCACTTCTGTCTCTGACAGCAGGCAAGTGGCAAGCTGTATATACAAGGTCTGATACTATGCTCTCAAGATGAAAAAAATGCAAGTGAAAAGTAACATTTCAGTAAGAGCTACCTGAGAAAATAATGGCAAATTACACATGATTTAGCTATGCTCTGAGCTTTCATAAAGACCCAAAAACTATGAACTGAGCAGTGGAGCCCTAATTAAGTCTCCTCTTGATCTTCTGTGTTACATACCCAGTTCTCAGGCTGCATTTTTAAAAAGCTTCATATCATCCTCTAATTCAACTGTTCTTTTTCTTGCCTGGCTGTTGTTTTTTTAATTCCCCCCCTTTTCTTTCTTTGAGTAAAAGGAGGTTAATGTGAGTCATTAAGAATTAAAAAACAATTACACAATGAAAGAACAGTTCAGATGAATTTTAATTAGAGCCTAATTTAATGGGACTTGAACCCAGCACACTGTAAATATATAGCGGTAACTTTAGCCATTAAATTGCATGGCCTTTGATTAAACTCAGTGGGAATTTAGAGAGATTATTTTGGCTGCCTGAAGGCACCATGTTTTTTCCATTAATGCCAGGGAAATATATTGAGCAACTAAAATATTACTAATAAAAATAAATGTGAAAGTTGTAAATTTCAAACTAGTAAGACTCATAGTTGATACCTGGATTTCCAAATGTGTATGTGACATTTCATTAAGCTCAAAGCTGAAGACACACTGCATTATATCTGATCTCTTTAAAAAAAAAAAAACTAAATATTTCTACAATTTGTCATTCTTTGGAATCTAACAATAATAAGTCAGAGAATGAGAAAGGGTCTGTTCTAAGCCAAGAGAAAGCCGCCATGCAAGCACTCTGGCCTGGTGCTCAGATGTGAGGCATTACTATGACCTCCCAGCATTCCCAGTTGTTCCACAACCTTCCAATGGGTTGTTTTTCATCCATAAAACGGGAACGGTGAAATAGGGGGAGACCATGGGGTAGATTAATTAAAATTAACACCTATATCAAACATTTTCAGGAATAGTAATGCATGCTCAGAGTGGGAATTCCCAAAGGGATCTGAACTCATTATCTTGGAAATAAGCGATTACATGTGGAACCACTAGGCTGTATGGCCTTCAGAAATGCCCCTGTGTTTTCATCAGAGCTGAGTCAGCCACTGGAGGGAGCCAGTATGACTCTCACGGTGTAGTAGAATATGATGAACTGGTAGAGAAAGAATTTTAAGATGGCATGTAAGAATGACAGAATTTGAACAAAATCCCTTTTATTTATTTATGCCAAAATCTGTGTGAATGTAAAATGCCATCTTGATCATGCTTTATTTATGGTGTGTACTTTTCTTTTGAAAAACAGGAAAGAAGGAAGGAAGGAAGGAAGGAAGGAAGGAAGGAAGGAAGGAAGGAAGGGAGG
>NW_012117488.1:3526633-3565116 GCF_000951035.1 Colobus angolensis palliatus
GGGAGTGTTGGCTGGAAGCTCTTCTCAGCCTGAACCTGGTTCCCAGTGGCAAGTGCATGAGGAAAGCTCGGAGGGTGGAGCAAGCCTCAGCACTCCCCTGACCTGCTGTGGCACGTTGCCTGACTTGGCTTGCCTGTTCTAATCTGGACAGGTTTAAAAGGCATTGCTTGTCATTTGGTGCAGCTAGAAATCATGCCTCTGCATCTCCCATGAATAGAGGGATGTGCAATATGTAAAATTCCTAAAGACAATTTTATTTATAGCTGTTGCAAACAATGTTTATACAAAGTTTATTAAATATGTCACCCACATTGATTTATTCCAACCAATCTCTTCAATCACTAATATTTATGTGATGGGTTCAGTTGCAACAATTATTTTATATGCCGTAGAGTGTGTTATAACTAGGGATTCACCCCGGCAATTATATCAAAGATAAAATGCTTCCTGAAGACCTCAGGGCAGGCCAGGAAGTATATTATTGGACACAAGGTAGTTTAAACTGAATGCCACAGCACTAAATTTAGAGTGAGAAATGTGGAGCATCTTATGCTTAAATATGAAAGCTAGTTTCGTGTCCTTTCTGCCGTACCCTCGCTGCTGGGAAGGTGGTAAGCTGTTCTGCACATTCCCTTTCCCACATTCAAATCCGGGGCCTGGAAATGCTTTTCTTGTCATCTCCTTGAATTTCTGTCTGCTCTTGCTCTGCAGCAGCTTTTGTCTAGTACCCAAAATGGGCAGAAGAGCCTACTTGGCATTTACAAACACCTACAAAGGAAAGTAGACACATGTTACTTGCCCACAAGGAATTGGCTTCTGATGTGAGTGACTGAAGCACTGTTAACAAAGAAACCAGAGTTTTGTAAAGAGCCTGAGGTAACCATTGAAACTATAAGATGACAAACTCAACAGAAAAAAACAAAGTTACTTAAAACCACAATTGAATGCAACTTCTGTTTCCTAAGAAAGACTAAATAGCCCTTTGTTTGGCAAAATTGTCTTGACAGACCCACTTTGGTTTAGACAGTAAGGCCTCAGGGTATGGTATGAAAATAGAACTAAAACAAAGAGATAACAAAACCATACTATAAAAGAAGTTATAGTACTTTGGGGCTGAAGTTCACTGTGGAAAGGAGAGGGAAAGAGGTTGGTATCTAGGAAGAGAAAGAAGGGTGAACAAGGAGGAGGAGAATGTGATGGCCAACAAGGCTTTGTTTTAGTAAGGCTGGAACGTGACCTTTAGGCACAGGTATGTGTAATATTCAGTTGAAATGCTTTGTTTCTTGTAATATACGTTTCTCACCTTTTCCTCAAATCAACGTTTTGGGAAGTAGGAAGTCGGAACTTAATTGAACAGTTTCAGAAAATCACATGATGATAATCAGGAAACTGAGATACTTTGGTCAAATCAGGAATGTACAGCCAGAGACTGGAAGGAATCTTCACTGAGAGCTGAGGGCTCACCTTGAAATAATTTAAATCTCATGGCATGGAAATAAACCCTTTTGATCTAAGCATCGTGCAACACTTCCCCAGAAGATGAATAGGCTCTTCTAGTACTTCAGTAGACTCTATTGAACCTATAGAAGTTTTGTGGCCATCTCTTTTTAGGAAAGCAATTACTCATGAGCTACATGAATCAATCAATTTATTAACGACTTATTGAGTGAGCCTGGTATCAGGCTACATGCTGGACAAGAGACCCAAGAAAGACTTAGATCTGTGGGGAGTTTGCATCTTCATGAAAGAGGGAAGTGGATTACATTCATCTGAGGAGAACTGTCAAAAACATTATGGAGTGATTCTGATGTTATCTGTCCAAATTATCATTCAATGTAAAGAGGAAAGATTTAACTTCAACTTGATTGTGGAATTTGGGCTTTGCCTTGTATGTCCATAAAACAGTTATCTATGAGGAAAATTTCACAGATCCTGAAAAATAAGAGGCTCCCATTGTGGCTGTTAAAGGAAAAGTTGCAACCTTCATATTAAGTTGGTATCCAGAAAAAATATATATATAACCAATTTAAAGACTTCACAGTTGTATGTGCTATAGTGCTATAGTATCTCATTATACTCTTCCTATGGGGATCTTGGTTTACAACTCTTGATAAAGAATGCTCATTCAGTGGAGCCCCACAGGGCTAAATATAAGATAATGTTGCTGGCAGAATAGGATTCCCCAAATTTCTGTGTCCTGTGGGACCATGATGACAGAGTGTCTAGAGCCTAATTTATATATTCCCTCTGACTTCCAAGTTCCATTGAATTGCCAACCCGCATTGCTATCTGATTGCCATGATTCCTTGATATATGAAATGATGATGGAATTTCCTTGGAATTATATCTCTTAAGCCATGATAGCATTCAATAACTTCCAGATGCCTTGACAATGATGGTCCACTGCGTAAGGAATTACCACAGATTATCTCCCTTTTGATTTGTCACAGTTTTGTATGGAGTTTATTACCAGTAGAAATATTAACCTAGCCATATACAGCTGTATATTTATGAGTTCTTTAGACCATATTACAAAAAGGATTCAATGATTCTTTTTACTGACATGGAAATGGTCAGTGATGTCTGCCAAGCTCCCAGAGAAATCAAGTAAAGAACCATAGTCCTACTGATGTGCATCCTGCCCTAACCACAGAACAAAAATCCAGTGCTCTAGAAACTACCCATTCTTCACATGCAGACAATGAAATAGGAAAGAGAAATGGTCATATACTGTCAACAATATACCACACAGGACAGAGCAGGAGTTTTTCCTGTCTGCAATCTACTTCAGCCTTCATGCTCCTGCTATGCATATGATCTCCAAGACTGCACCACAGACCTATACAAAACTAATTGTTCATGTGATTTCCTTTCTGAGCCATTGCAGATGTCCCTTTTTGTAACAATTTAATTAACACTTTAAAATAATGATGCATTAATTAATGCCAAATTACAACGAAAATCCTGGAGAATTACACTTTATATCAACATTAATGCAAAATGAGTTCCTCCTGGATAATTTTTCTTACAATGAATACAAGAAGAGATAATACTAATTAGGCCATCAATTTAAATTTACCATAATTTCAATCCATGTCATTTATCTGTTCTCTAGCACAAAACAATTGTGGCCTACCATACATTCATACAGCAACAGGGATGTCTGTATAGCAACCAGACCTTGGTCACCTTTGGGGTATTGTGAGATGAGCCTGAATTTTGCATTTAATATCTCAGTTAATGAAAACAGGGTGTCTGTGTGGTGCTTTTGTGTGTGTGTGTGAGGTGGTGGTGGAGGGGGGGGAGAGAGAGAGTGAGTTTTTTAGAAAAATAAAATGCCCTGACTTGAATAAAGTAAAATACTCAATCTTTTACTATGCATGGCAGAAGACATCAGGCTCCGTCTATCAAGTTGCATATAATTCACTTTATTTCCACTCTTAGGGTCATGACCCAGGATTTAGAAGAATTGTATCTGCAGGGTCATTTGTTCATGAACCGACCTGAATCACATCTTCCCATTTCCAGAAGTGACATGATCTGTATCTGTTATATTTTGTTTTGATTGCTTCTAATAAGGAGACATTCCTTTCAGTATCAACAAGAGACAGAGGCTCAAAAGGTTCATTTTACAATGTTAATTGAAGAAGGATAATATTATGATGACTCCTCTATTGCAACTATTTTCTTTCTGAAGTGGCCTTTCACACTTGCCTTTTAAGTTGGTGTCTGGAACATTCAGGATCTGTAAAACATTTTCTTTTTGAGTCAAAACACTACTGACTATATATTTTCATAAAACCATAAGTATTTTATTCTTACAGAAGTCTTTCCATGGTAAGAGAGAATGTTGGGTCATGTTCCTTCAAGGTGTAATCTTAAATTATACCTTCTCTTTGAAAAGGATTTCCAAAATAATGAGATTCTCACCTCTCATATTTAGGAATCTTGTCATATACATTGCTATCATGCCATGAAAAACATATTTAATAAAATGACCAATAATCGAACATAGTGAATGTGGAAATTTGCTGACAAAACAAAACATCTTCCAAGAACAAGAATCTTTAACTTCAGAAGGGATATAACATCAGTGTGGTCATGGCCCCCTGTACCTCTAGGGCATTTTCCTGAATATGTTGCTCCCCTTAGCAATCTGAGTTACCAATATGCTTGTCTTAAGATCTCTTTCCTCTTGCATTCAATGACAAGAAAAATTTGGTTCTTTGCAATTTTCCCATGTTCTAAATCAGCAGTGGAAATTTCTGCTTGCCCAGGTGCTTGCTACTTTCTCAAAGAAAGTAGGTAGGCAATGGGCCTAAAGGAAGTCTGGCAGAAAGAAATTAATTTTTAAAAATCAATAAGCTCTGCCTTTGTTTTTATTCAGCTTTAGGGGCATACATATCAGTGACATTTACCTTGGACTGTGTTTCCATGCCTGAAATAACAAGAGCATGGCAGAGTGAATCAGGTGGCATGGGTCATCCATTCCACCTCCTCAGCCCAGTTGACTTCCAGGCAGTAAGTGATGAAGATGGTTGAAAACTTGACCTTGTCGGGCTATTTGGTATCACAGAGTCATCCTTCAACCATATGTACCTACTAGAGTTGTCAGGATTGTGTAATTCAACATGTGTTCTCAGGCTGCACCTGTAGAGTATTTCATGAAGATGGTAAAAATTAATGAGCTATTTCATCATATTTGTCATTAATTATATGCTTGAAATTTCTTAAGGTAATACCAGAAATTAAAAAGCATATATTCACAGTTTAGCCGGCTACCTCAAATAGTATTTGTTGGGTTTTTTTGTTTTTGTTTTGTTGTCCTTTCCAGCATCACCCTTACATCCCCTCCCTATCTCATCCCCTTACCAGGAAACAGTAATAACGATTATGTAAGCTTAGGAACATTTTAAGATAAAACTATTAAACAAGGATATGGATTATGCCACATTGCAGGCAGATGAATGTTTTTAGGTCTGGCCTTTTAATAGTATCTCAGCAAGGTTATTATTAAAAAGAAAGTATTTAGGTTATTTCTCACAGGTGATATAATTCAATCCTTCTATTTTCAGGTTTATTTTGAAATAACTGGATAGTGAAGTTGATGCCTCTCAAATATTGAATTATATTAGGTTCAAAATAGCAACTTCACAAAGAAAAATAACAAGCCTCTTTATTGAACAATTTTCCTGATTTTTCTCTACCTACATTCATCAAAACACAGAACCAGTAGGAACCACAAGATCCTAGTGGTGAAGTCTCAACTCTTGAATTAGGTAGGAATTCAAATCCCATCTCTACCTCGGGCAAGCTACTTGGCCTCTCTAAGGCTTTAGTTTTCTCATCTAAAAAGTAGAGGAAATAATACAAATTGTTTGGAAGATTGAATGAAAGTACTTAAAAATGTTTTGCACACTTAGTTCAGGTTCTGTTGGGTATTTGAAAATTCATTTGTTGGTTCTGCCAACATTGATTGATCACCTAACATGGTGCCAGTCCCAGTCAGAGCCTTCTGGCAATAAAAAGGTGATTAAGATAGAATCTCTATCTAAAATAACTTCATAGCTTAGGGACTTATATAGGTCCAAAAGTAAATAATTAAAATATGCCGTGCTATACTAGATGCATGAGCAAAATGCTACAAAATAACAATGATAACAAAAAAATTAGAGACTAATTCTAGAGAATTTGGGGAAAGATTCACACAATATGTGATGTTGAGCTGTAACCCTGCAAAAAATATACATAACATCACTCCAAGAAACAAGGACAGAATAACCAGCAAGATGGCTGAATAGAAGCCTCCACTGATCATTCTCCTCACAGGAACACTACATTGAACAAGTATCCACACAAAAACACACAAGAACCAAAAATCAGGTGAGCAATCACAATACCTGGTTTTAACATCATATTATTAAAAGAGGTACTGGAGAGGATAGGAAAAACAGTCTTGAACTACTGCCACCACCCCTTCCCCATCCCCTGGCAGTAGCCACATGGTGGGAGAGAGAATCCGTGTACTTGGAGGAGGGAAAGCACAGTGATTGTGGGACTTTGTATTGCCAACTTGGGCTAAAGTGTGTTGGGGTTCTAAGTAAACTTGAAAAGCAGTCGAGGCCACAAGGACTGCAATTCCTAGGCAAGTCCTAGTGCTGTGCTGGGCTCTGAGCTAGTAGACTTGAGGGGCATCCAACCTAGTGAGACACTAGCTGGGGTGACCGAGGGAGTGCTTGTGTCACCCCTCCCCTAATCCCAGGCAGCTCAACTTGCAGCTCTGGGAGAGACTCCTTTCTTCTCCTTGAGGAAAGGGAAGAGTAAAGAGAACTTTTTGTCTTGCAACTTGAATATCATTTCAGCCACAGTAGGATAGGGTACCAGGTAGAGTCCTGAGGCCCTCATTCCAGGCCCTAGCTCCCAGAGGCCATTTCTACACACACCCTGGGCCAGAAAGGAACTAGCTGCCTTGAAGGCAAGGACTGAGTCCTGACAGAATTCATCACCTGCTGGCTAAAGAGCCATTGGGGCCTGAATAGTCAGCGGCAGTAGCCAGGCAGTACTTGCCATGGGCCTTGGGTGGAACTCAGAGCTGTGTTGGTTTCAGGTGTGACCTGATGCATTCCCAGCTGTGGTGGCTATGAGGCGAGACTTGAGAATAGGAGAGCGAAAGGCAAAGGAGGCTTTTTCTTGCAGCTTAGATACCAGCTCAGCCACATGGGGTAGAGCGCTAAGCGGGCTCTTGGGATTCCCAATTCCAGGCGTTGACTCCTGGATGACATTTCTGGGCCTGCCTGGGGCCAGAGGGGAGCCCACTGCCCTGAAGGGAGATACACAGGCCTGGCAGCATTCACCACAAACTGACTGAAGAGTCCTTAGGCCTTTAGTGAACATCAATGATACCCAGGCAGTACTTGCTTGAGGCTGGACCCGGGGAGACAGAGAGGTGATGGCCACAGGGAAAGACTCCTCTGCCTGTGGAAAAGAAAGGGAAATGTGGGAAAGACTTTATCTTGTGGTTTGGGTGCCAGTTCAGCCACTGCAGAATAGAGCACCAGGTAGATTCCTAACGTTTTCAACTGCAGGTCTTAGCTCTCAGACAGCATCTCGGGACCCACTTGGGGCTCCCCACCCTGAAGGGATGGACACAAGTCTGGCTGGCTTCTCCACTTGCTGATTGTAGTGCCTAGGGCCTTGAGTGAACATAGGCAGCAGCCATGCAGTGGTCACTGTGGGCCTTGGATGAGACCCAGTGATGTGCTGGCTTCAGATCTGACCCGGAGCAGTCCCAGTGGTGGTGGCTACAGGGGTGTTTTTGTCATCCCTCCCCCAGCTTCAGACAGCACAGCACAGAGAGAGAAACTATTTGTTTGGGAGGAAGTAAGGAAAGAGAACAAGAGTCTCTGCCTTGTAATTCAGAGATTTCTTCCAGATCTTATCCAAGACCACCATGGCGGTATCTCTATGAGTCTGCAAGAGCCACAGTGTTGCTGGGCTTGGGGTGGCCCCTAATGCAGATTTGGCTGCAGTAACCAAAAACTTAGATCACAGTACCCAAGCCCTCGTGGATACATGGAAAGCCTTCCCAAGAAGGACTAGTATAAACAAGCACAGACTACGAAGACTACAGGAAATACCTAACTCTTCAAGCCCAGATACCTATGAACATCCATAAGCATCAAGACCATCCAGGAAAACATGACCTCAACAAATTAACTAAATAAGGCACGAGGGACCAATCCTAGAGATACTGAGATATGTGACCCTTCAAATAGAGAATTCAAAATAATTGTTTTGAGGAAACACAGTGAAATTCAAGATAGCACAGAGAAGGTTTTAGGAAATAAGGAGAGATGTAGGAAAGAGGTAGGATCATCACGTGACAACCTATCCTGTGTGGTTGAGTATGGTATGCACAGGCTCATAACATCCTGTTTATGAAGACGTCAGATTGTTCAGGCAAGATTAGATGTGAACTGCCAAAAAATATATTTTTCCTATTTATAATTCTGGGCAGTTTGGTAAAGATATAAAAAGCCTGAAATTTTTAAGTATGCTATGCCACAGCATTCCTGTTTCTAGAGATTTATTTTAAGGGAACTGGCATATATGTGAACAAAGCTTTAGTTGGGAACTTCTGGTTCCTACCAAGATGGGAAACTAGAAGGGTTATTGGATATTCCTGCTCCAAATCCATCCTAGAGACATTAATGCAAAATGGGAATAGGAACAAATAGCACCACAAAACTTTGGGAAATCATTGGTAGAACACAAAGGACTTCTGACTTTTGGTTGTGTGCCAATGACTGGATGCAACAAGAGATGAACTGCTATAATGGGAGACATGGGGTAACTGGATATGGCTGTCAACATTAACTGGAGATGAAAGGTTTAATTTTTGTTCTTACTTTCCTCCCATTGTCTGGGGATCTTTAATGCCTCCATTTTGCTGCTGGCCTGGGCATCTGGTTCTGGGGGTGCAGGATCAAAGTAGCATAGCAAAAAGTCCTTCAAGAGGTAAAAAAAAAAATTAGGGTAAACAGATTCCTACCCGTCAGCTTTTCTCAGGCACTCCCTCATCCACTTCTCTACTCTGAACTCCACAGCTGGTGGACTACAATGTTGAGTGTCTGCCTTGCCATTGTTGCTTGGTTAAGCCTTTCCCAGAGGAGTTGCCTGGTGCTGTTGCAGCAAAAGGGAGTGGTCAATGGTGTGCTTAGCTCTCTGCTGTGGGCTCATTCTTTTGCTTCTTAAACTTGCCTGGTTTGACTGAACTAAGACTTTGGTACTTTGGCTCTCACACTGTGCAGTCTACCAGACAGTGCAGCTGACACTCAGAAAAGAACATGGACTTGTGGCCAAAATAAGGAATATAATATGACAGTCAACTACTTAACAGAACACAGATACTACATTAAAAAATATACACCCTCTGTAAGTAAATTTTTTGTATAGATAGATGAATAACATAAAATAAATTGATAAAAATACTTATGTAATTAAGAGACAGGACGAGGAATAATAAAAATGAGTTAAAGAGTTAGATGAACACAGCTGAAAAAAAAATTAGTGAGTCAAAAGATTAGATTGAGAAGCTCTCCCAGAAGGCAATAGGAAAGAATGAAGAGGTAAAACTCAAAGAAGCTGATAATTTTAAAGGACAGAAGTGCCATTATCTGGATATAAGGAATCTCAGGAAGAAAAAGAAAAACAGGATGAAATATTTAAAGAAATAATAGCAAAAATATCCCAGGATTTTTAAAAAATGAAAGACCTTGGCATGAGGACTGACAGAACACCAAAGAGGAGAAATAAAACCACACATAAGGAATAACAGAAACAAAAGGTAAATTCTACTACCTCTCAGAAGGGAAGAACAGTTCACCCACAGGAAAGAAAAGTAAGGATGATATCAGATTTCTCAATAGCAGCATTGGATGGGAGAAAACAATAAAGTAATGTTTTAAACTATTAAAATATAATTACAAGATGTTTACTTTGGCATTGCCTGTAATACCAAAATATTGGAAGTGACCTGCATATTAATATAATGGCACATTATGCAACCAGTTAAAAATTCTGTTGCAGAGAAATGTGCAAAAACATAACGAAATGTTTGCAATACATATATTGCTTTGTGAATGAAAGAGATTATACACATGTCCAGGATGATTCCATTTTTATTTAAGTAGAAAGACTGAAAGAATATATGCAGGAATTTTAGTTTTTATTTTTGAGGACTGATGGTCTGGATACTGTGATTTTATTTTTGTATTTTCCGTTATCCACATTTTCTCTGATGAACTTTACCACTTTTTTTTAGAGGAAAAAAAATGATACTTTATAACTGATAGAACTAAAAGGCTGGATACTAATTGAGAGCAATTTTAAACACTGGGAAGCTACTGCAAAGGTCCTGGTGAGGTGTCACAAGGCTCAAGTTAAAGCAGTAACAAAGTGGGTAGATCTGGGAGGATCTACTATATTGATACCCAAGAACAATGAACGGGAATTGGTTAGCAATTGGATAGAGGACATGTCAAGGATGACTCTAAAGATTCTAGCCTCTCTGATATTTTACTTATCATCAATTCCTAAATTTAGACTTGAAAGAACTATTAGATATGCCCTTCTAAAAAAAATGCTGTGATACACAAGGCAGATATTTATACTACGTTTCCAACAGCTCCTTCTATGAAAGCACTTTTGAAGCTGATTTGTAAGTGCACCCACATTGCAAGCCACAGATATTTTATTTTCAAGAAAAACATTTTCTGCAAACTCTTTCCCCACCTGTGTCATTAAGTGAAAGCAATTGCTTTATTCACCACTAACCTCTGTCTGAGTTCTTTTGAATGCAGGTTCAAAGGCACATTCCGTGAATATATCTTATTCCCATGTGTGTTGAAACCTGCTGGCAAAATATGTGTTATTTCATATTCCTATGGTAAAATGGGCCAAGTACATGAATAGACAATTTACAATGGAAACAAACAAAGGACCAATATCCATAAGAAAAAAAATGTTCAATTACCTTAAATTAAACCTACTTTTTAAATGGCATAATCGCCTTTTAAAAAGAAAATATGCAGTGGTGACAGGATATTGGGAAGATAAATATTTTCTCATATGATTGTTAACGTTCTTGAAAACTTTATCACTACATACAAAGAACATTAAAAACTCTCCTTTTCTTCCAACCCAGAAGTCCCATTTCTAGGAATCTATGCTAGTAAAATAATTAAGAATATAGCTAAGGATTAATTAATGTTTAAGATGAGCAATAATAAGATAATAAATTTTCTAAAAAGCATTTAATGATATGAAATAATGCTGATGCTAAAGAAGTGACAAAGCTCAATATGCCACAGAATTTCGATTTTTAAATAGTTTATTTAGTTGTTTAATAAAAGGAATGAGAAGAAAGAGCTTGAAATATCAGCAATGATAATCTCTGTGTGATGGCATTATTGGTGTTTTTTTTACTGTCATTATTGTCCTGGTTTTATTCGAAGTTTCTAAAGTCAGAAATATGAGGATCTTTAAATCAAAAGCAACTATTCAAAACAATTTATGTCCAATATACTTTTATATTGGACATAAAGAATGGTGTTGGACATTCTTTCATTCTTAATGAAGCGTGTATATGCTACATACACAAAGAAAAAAATTATACATTTGTATAGATATATATAAATAGATAACAAACAGATACCAAAATCAGTTCAGTAACTTAGGAAAATTACCACATGGCTATAGTCACATGTTTATTTAAGGACAATGTTGTCAAGGAATTGTCCATCATTTAGTCAACATTTACTGAGAGGCTGAAATCCATAACATGCCAGAGGTGAAGAGATTGAAAAATAATACAGTCTAAACCCTAAGTTTGCTTTGACTGGGAGGCACTGAGAAGTCACTGAAGGCTCTCAAATGTAGAGTGAAATAATTAGATAAGTCCGGTAATAATATGGACAGTTGATTGGTGAGGTAATAGTTGAGGGACAGGACATCCAGATAGAAGGATATTTTATTTTAACAATCCAGCGGGAATAAGTAATAAAGCCTGAATTGGGAGTGCGGGACTGGAGAGCAGATGAGGTTTGGGAAGGTATTTAGGAAGCAGAATTGTTGTAGCAGAGTCAGATTAATTAGGGTGAAAAGGTAAGAGGGAGTTAAACAGAACTGACTTTTCTAGATTGGGTAACTGCAGAAGGCAGTGTCAGTGCCTGAGGCACACTATCAAACATTTGTCCACAATCTCACCACACTGTGGGCTTTTAATAAATATCAATTCACTGACTAATTAGGCTAATTTTTGGTCTTCTTTTGAGGAACCCAAGTTTGGATTAATAGCTATTTACTTTTAGCTTCTTGTGAGTTTGAGAAATTTATGAGAAAACAAGGACATGTGAATTGGACTTTAAAGATGCATTAATAAAATTTAGCTGGGATATGCAATATGTTCTGTGCCATTTTTGTCTAGGCATCATTTTTACATCAACGATACCAAAAGCAAGTCCTAAAGAAATAAGACAATTTTTAAATTTTCTACTTTATATCAATTAGTAACTAATTTGAAATGTCTTAATGTAAAGGTGGAAGATAATTCTGGTCCAGTTGCTAGCTTTAATTAGTTATTTCTAAACCAATATATTTGCTTCCTATCTTTGGGCTCCATATGTTCTTCTCCACTGAGATCTAAATGTATGCCCTCACTGAGACACAGTAAACAGGCATATTCATAAAGAGTGCTGTCTTGCAGGAATGCCCTGTTGACATCACTTTGCATATAAAACTAATCCTAGAAAACAAGAAATTACAAAAGTGAGGGATGTTTGAATGCATTCTTCTGTTTTACTAAAGTTGTTATAGATTCAACTACCTCAGCATTAGACTAATCTTAAAAGTATTAGATTCCAGCTATTCACCTAGTGCTTCTGCCACATCCTTACCAGGTGGTCAAGTCCTTGTTTAAACACCCCACAAAAGGGCTATTTGCTCTGCAAATATATTGTAAAATGTATTATTTAATTATTAATATATTTTAACTATTAAAATATATTTTAGTATTACCTTTCAGTACATTGAAATTTACCTTCCTACAGCTTATATTTATTGATCCTAGTTCTATCTCATAATACCAGGTCTCCATTTTGTGTATTAGTCTTTTAATTACTAATGTTTTTCTAAATGTTTTCTTCTTCATTCCCTTCACTTACTTCTAATGTGCCTTCATCTCTTTATTATCTGAATTACTTTATTCTGAGCATATACTAGATTTGTTCATATCCTTATTTTTTTAAAAACAAACTTGCTTATGAATCTATAAAAACAAGATCCTTCTCAAGAGTTTCTAAATTTGATAGACAGCTATTTAAAACACATTTTTAAGAAAGGTCATAGGCCGGTCAGGGTGGCTCATGCCTGTAATCCCAGCACTTTGGGAGGCCGAGGTGGGTGGCTCAACTGAGGTCAGGAGTTCAAGACCAGCCTGGCTAACATGGTAAAACCCCATCTCTACTAAAAATACAAAAATCAGCCAGGTGTGGTGGCACACACCTGCAATCCCAGCTACTCGGCAGGCTGAGGCAGGAGAATCAGATTGAAACCAGGAAGTAGAGGTTGCAGTGAGCCGAGATCGTGCCACGGCACTCCAGCCTGGGTGACAGAGGGAGACTCCGTCTCAAAAAAAAAAAAAAAAAAAAAAAAAGGAAAGTCATAAGTGATCTCTCTCCCTCCAGATATCTTTCTGTTAAATTCAGTTTCCAATCAGAAACTAGACTAATCTATCCAAACTGCATTCCCTACTTTCTTGGTTCAGGCCTTTCTGTAAGCAGATGCCAAAACAGAATTATAAGTGTGAAAGAATTATTGAGGACCTTGCCTGTGAAGAGGGAACTGCAGAAGGCAGCGTGAGCCCTCAGATTGAGATGCAGGTCTGACACTTGTGAACAGAGAGCCTGAAAGTAAGGGGATTGAGAAGGAAATGTCTCAGACTTCAGCACTGAAAACAACAACAACAAAAAACAAAACAAAACAAAACAAAACGAACAGAATACATGCAATATAATAAAAGTCATACTAGTTTCAGCTTTTTGCTCTCATTAAACAAAATGATAAAATATTCTGAAGTGTTATGTACAGAATTCTGGGGCAAAAACAACAATAAAGTGAGAATTAGTCAAAGATATATGTATTAGGGTTCATTTGGGAAAACAAAAAGTCACTATAGGTATTTTCAACAGAGATAATTTTGTACAAATAATTTTTATGTGTGTTGGAAGGGCTGGGATGGTGTCTTGGTTCATTTGGATTTCTATAACAAATTACTATAAACTGGGTGGCTTGTAAACAACAAAAACTTATTTCCTATAGTTCTAGAGGCTGAGGAGTTCAACATCAAGGTTCCAGCAGATTCAGTGTCTGGTAAGGACTCTCTCTTTTGGTTCACAGACAGAGCCTCTTCACTGCATACTCACAATGGTGGAAGGGGCAAGGCAGCTCTCTGGGGTCTTTTTTCTAAGCGCACTAACCCCATTTATGAGAGCAGAGCCTTCATGATCTAATCACTTACAAAATGTTCTACCTTCTAATACTATCACATGGGGGATTAGGTTTCAACACGTGAATTTGGTGCGGGGGACGCGAACATGCAGACCACAGCTGATAGCAGAAAGGAGGGTTGGAAGAACAAAAATCCAAAAGGGATTATACCAAGAGATCAGAAGCTGGTAAGACACCGAGCTGGAGTCAATGAGTCAACACCTGAGCTGGAGTCAATGAGTCTGCCCCTTCTGCTACTTGTTGGAGATGGTGTTTCAGTTGGTTCTGTATCTACCAAAGGTGTGTTGCCTGGACCAGGGCAAAAGCAAGAAAAATATGCTATCTGTGCCCCCTCTGTTAGAGTCTGCTATCAACACACTCCTGCTGCTAGTACAGCTACTAACAGTAATTGACAATGACTGCCATACTGTTGGATCCAGAAGGAGAAAACTTTACTGTTCCTGATGTCTTTTGATCTCTCACTAGTACCTTTTATTAGTAGAACTCATCAGGAAGATAGCTGGTAAAGAAGGTCGAGAAACAGCTTATAGACTTCTAGTCTTTAGTACACAGAAAAGCACAGAAGGGTGGGAATAGGAGCTGAGGGCGAAGAGTCAAATGGCTGGTATAGTGTTATATGCTAATCAACAATGAACTCAAGAAAATTGGAGTTATAGTATAAAATGAAAATTGAGAATTTAAACTACATATAGAATTTCTAGTTTTATTGCATTGTAAGATTTTCCCCCCTAGTTTTATTTTGAAAATAAGGTGTTTTAGTTTTGGCTTAAATATTGGGCTTCAATATATGAATTCTTATGTATTTTAAAAAGAACTAGTACCCTGTGCTTCTAGAGTATGAAAGATGCATATAATACACACACAAATGCATGTATTTATAATATTCTTAATTACTGTCATTATCAATTTTTTTCTTTGTCCAAATCCTCACTTCAAGTAAGCAGAAACACAGATCACAATTTTCAAAGGAGATTCTGGTTAACTGGGCTAGGCAGGGGGATCAAAAGGAATTAACCATGGGCTGTAAAGCATACAGTCTTGGAAGATCTGCGAAAGGAATATCAGACTCCTCTTTATTTCCTGAGTAGCGTCCTCTTTGCCTCACCTCTCATTTCAGCCATGATTGCAGCAGACCGTTCCTTGACACCCATTTTGTGCTGATAACGCCTTGCTCAAACAATGACCTAATGTCTGCATGTCTTTCACTTTCTGCCTGGCTTCTCTCATTTTACAGAAGGTGGAAGGAGCAACCAGCCTGTGGAAACAGGAGATTCGAAGGAGTTAATGCCTCTAGGAGCATCTCCCAGTCCATGCTAGATAGAAGCTGAAATAGAAATATTTCTCCTCATTTACCCTCTGTAACACCATTTACCCTCTGTAACAGCATTTTCTATGCTCCTTAGACAGTTCTGGGTGGGATTGAGCCACATGTGTCCTCCATGCTGTCCTAAAAAACACACCCTTATATTATCTTTTCTCTCTTCTATTCTTCCCCATTCCTCAGTCCTACTCCCTGAGGAGTAGGAACACAGGTCCTTATTTTGAGCTTTGTTTTCCAAGGAAATGAAAGCTAAATTATAAGGCACATTAATAACAGAGATCCAACTAAGCCACATTTTGAGGAGTCTGAGCAAAAAGAAGAAATACCTCATGTGACCCTGAGGCATTAGTGGCATTGAAGAAGGCTCTTGCTTTTCTAGATTCACAAAAGGCATTAGTGGGTGCGGAATAGGATGGAGGAAGTGGGGCCTGACAGAGTGTTTCCAGATTTCCTGCCACCTTTCACACTGGAAGCAAGAGAACAGCTAACATTGTTCAGAAGACACTGCCATTGTCTTCCCTCACTTCTCCTCCTTCACTTCTTCTTCCCTCACTGAAGTTTTGACTGATTATTCTGAAAGTAAAACATAACACCTACCTTCACACGTGCACGTGTGCACACACAGCAACTATCTAGCATCTGTCTACTGCTTATTATTTATCCATATTTGTATCTATAAGCACATACTATATATAATATATATGTATTGTATATGCATATATGCCTACATATTCTTTATTCTGTGTCATTTTTACATTTAATATTCCATTTAGTCGACTTCAATACACCCTTTAGTCTAAGCTGCATTAACTTTTTTCCTCCATAGTGGTTGTCCTCTTATCCATGTAATTCTATGACTTCGGTTGACCTTTAAATTACCAGTTTTTAAACTGCCTTATTTTTCTTTCCTGAGCTTCAATTTTGATAAAACTTTTAAGTTACCCAAAGCACTCTTTTAAGTAAATTTATGAACTGTAATATCTTAAATTTTGTGAAAACTTGAGGTTTTGTTCCTGTTTATGCACAAAAGGTAGCTTATTTAATAATGTGATTTTGGGGTCATAAACAGTTTTTTGAGCTAAATTGCTTTATTCCTTAAAGAAAAGCATTTGTTACAGAAGAGGAATTTGGGGACAATGTGATTTTAATTGTTTTGTTCAAAATATACTTGGCTTCCTACCTATCCATACACCACCACCACCACTCCTGGTTCATTTAGCCAAGGCTAACTTGCTCAGATGTTCTTTTAAACCAAACAGTTAAAAACTAGTTCATTTCTTCAATAAGCATTTACTGTATATTGCATAATGCCTCTTGCATAATACCTATTGCAATAGGCATTTATTGTGTATTTATGTATATGAGACAGTATTTTAGGCAATGGGCAAATAATAGCAAACCAAAAGACAAAAAATCCAGTTTTCCTGGAGCATAAATTCTAGTAGATAAAAAAGACATTATATAACATAGATAAACATTTATAGTATTTTACATGGTAGTAAGTGCTAAGGATTTACCTTTCAGATGTAAGTAACTTACCATTATATTTGTGTCTCCTTTCATTACTCTGCTTCTTACACCTCTTTCCATTTTAATTCTAAAATCTTTTATAAACTTTAGAAACTCTAATCCATTATATTCTCTCTCTAACTTTAAATTTGTTTTCTTTTTCTTCATTTTACAAGTATTTTTCAAGAATATCCTTTGAATTACTTGTTTTATTTTCTGCAGTATCAATTAGCAACTTCCAGATTTCAACAGTGATTTAATTTATCTTCATTCTTCTATCATTTTTAAAGTCATCTTTTTAAATAATAGAAATTCATTCACTCACTCAAAAATATTTACATTTATTTTGTTCCTGGTGCTAGAGAATACAAAGATGAAAATACTTTGAGTAATATGTGCTCATAGTGAGAATACAAAGCAAACATTTTTTAAAACACTTTCTCTTTTCTATGATCATCTAAATCTAATCATGGGAAGAATTTACACTTCTGTCCTGCTGATTTCCTTTTTACAAGTTATATGTTGACATTTTCTGTTTACTTGTCTTTGAACAAAAAGATTTCTGTTTAGTCCATGGGTTTGAGGACAGCCAGGATATAAGGATTAGACTCAGTTCTACACAATAGACAAAGATACTGGCAAGCTACCCAAATGCTCATTGAAACTGGAATCCAGCTTAAAGGGCTCAATTGTTAGCCTTGGCTAAGTGATATTTATTCATTCCTTTGTTCATTTCCTTTGTTTGTTGGTTTATTTGTTCATCCAGTCAATTTTTGTAATATAGTCTAATTTAAAGAGAAGAAAAGCTACTAGTAGCTTATCAAATTTACTGTGGGACTTTGAAGCATATGGAACATGAAAACTGATGGAAACTTTAGGCAGAGAATTTTGCTTGTGTGTGTACCTTTAAAAATGAACATTTGCTCAGAGGAAATGTGTGGTGCTGGCATAGAAGTAGGAACATTCTGAATCTGTGGCTCAAATAATCTGCTTGATGCAAGAGTTAAGTGAGAAAAATGGAGAAGGCTTAGAACTAAGATTCTTAGTCCTAACTCATTAGAAGAAAGATTTGAAAAATTCCTTCCAGAACTGGTTTCTCATTTCATAGCGGTATTGCTGGTTTCTCATTTTACAGCAGTATTACATTGAATGTGGTTTCTTTTTCAGATAGTCTCATAATTATATTAAGATTCCATAGGTTGCTGGTCCTTCAAATCCCTAAAGGATAAATTTTCCATAGTGTAAGGTATAGAACTCCAAATCATTTTTTGATCACTTTATCACTAAAAATGTCAAATATAAAGTATGATAGAGATTTTTTATAATAGACAGAGTAGACTTTGTTGTATGCTTGAAATTAACATTATATTGGTCTTGTTTATCATAATGTATACTCCTATATCCATCCATCTGGCTATTAATTAATTCATCTTACTTTTTAGAAATATGTCAGCATATTTCTCCTTAAATATTTCAGCATCCATTGCATTAGAGTTTAATCTTTTTTGCACCTTTTAGTGTAAAATTTGTATAGAATAGAATGCACATATACTAAGTGTATGTTTGGTGAATTTTGACAGATTCTATGTAACTCAAGTTCTTACAAAGATATAGAATATTACCATCAGAAAATTCTTTAATAAAATCTTTAGTCAGTTCCTCCCTTTATGCTCTCAAAGTCAAAAGTTGTCTTACATTTTTCCACCACAAATTAGTTTTGTTTGTCTTAGAACTCCAAATAAATGAAACCACACAGTGTGTACTATCTCATGTAAGACTTCTCTTACTTAGCACAGTTTTTGATATTCAGCCATGTTGTGTGTTTCAATAGTTTGTTCTTTGTATTGCTGAGTAACATTCCATTGTATAAATATACTACAGTTGATTTATTCTTCTATTTACATACATATGGTTGTTTTCAATATTTGACTATTTTGAATAAATCTGAAATTTTAATCAATATTTTATAACAGATTTTTGCATGTATGTCTATGAGGGATATTGATTGGTAATTTTTTAATAATTTTTGTCAGCTATTAGTATTAGGATTATACTGGCTTCATAAAATGAATTACTAAGTGTTCTCTCTTCCTCTAATGTCTATAAACCTTTGTATAAGCTTTGTACTTTTTCTTCTTATATATTTCACATAATTCACAAATGAAACCATAAAGATATGCAGTTTTCTTTGTGGAAAGGCTTTAATAATTGGTTTGTTTATTAGACATAGGGATATTTAGACTTTCAATTTCTTCATATGTTAATTTTGGTAAGCTATCTCTCTCTGCTCTCTGCTTCCCCAGGATTTCTCCATTTCATCTAAGTTATCAAACTTATTGGGTAAATTTGTTTAAAGATTGTCTCATTATCCAATGTCTCTAGGACCTGTTGTGATAACTACACTTTCATTCTTCTTACTGGTTCCTTCTCTTTTTCTTGATCAAGCCAGCTAGAGACTTATTATTGTGTTGATTTTTTCAAAGAACCCACTTCTGGCTTTATTAATTTATCTATTTCTTGTCTGTTTTCTATTTCATTGATTTCTGCTGTTATCCTGATTATTTCCTTCCTTTCACTTATTTTCCATTTAATTTTCTCTTCTCTTACTAGCTTCTTTTTTTTTATTTTTTATTATACTTTAAGTTCTAGGGTACATGTGCACAACGCGCAGGTTTGTTACATATATATACTTGTGCCATGTTGGTGTGCTGCACCCATCAACTCGTCAGCACCCATCAACTCGTCATTTACATCAGATATAACTCCCAGTGCCATCCCTCCCCTCTTCCTCCTTCCCATAATAGGCCCCGGTGTGTGATGTTCACCTTCCAGAGTCCAAGTAATCTCATTGTTCAATTCCCACCTATGAGTGAGAACATGCGGTGTTTGGTTTTCTGTTCTTGGCGATAGTTTGCTAAGAATGATGGTTTCCAGCTGCATCCATGTCCCTACAAAGGACACAAACTCATCCTTTTTTATGGCTGTATAGTGTTCCATGGTGTATATGTGCCACATTTTCTTAATCCAGTCTGTCACTGCTATTGTGAATAGTGCCGCAATAAACATATGTGTGCATGTGTCTTTATAGCAACATGATTTATAATCCTTTGGGTATATACCCAGTAATGGGATGGCTAGGTTATATAGTATTTCTAGTTCCAGATCCTTGAGGAATTGCCATACTGTTTTCCACAATGGTTGAACCAGTTATGATCCCACCAACAGTGTAAAAGTGTTCCTATTTCTCCACATCCTCTAGATAGGCTTTAGGTCACTAGTTTTAGACCATCTTCCTTTCCAACATAAGTATTTTTAAGATATACATTTGCCTTGAAGTATTTCCTTAGCTGCATCTTACATAGTTTGATATTATGAATTTTTGTAATTATTCAGTTTGACATGGTACCTTATTTCCTCTGTTATTTCTTCTTTGATGTATGAATTATTTAGAAGTCTATTGTCTACATTGCAAATATTTGAAGTTTTCCCCTAGATATCTTATTTTTATCTTTCTAATTGAATTCTGTCGTGATCAGAAAACACCCTTTGTACAATTTCAATCCTTTTAAATACATTTTGTGGCACAATTCATGGCTCAATATATGGCCTATCATCTTGAATGTTTAATTTGTGTTTGACAAACCATTTATTCTCATTTGGATGTAATGTTTATAAATATCAATTACTTTGATGTTTAAAGTGTTGTTAGATAATTTCTGTATTTATTTAATTTTTTTGTTGAAGTGTTGTATAAATTACTAAGAGAGGAGTGTTAAAATCTACAATATTTAAGTATGTTTATTTCTGCTTCCTGTATTTAATGTTCTGTAATTAGAATTACACACATTAATGGTCGTTTTGGCTCCCAAATGATTTAACCTTTTGATCATTATGAATTCTCCCTCTTTACTTCTACTAGTACTTTTTGTCTTGAAGTTATTTTATCTAATATTAATGTAGCCACTCTGGCCTTGTTATGCTTACTGTTCCTTTGGCATATCTTTTCCATCACTTGCTTTCAATCTAATACATTCAGTGTATTAAATGTGTCTTTAAATTTAATATGTATTTAAATGTATCAATTCATTTAAATTGAGTTTCTTGAAGATAGCAAATAGGCGAGTCTCGATTTTTATGTTTTGATAATCTCTGACTTTTAATTGGAGAGTTTAGTCATTTATATTTAATATAATTGTCGATAGGATTGGGTTTACTTCTCCCATTTTATGATGTGTCTTTTGTTTGTCCTCTATGTGTTTTGATTCTCTGACCCTGTGTTTTTGTCCTCTTTTGGATTTTAAAATGACATTTAAAAATGCCATTTTATCTATTGCCATTTTAGATATACTTCTTTGAATTTTTTAGTGGTTGCAGTATAGATTAAACTATAGGTCTTTACTTTTTCACAGTAGAGTTAATTTTGTGCCATTTCACATAAAATTCAGATAATTTGAAACTGTAAGTTCCATATTCTGGACCATATTTGTAGGACTTTCTATTGTTCTCCACCTCCCATATTTTTCCTGTCATGCATTTATGCTTTGCTTATACATACATTATAAACCATATGAGACTAGGTTATGATTTTTGCTTTAAATATTCATGCAAAGTTTTTTTTAAAAGAGGAAATTGAAATTGTAATTTAAGATGTTTTTGCCATTTTCAATGCTCTTAATTCCTTCTGAGGGTATGAGAAAGAAGGATATTATTTCTCTTCAGCCTCTGAGCTTCCCTTGGCAATTCTTTTAATTTATGTCTGCTGACAGCTGATTGTCTTAAAGGTTTTTTTCACCTGAAAATGTATTTTCCTCCACATTCTGGAAGAATATTAGTGCTGGATATAGAACTGTTGGTTGACATTTTTGTTTGATTTTTTGCTTTCACCAGCTTAACACTTTCTCTTCTGTCTTCCATGCTCCAAGGTTTCTAATAAGTGAACAGTAAAATAATTCACTTTACTCTGATGTATATAATGTTTAATTTTTCTTTGCCTGCTTTGAAACATTTTCTCTTTCCTTTTGGTTTTGTATTTTTTTTATTATACCTACATATGATTTTCTTCATATTTTTCCTGTTTGTAGATTGCTGAGTTTCTTAAATCTTTAAATTTATGTCTTTTACCAAGTTTGGAAAAAAGTAGCCATTATTTCTTCAAAATTGATTCTGCTCTCTTCTCTCTCTTCTTCTGACACTCCAATTGCACATAAAAATAGATCATTTAATATTATTCAACAGGCCAATAAAACTTTCTTTCTTTATTTTTTGATCTTTAGCTTTCCTAATTCTTAGACTGAAAAATTCCTCTTGATCTATCTTCAAGTTTACTGGATATTTCTTCTGTCTTCTTTTTTCTCCTGCTATATGCATACACTGCATATTACATGTCAGACATTTATAAGACAGATATTTTAAGTTCTGTAACTTTCTTTATTTGATGTTGCATATATTTCTCTGCTGAAGTTTCCTATCTCTTCATGCATTGCAACTATCTTTGTATTTACAGCTTTAAAAGAGATATGGTAACTGCTTTAAAATCTCTATATGCTAATTCCATACCTAAATCATTTTGAGGTTGGTCAATGTTGGTTATCTCGTCTAGCCAATAGGTCACATATTCCTGTTTCTTTTTATGTTGTGCCTTTACGGATTCTAGACATTGGGATTGCCATGTTAAAAGGACTCTCTGTACTCCTTTTTTGTTCCTTTGAAGAGTACTGATATTTTGTCTCTTTTTTTAAACTTTTATTTTACATTCAAGGGTACATGCACAGGTTTGTTATATAGGTAAACTGTGTGCCATGGGGATTTGGTGTAGAGATTATTTTGTCACCCAGGTGATAAGTATAGTACTCAACAGATATTTTTTTCTGATCTTCTCCCTCCTCCCATCCCTGACTCTTAAGTAAATTCTGGTGTATCTTGTTCCTTGCTTTGTGTCCATGTGTTCTCATTGGTTAGTTTCTACTTATAAATGAGAATGTGCAGTATTTGTTTTTTTTGTTCCTGCATTAGTTTGCTTAGGATAATGGCTTTCAACTCCATTCATGTTGCTGCAAAGGACATAATTTCATTCTTTTTTATAGCTACCTAGTATTCCATGGTGTATATTTAGCACATTTTCTTTATCTAGTCTACTGTTAATGGGTATTTGGCTTGATTCCATGTCTTTGCTATTATAAATAGTGTTGCAGTGAACACATGCATGTATAGGTCTTTATGGTAGAAGGATTTATATTCCTTTGAGTATATACTCAATAATGGGATTGCTGAGTCAAATGTAATTATGTTTTAAGTTCTTTGAGGAATCACCACACACTAATTTCTCATGAGGAATTAGTTCACACACAATGACTGAACTAATTTTTACACTCCTTTCAGTGTTCTCTTTTCTCTACAACCTCTCCAGCATCAGTTATTTTTTGACTTTTTAGTAATAGCCATTCTGGTAGGTGTGAGATGATATCTCATTGTGCTTTTGATTTTCATTTCTCTAATGATTGTGATGTTGAGCATTTTTTCATATGCTGCTTGGCCACGTGTATGTTTTCTTTTGAAAAGTGTCTGTTCATGTCCTTTGCCACTTTTTAATGGGGTTGTTAGTTTTTTGCTTGTAAATTTGTTTAAGTTCCTTATAGGTTCTAGATATGAAACCTTTGTTGATTTGCATAAAGTGCAAAGTATTTGCATATAGTGTAAATAATTTCTCTCACTCTATAGGTTTTTTTTTTATTCTGTTGATAGTTCCTTTTGCTGTGCAGAAGTTCTTTAGTTTAATTAGGTCCCATTTGTAAATTTTTGTTTTTGTTGCAATTACTTTTGGCATCTTCATCATGAAATCTTTGCAAGGTCCTAGTTCCAGAATGTTTTTTCCTAAGTTATTTTCCAGAGATTTTACAGGTTTAGGTTTTACATTTAAGTCTTTAATCCATCTTGAGATGATTTTGTGTATAGTATAAGAAAGAGTTCCAGACTGAATCTTCTGTTTATGGGTATCTAGTCATCCCAGTACCATTAGTTGAACAGAAAGTCTTTTCACCATTGGTTGCTTTGGTCAGCTTTGTTGAAGACCAAGTGGTTGTAGATATGTGGCATTATTTATGTGTTCTCTGTTCTATTCCATTGGTCTATGTGTCTGCTTTTGTACCAGTACCATGCTGTTTGGGTTACCGTAGCCTTGTAGTATAAAGTTGGGTAATGTGATGCCTCTGACTATCTTCTTTTGGGTTAGGATTGCTTTGACTATTTAGGTTCTCTTTTTGGTTCCATATAAATTTTAGAATAGTTTTTTTTTTTTTCTAATTCTGTGAAAAATGAAGTTGGTAGTTTGATAGGAATAGCATTGAATCTATAAATTGCTTTGAGTAATATGGCCATTTTAACAGTATTGATTCTTCCAATTCATGAGCATGGAAGGTTTTGCCATTTGTGTTATATCTGATTTTTTTTGAGCAGTGTTTTGTAATTCTCATGGTAGAGATCATTCACCTTCCTGGTTAGCTGCATTCCCAGGTGTTTTATTGTTTTTGTGGCAGTTGTCAATAGAATTGCATTCCTGATTTAATTCTTAGCTTGGGTTTTGTTGGTGTATAGGAATGTTACTTTTTTATGTTGATTAATTCTGTATCCTCAAACGCTGCTGAAGTTGTTTATCAGATTAAGGAGCTATTGGGCAGAGACTATAGGCCTTTCTAGATATCTAGTCATGGCATCTGCAAATGGATAGTTTGTCTTCCCCTCTTCCTACCTGGATGCCTTTTATTTCTTTCTCCTGCCTGATTGCTCTTGCCAAGACTTCTAGTATTATGTTGAATAGGAGTGGTGACAGTGGGCATTCCTGGTTTTCAAGGGAAATATGATATGATTTGGCTGTGTCCTCTGTCAATATTATTTTCAATTATAGTTCACATAATCCCCATGTGTCATGGGAAGGACCTGGTGGGTGGTAATTGAATCATGGGGGCAATTACCTCCATGCTGTTCTCATGATAGTGAGTTCTTATGAGGTCCGATGATTTTATAAGGGGCTTTTCTTCCACATTTGCTCTACACTTCTTGCTGCTGCCATATGAAGAAGGACTTGTTTGCTCCACTTTCTGCCATGATTGTAAATTTCCTAAGGCTTCCCCAGCCATGCTGAACTGTGAGTCAATTAAAACTCTTTCCTTTATAAATTACCCAGTCTTCAATATGTCTTTATTAGCAGTGTGAGAACAAACTAATACAGAATGCTTCTAGCTTTTGTCCTTTCAGTGTGATGTTGATCTCCTCTTTTTTTTCCTTTATTAGTCTAGCTAGCAGTCTATCTATCTCATTAATTTTTTTCAACAAATAAGCTCCTGGGTTATTTGATCATTTGTATGTTTTTTTGTATCTCAGTTTGACCCCTTATTTTGGTTCTTTTCTGCTAGCTTTGGGGTTGGTTTTCTCTTGCTTCTCTAGTTCCTCTAATTGTAATATGGGCATTTTGTGCTATAAACTTCCCTCTTAACACTGCCTTAGCTGTGTCCCAGAGATTTTGGTACACTGTGTTTTCATTAGTATCAATGAATTTCTTGATTTCTGCCTTAAAATCGTTATTCACTCAAAAGTCATTCAGGAGCAGATTGTTTAATTTCCATAAGATTGTATAGTTTTAGTGATTTTCTTAGTTTTGATTTCTATTTGTATTGCACTGAGTTTTCCAAGAGTGTGACTGGTATGATTTAGGTTTTATTGAATTTGCTGAGATTTTTTTGATTTTGTTGAGATTGTCTAATTGTGTGGTTGATTTTAGAGTATGAGCCATGTGGCAATGAGAGGAATATATATTATGTGGTTATTGAGTAAAGAATTCTGTAGATATCTACTAGGTTCATTTGGTCAAGTATCGAGTTGAGGTCCTAAGTATCTTTGTAGTATTTTGCCTTGGTGATCTGTCTAATACTGTCAGTGGGGTACTGAAGTCTCCCACTAATATTGTGTCAGATTCTAACTCTCTTCATAGGTTTCTAAGAACTTGCTTTATGAACCTTGGTACTCCTGCATTGGCTGGGTATATGTTTAGGATAGTTAGGTCTTCTTGTTGAACTGAACCCTTTACTGTTACGTAATGCCCTTCTTTGTCTTTTTGTATCTTTGTTGGTTTAAAGTCTGTTTTGTCTGAAATTAGGATTGCAACCCTTGATATTGTCTGATTCCCATTTGCTTGGTAAGTTTTTCTCCATGGATGTCATTGCATATTAGATGGGGCTCTTGAAGACAGCATTATCTCTGGGTTATGATTCTTATCTAGCATGCCGCTCTGTGCCTTTTAATTGGGGCATTTAGACTGTTTACATTCAAGGTTATTAATATGTGCAGATTTGATCCTGTCATTGTGTTTTTAGCTGGTTATTATGCAGAATTTTTTGCGTGGTTACTTTATAGCATCAAGAGTCTGTGCACATGAGTGTTTTTTTAAGTACACTTATGTAAGTCTTTCCTTTCCATATTTAGCATTCCTTTCAGGACCTCTTAAAAGGCATGTCTGGTGGTAACAAATTCCCTCAGCATTTGCTTGTCTGAAAAGGAACTTACTTCTTCACTTATGAATCTGAGTTTGACTAGATACAAATTTCTTTGTTGGAAATGCTGAATATAGGCCCCAAATCTCTTCTAGCTTGTAGGGTTTTTACTGAAAGGTCTGCCATTAGCCTGATGCAGTTCCCTTTATAGGTGATCTCCCCTTCTCGCTAGTTTCCTTTAACATTTTTTCTTTCATTTCAAGATTGGGAATTTGATGTTTATGTGTCTTGGGGACAGACTTCTTGTATAATGTCTCTTGTAGGGGTTCTCTGCATTTTCCAAATTTGAATGTTGGCCTCTCTAATGAGGTTGGGGAAGTTTTCATGGATGATTGGCCTCTCTAATGAGGTTGGGGAAGTTTTCATGGATGATACCCTGAAATGTGTTTTCCAAGTTACTTGCTTTCTCTTTCAGGGATGCCAATAAGTTGTAGATTTGGTCTTTTTATATAGCCCCATATTTCTTGGAGGTTGTACGTTCTTTTTTACTCTTTTTTCTTAATTTTTTCTGACTGAGTTATTTAAGAGATCCAGTCTTCAAGCTTTTAAGATTCTGTTCCTCGGCTTGGTCTATTCTATTGTTAATACTTGCAATTGCATTAGGAATTTCTTGCAGTGCGTTTTCCAGCTACATCAGGTCAGTTTGCTTCTTTCTTATAATGGCTATTTTGTCTATCAGCTCCCATATTGTTTTATTGTAATCCTTACATTCCTTGGATTGGGTTTCAACGTTCTCCTTATTCTTGATGATCTTGGTTCCTCCATATTCTGAATTCTATCTCTGTCATTTCAGCCATTACAGTCTGGTTAATAACCCTTGCTTGGTGTATTAGTCTGTTCTTACGCTGCCATATATAAGGACATATCTGAGACGGGGTAATTTATAAAGGAAAGAGGTTTAATTGACTCAGTTTCACAGGGCTGGGGAAGCCTCAGGAAATTTACAATCATGGCAGAAGGGGAGGCAAACCTGTTCTTCACAAGGCAGTAGGAGGCAGAAGAATGAGCAAAAGGGTTATAAAACCATCAGATCTCATGAGAACTCACTCATTATCACGAGAACAGCATGAGGGTAATTTTTGCGCTATGATCCAGTAGGTGGCACTTAAACATAATGGCCAGCAGGTAGGCTCTTGCTCAACCACATGGCTCCTCTGTATTTCTTCATGACTGCACCTGTGTTCCCTCTCAGTGCTCTGAAAGTGTGGGCTCCTCTCCACTGGAGTGCTGGCTGCAGATCACGGCTTGGCATTCCCAGGCTGAACACTGCAGCTCTGAGCTGAGCTCAAGCTTTCCTTAGCAGTGGTTGTTGCAGACGGTCTTTCACTTGCCTCTTGGGACTCCACTCCAGAGAGATGTGGAGCTGCTATCCATCACCTGAGATGGAGTGGCTTCACTGTGGGTCCAACCTGTGGGGGCCCTGCCTGGTGATTGGAAGGGTTCAGGTGGGTCCCATGGGAGACAGACTGGCCTCTTCTTTGTAGGACAACTGAAGCTTGCTGGAGGTATAGTCAAGGCACTCAGGGTCTTTGCTCCTTCCCCAATCTGACAGCAGCATGGGAAATACCACTGCACTGGCAGCAGCAGTGACAGAAGAGCTTTCGGTTGCCTCTGGGAGCTCCACCTCAGAGAAATGTGGAGCCACTGCTACTGGAAATGTTCAGCCAAGGGGTGTGGCTGCTGCACTGCTGGTGTGAGCTGTGGATTCCACATGTTGAAGAGCTGGGGGTCTAGGGCTCATATGGAGCAGGGACTGGTCCCCTCACTGTATGGTGACTGTGGCATGCTGAAAGTGCGAGTGAAGGCCTCAGGTTCTTTGTTTCTTCCCCAGACCAAGGGCAACAGGAGCAGAACCACTTCTGTGGCAGTGGCAGAGGGGCTGTCAGTTGCCTCTGGGAGCCCATCTCTAGGTAAACTCTGAGCCACTACTAGAGGGTATGCTCAGCTGTGGGTGGGGCAGCTAATCTGCACTCCTGAGCCGGTGGTCCTGACTGGTGAAGAGTTGGGGGTGAAGGCTCACAGGGAAGAGAGCCTGGGCTTCCCTCCATGTGGTTGCTTTTGTGTGCTGGAGATGCCAGCGTAGTGACTAGGTCCTTAGTTCCTTCCCCAGAATGAGGAGAGTTAGTGTGGTACCACTGCAGCTGCAGCTGCAATGGCGATTGTCTCTAGGGTTTCCTCCTCAGAGGAATGCAGAGCTGCCTCTGACTGAAGTGTTCAGGCAGGGGCAAGGCTGTTGTGCTGGAGTCCCCCGTCAGGAGGCCCCACCCAGTAAGGAGTAGTTGGGATGGGGACCTACGTGGAGAACAGCCCAGCCACTTTTCCACAGGGCAGCTGCACTGTGCCAGGGATCCATGCCAGTCCCTAATCACCACACAACGTCTAGAGCCTGAGGGCTGCCAGACGGCAAATATGGTGGCCTGCCCCGCCATCTGGGAGTGCTGTCCCAGGGAAGTACAGAGCTGCAACCCAAGAGCCCCCACAAGGGGTGGCTGGGGTCCCAGCTTGGGAGGTCCCGCCTGTGAGAAGCAGAATTGAGGACCTGCATAAAAAAGTAGTCTGGCTGCTTTTCTGTGGAGCTGCTGCACTGTAAGGGGGCCCTGCACTATCGCCTAATCATTGCACAGTCTCCAGAGCCTGAAGGCAAAAGCAGCTAGGGCTGTGAAGTGGCAAAAATGGTGACCTGCTCCTCCCTGTGGGAGCTCCGACCCATGGAAATGTGGAGCAGCTACCAGTGGAGGATGGTTGGAGTTTCAGGCTGGGATGTCCTGCCCAGTGAGGAGAAGAGAGATTGAGGACCCACGTAGAAAACAGTCTGGCTGCTTTTCTGTGAGGTGGCTATGCTGTGCTGGGGGTCTGCTCCAGTCCCAGGTCTCCAGGCACTTTCCAAAGCCTGAAGGCAACAGTGGCAAGGGCTGCCAGATAGCAAAGATGGCAGCCTGCCTCCCCTGCTGGGCACTCTGTCCAAGTGAAGTGCAGAGCTGCTATGGACCTGAGAGTCCCAGCTGGGGGTGCCTGTCATCCTAGGCCACTTTGTGAGGTTCAGTGGAGGCAAGGCCTGCAGTCCATCACTGCTCAGCCCCCTGGATTCACCCTTTTCCTGGGGGCATGCAAGGGAGCCAGACTTACTCCATTGCTGCAGCTGGAGCTGCTAAGGCTGGGATGCCCAGGGATCCAATGCTCTGGGACTCCACATGTGCCTTAGTGGCAGCTTTGCCCAGGTAGTGATACAGGCAGGAGACAGCCAAATGCCTAGGCAAATAGGGAAAGGTCCCTGTAGAATCTCCAACCCACCCTACAAGTCTTTACACCAGATGCTTTGTGCAGATGGGGAATATGCCAGCCGGCTTGTCTGGGCATGCCCCTGGTGCACTGCTGGGGGAATGGGGTGGAGACACCAGGAATTCACGCCTTTTGCTGGGGAGGAGCCTGACCTCAACTCCCGTGTGGTGGCCTGGCATTCAATTCTGTGAGATGGAAACCTGGGTGCAGTACCCCTGTCTTTGTCGAGAGCTTTCCTTTTGCTTAATAAATTCCGCTGTCCTCACTCTTCCATGTGTCTGTGAGACAAGAACCCGAATTTAGCTGAATTAGGAAGCAAAAAATCCTGCGTGAGCACCACATAGGTCTTCATATCAGTCTGAAGGCCCTGGTGGGGTGAGTTCTTGAGGGGATCTCCTGAGCCCAGGGCTGCAAAGGTCTTTGTCAGAAATAGGAGTCGCCAGGAGCGCTCACTTGCTCACCGATTCTCTGCTCTGCTGGTTCTGTGCCACTCCCTATGGGCAGTTGTCCAGTCTCGCTCCTCTCCATTCTCCACCGATGGAGCTGATTCCTTGATTAATCCGAAGATGTCCATCTGGATATTTCAGTTGAAGATCAAGTATTTACACATCTCTTTTTCTTTTCTCTGTCAGAGCGGCACATAATAGCTGCTTCTAGTCAACCAACCTGAAGCCTTAACCGAGTACTGATATTTTCATTTTAACAGGCAATTAAATTGATTGTACTGAAATTACAAATGCTGTTTCTTGGTCAGCAGCTCAAATGCAAGTTAAAAGCTCTTTTTCTTTTTAATTTTGTGTGTTTGTTTATTTGTTTTAACCCTTATATGTGCTGCTTTGTGTTTGTCTCAGGCACGTGTGGTTCACGAATCAGCTGGAAATTTAAGCTGAGTCTATCACAGAACTTGATGCCTCTCTATCTTGCTGTATCTCTCATTTCTAATACTTCCCCCTTACTCTTCAACAGCTATGGTTTTCCTGAACTTAATCCTCTGGATCTTCAGAGCAGAGAAAGTGTGAGTTTCCTTTACTCAACTTCAGCTTTTCCTCAGGCTAAAATTCCTAAAACAGAAAATTCAATGCACGTAAGACACGTTTTCCAAGTTTATGGTCCACTCCACCGTCTGTCTTATTTTGTTCACATTTTTTGAAGTTGTTCGTTTTTATAATTGTCTAGAGTTGTAGTTGATGTATTTAAGAATGTCAGTCTAATAGGAGCTTAATCATCCTTTTAGGAACCAGAACTCACTTCAAGCTATTTTGAGCTTATATGCCATCAATCTTAAAACATGATGAACTGAGCATGTCCCTAAAGTCCCAACTACTTGGGAAGCTGAGGCAGGAGAATTGCTTGAGTCAGGAATTTGAGGCTTGTACAGTGTGCTATGATCATGCCTGTGAATAGCCACTGTACTCTAGCCTGGGCCACATAGTGAGACCCATGTCTCTTCAAAAATAAAATGAGAGCGTGCAATTCAATAATTTTTATGATAGTTTTATTTAGATAAAACCTACATACCATAAAATTCACCCTTTTAAAGAATACAATTCATGTTTTTTTATATTCACAGTTACACAATAATCACCATTATCTAGTTTTAGTACATTTTCATCACCCTACACAGAAACTCTGTGACTATTAGCAGTCATTCCCCACTCACCCTCCGCGCAGCTGCTGGAAATCACTAAACTACTTTCTGACTATATGGATTTTCCTATCCTGAATATGTCATAGAAATGGAATCATAGGATATATACTCTTTTTGACTGGCTTCTTTCCCTTAACATAGTGTTTTCAATGTTCATCTATGTTGTGCATGTATTAGTAATTCATTCACTTTTATTGCCAAATAACATTCCATTGTACAGATATAACACATTTTACCTATATAACAGTGGATGGACATTTGGGTTGTTTCCAGTGTTTTGCTATTAGGAATACTATGAACATCCCAGTACAAATATTTATGTGTACGTATATTTTCATTTCGCTTGGAATATACTTATGCAGGGGGATGACTGGATCATATGTTAAATCTTTGTTTAACTTTTTGAGGAACTGTTAAAGATTCCAAAGAGGCTTCAGTATTTCACGTTCTTAACAATGTATTAAGACTTCAGTTTCTTCACATTTTTGGCAATACTTGTTATGATTTGTCCTTTTTATTTTTGTTATCCACTATAGTGAGTGTGAAGTGTATCACATTGTGGTTTTGACTTATATTTCTCTGTTGACTAGAAATGTTAACCATCTTTTTATGTGCTTATTCATGAAGAAATATTGGATTTTGTCACAATCTTTTTCATGTCTATTTAGATGATCATTGACCATTGACCATTAATGTATTTTCTTTGGAGAAATGTCTATTCTAATCATTTACCCATTTTTAAAAATTGGAGTACTTTTTATTTTTATTGTTGAGTTATAAGAGTGCTTTGTACATCTTGAACAGAAGTTCTTAGGAGATATATGATTTGCAAATATTTTCTCCCATTCCATGGGCTATCTTTTCACTTTATTAATGGTGTCTTTTGAAAATGCAAGGTTTTACATTTTAATGATGTCCAATTTATCTATTTCTTTTTCTTTTCATACTTGTACTTTTGATCTCATATTTAAGAAGCCATTACCTAATTCAAGGTCAATGAATAATTACCATTATTGTTTTCTTCTAAAAGTTTTATAGTTTTAGTTCTTATATTGTGGACTCTGATCCATTTTGAATTAATTTCTGAATGGAATGTGAGATAGGGGCTCATTTCCATTTTATTTTACATGAAAATATCCAGTAGTCCCAGTGCCAATTCTTGAAAAGATTTCTTTTCCCACATTGAATTGACTTGAAACCCTTGTGAAAAATCAATTTACCATAAATATAAGAGTTTACTTCTGAACTTATTCCAGTTCTATTCTGTTGTTCTATCTGTCTCTACTTATGCTAGTACCACACTGTCTTGATTACTATAGATTTGTGGTAAGTTTTGAAATTGAGAAGTATAAGTCCTCCAACTTTGTTCTTTATTTCAATATCATTTAAGTTATTCTGGGTCCCTTGCATGTCCAAGTGAATTTCAGGGTAAGCTTGTTAATTGTTGCAAAAAATGAAGCAGTAGGAATTTTAATAACAGTTGCATTGAATTTATAGATTAATTTAGAGAATATGGCTATATTAATATTATTGTGTTCCAATTCATGATCATAAGATGGCTTTCTGTTTATTTCTATCTTCTTTAATTTCTTTCAACATTATTTATAGTTTTCCCTACAAGTTTTGCACTTCTTTTGTTCTTTTAACTATTTTATTCTTTTTGATGATATTATAAATGGAATTTTTTCTCAATTTTATTTTCAGTTTGTTCATTGCTGGTGCATGGAAACACAACTGATTTTTGCAGATTGATCTTTTAGTCTAAAACTGTGTTGAGACACTGATTAATTCTGATTTTTTTTTTCCTGAATTCCTCAGGATTTTCCATATACAAGATGATTTGGTGGTATTCTTTGTGCTATCTAATTCAGATAATGTCAACCCTGTGTTTTTTACAGATGTTCTTTACCAAGTTGAGCAAGCTTTTTTCCAATTCTAGGTTTAATATTTTCATCATGAAAAAATACTGGATTTTGTCAAAATCTTTTTCATGTCTATTTAGATGATCATGTGGTTTATTCTATATTGATATGATGCATTTTGTTAATTGATTTGGGATGTTAAGTCAATCTTTTATTTCTGGAATAATTCAAATTGGTTATAGCAATTAATCATTTTTGTATATTGTTATATATTGCTAGCATTTATACATTGCTAGAATTTTATTGAGAATTTTTGTATCTGTATACTTAAGGGAAATTAGTTTGTAGTTTTCTTATAATGTTATTGTCTGATTTAGAGATCAAAGTAAAACTAACTTCAAAAATGGGCTAAAAATATCATTTTCTTGGAAGCATTCATGGGGATTTGCTATTAATTCTTCTTTAAAAGTTCAGTAAGATTGATTAATGTAGCCATCTATGCTTTTGCCTTTTGTTATGACAAGCTTAAAAATTATTAATTTGATCTCTTTCCTTGTTATAATAGCTCTATTCAGATTTTATATTTCTTCTTGAGTCATATTTAGTAAATTCCATTCTTTGTAGGAATTTTTCCATTTCATCTATAGTATCTAAATTGTTGGCATGTAATTGTGTATAATATTCCCTTCTAATGCTCTTTATTTCTGTAAGGTCAGTAGTATTGTTCCTTCGTTTATAACTGACTTTGGTAATTTGAGTCTTTCTTCTTTCTTTTCCTGCTCAACCTAATTACAGATTTGTCGACATTTATGATTTTTTCAAAGTTCAACTTTTGATTTCATTGATTTTCTATATTGTTTTCCTATTCTCTATTTCATTTATTTTAGTTCCAGTCTTTATCATTTTCTTCTGCTGCTTGCTTTGAGTTTAGTTTCTACTTCTTTTTATTTTTTTTAAGGTGAAAGTTTAGGTTATGGCTTTCAGGTCTTTCTTATTTTTTAATGTAGGCAGTTATTATAGCTATAAATTTCCCTCTGAGCACTGACTTAGCTACATTCTACTAGTTTTATTACATATTTTTGTTTCCATTTTCATTCATTCATCTAAAATTTTTTTTCTTTTTCTTTTTCTTTCTTTCCTCTTTTTTTTTTTTTTTTCAGACAGAATCTCTTTGGAGTGCAGTGGTGCAATCTTGGCTCACTGCAACCTCTGCCTCTCGGGTTCAAGCAATTCTTGTGCCTCAGGCTCCTTAATAGCTGGGATTATAGGCGTGCGCCACCATGCCCAGCTACCTTTTGTATTTTTAGAAGAGATGGGATCTTGCTATGTTGACAGACTCGTCTCGAACTCCTGGGCTCAATTGATCTGCCCACCTCAGGAGGCAGATACTATGTTTTAATTTAATTTTATTTTGTTCTTTGAATGGTATTTGACTTAAAATCTTTGTCTTGTAAGTCTAGTATCTGTGGGGTTTTCTTAAACCCCAGTTTCTATCAATTGTTTTCTTTCCTGTGTATTGGACACACTTTACTATTTTTCATGTGTCTTGTAATTTTTATTGAAACCTGTATATTTTAAATTAAATAGCATGGCAACTCTGGGAATTAGGTCTCCGCCCCTTTCCCAGAGTTTGTTGTTTCTTTTGCTGTGTCTGTTTCTTTGTTTAGTGACTTTCCTGGATGAATTCTATAGTGTGTGTTCTTTGTTATGTGCAGCCACTGAAGTCTTGTCACCACTCAGTTATTTTAGTAGTTGGATTATGATTGCAGAGAAATTTCCTGAAACGCCTTGAACCAATGTCTCTCACCCTTTGCAGAGAGGCCTAGTGGTGTAGATTGGGGTATACTTTCAATGCTCTAGCAGTTTACATCTATGCTTAATCTCTCATTTTTTTTGCTTGCAAAGAGCCTTAGGTCAGCCATGGATAAGATATTAAAATCTTCTCAAGTCTTTTCTTGGCATATTCCAGCCCTGCACATGCACCTCTAGATTCCCAGGAACAAGTCAGAGCTTTTCACAACTCCTTATGGAAGTCTCATTTTCCTTATTTCCTTTTTATTTCTTGGCCTCTTGATTATCCCAACTGGTGTGGTAACCCTAGGTAGCTATGATGTTTAGCAATTGCCTCTGATTTTTTTTTTTTTAACAAGTGCCCTGAACACAAATTTTTTTTCACTCAGTGTGCTCCAAGTCAGTTCAAATAAAAAGACAAACTTTGAGATGGGATTTTTTTCAGTAGCTCCAAGACAGGTCAGATAATAAGAATTCTCTGGGGATGAAGCTTTTGGGGGAGTTCCAAATTCATTCTACTCCCTCCAGTGGCTGCTAGACTGCTGTGTTTCACAGGTACTATCCTTCCAAACCTGCTGACTTTCAAGGTTCTTATAGAGCTGAGAGAAAGGAAATAGGAATTGGGCAAGTTAAGTTGTCAAAAAGCTGAATATTCTTACTAAGACTGAACCAATTTCCTTGAATAAACTTTCCTTGTGTTGCAAGCTTTTGGTTAATTTCCAGAGCAGTTAAAAAGATGATTTTTAACAATTGTTTATCAGTATTCTCATTGATTTTATGGAGGGGTAGAGTTTTAAAGGTTCTTACTTTGCCAAACTTGCATTGCAATAAATTGAACAATTTACTTAATGTGTAAAAATTTGTATGTACTATAATACTGATAATTTAAGTACATAATAAAGTGTTTGTAAATAAAATTTAAAACAAATGTGATAAAAAATACAAATAAAAGTTCTAATATTCTCTCTCATACCTCAATAGCACATCTTTCTGGGATATGAGCTTCGCATTTTGGAGACATTTGTCAAATTTCACTCTGGTGTGACTAATATGTATAATTATCCATATTTTTAAAAACTTTTAACTTAAGTTTATAAGAAGTATATGTTTAAACCTTCAAATGTCAGAGGGTATTCAGGAATTCTCTTTTTTCCAGCAAGGGCAGTGATGAACACAATACTTCATACTCCATGGAAACTTTGGCTCTCACAGAGTAGAGCATGAATCTGCAAATTACAGACTGTAAGTCAAATCCAGCCCACAGGAGGCAAAGTCTGGTCAAGCCTCTTTTTTTTCTTCTTTAAGTTGCTATTCAAAGGCAGACATGAGTAGCTGCGACAGCAACTGTATGGCCCACAAAGCCTAAAATGTTTATCATTTACAAAAAAGTGTTTTCTCACGCATGGAGTAGAACAAGACTCACAGTTTGTACTGGACTTTAGTGGAACAAGACTCACAGTTTTCTCTGGAATTTAGTGCTTCTCAAAACTTGGGATGCAACCAAATTATTAACTGTATTTCAAAATAAGTACAGATTGTTAAGTCGTGCCCCAGGAATCATAACAACCAGGAAATATTTGCTCTCTGATTTTCATTTCAGTTGGGTAGATTGTGAGCACTGTTAGGAGACTAGTGGTAGATAGCCAAATTAAGCTTCATAAGCGAAGGAGAAATAAAAGCATTTGCAGACAAGCAAATGCTAAGAGAATTTATTACTGCCAAACTTGCCTTACAAGAGGTTCTTAAGAGAGTGCTAAACATGGAAATGAAGAGCATTACCATCCACCACAAGAACACACGTGAGTCCATCAACCACTGACATTATAAAACAACTACATGATCAGGTCTACATAACAACCAGCAAACAACACGATGACAGGATTCAATTTGCACATATCAATATTGACCTTGAATGTAAATTGTCTAAACATCACACTTAAAAGGCAAAGAGTAGCAAGTCGGATAAAGCAAGACCAACTGAATGATGTCTTCAGGAGACCCATCTCATGTGCAATGAACCCATAGGCTCAAAGTAAAGTGATAGGGAAAAATCTATTAAGCAAATGGAAAACAAAAAAGATCAGGGGTTTCTATTCTTGTTTCAGACAAAACAGACTAAACCAATAACAATCAAAAAGAACAAAGAAGGACCTTACATAATGATAAAGTGTTCAATTCAACAATAATTGAAGGACGTAACTATCCTAAATATAATAAATATGAACCCAACACTGGAAACACCCAGATTCATAAAACATTCTTAGAGTAGAATGAAGAGACTTAGCCAATGCACAATAATCATGGGATACTTGAACACCCCACTGACAGTATTAGAGCATTGAGGCAGAGGATTATCAAAGATATTTAGGAGATAAACTTGATACTTTACCAAGTGGACCTGACAGACACCTACAGAACCCTTCACTCAGCAACACAATATACACACAGCACATATTATCTGCACATAGCACATATTCTAAAATCAACCATGTGCTGGATAATAAAGTGATTCTCAACAAATGATTAAAAACCAAAGTCATACCAACCACACTTCCAGACCACAGCACAATAAAAACAGAAATAAATACTAAGAAGATCTCTAAAACAATACAATTACATGGAAATCAAGCAATCTACTCCTGGATGACTTTTAGATAAACAGTGAAATTAAGGCAGAAATCAAGAACTTATTTGAAACTAATGAAAATAAAGATACAACATGCCAGAATCTCTGGAACACAGCTGAAGCAGTGTTAGGAAAGTTTATAGTGCTAAACACCTACATCAAAAAGTGAGAAAGATATCAAATTAATAACCTAACATCACATCTAGGGGAACTAGAGAAGCAAGAATAAACCAATCCCAAAGCTAGCGTAAGGAAAAAAAAATAACAACAAAAATCAGAACTGAACTGAATAAAATTGAGACATGAAAAACCATACAAAAGATCAATAAAACCAAAAGTTGATTCTTTGAAAGACTAACTAAATTAAAAGACCACTAGCTAGACTAATAAAGAAAAAGAGGGTAAATGTCCCTGTCTGACAGCTTTGAAGAGCGCAGTGGTTCTCCCAGCATGGAGGCTGAGATCTGAGAATGGACAGGCTGCTTGCTCAAGTGGGTCCCTGACCCATGAGTAGCCGAACTGGGAGACATCTCCCACTAGGTGCAGACCGACACCTCACACCTCATACAGCTGGGTACACTTCTAAGACAAAGCTTCCAGAGCAATAATCAGACAGCAACACTTGCTGTTCAGCAACATTCTATTTTCTGCAGCCTCCGCTGCTGATACTCAGGCAAACAGGGTCTGAAGTGGACCTCAAGCAAACTCCAACAGACCTGCAGGTGAGGGTCCTGACTGTTAGAAGGCAAACTAACAAACAGAAAGGAACACTGTTTTCCACAATGGTTGAACTAGTTTACAGTCCCACCAACAGTGTAAAAGTTTTCCTATTTCTCCA
>NW_012117488.1:3565986-3580680 GCF_000951035.1 Colobus angolensis palliatus
GAGATAGCATTAGGAGATATACCTAATGTAAATGATGAGTTAATGGGTGCAGCACACCAACATGGCACATGTATACATATGTAACAAACCTGCACATTGTGCACATGTACCCTAGAACTTAAAGTATAATAATAAAAAAAAGAAAAAGAGACGATCCAAATAAAAACAATCAGAAATGAGAAAGGAGATATTATCACTGACTCCACAGAAATACAAATATCCCTCATAGACTACTATGAGCATCTCTATGCACACAAACTAGAAAACCTAGAAGAAATGGATAAATTACTGGAAATATATGACCTCCCAAGATTGAAGCAGGAAGAACAGTCCAATAAAGAGTTCTGAAATTGAATCAGTAACAAAAAACCCACCAACCAGAAAAAGTTCTGGACAAGAGAATTCACAGTCAAATTCTACCAGACATATAAAGAAAAGGTGGTACCAATCCTCTTGAAACAATTTCTAAACATTGAGAAATAGGGACTGTTCCCTAACTCATTCTATGAGGCCACCATCATCCTGATACCAAGCTTGGCAGAAACACAAGAAAAGGAAACTTCAGGCCAATATCCTTAATGAACATAGATGCAAAAATCCTCAATAAAATACTAGCTGATATGGTTTGGCTCTGTGTCCCCACCCAAATCTCATATTGTAGCTCCATAATTCCCATGGGTTGTGGGAGGGACCCAGTGGAGATGATTGAGTCATGGGGGTAGGTCTTTCCCGTGCTGTTCTCTTGATAGTGAATGGGTCTCACGAGATCTGGTGGTTTTAAAAATGGGAGTTTCTCTGCACAAGCTCTCTCTATGCCTGCTGACATCCACATAAGATGTGACTTGCTCCTTTTGCCTTTCTGCCATAATTGGGAGGTCTCCCCAACCATGTGGAAGTGTATCTAATAAACCTCTTTGTTTTGTAAATTGCCAAGTCTCACATATGTCTTTATCAGCAGCGTGAAAACTGGCTAATACAATAAATTGGTACCAGTAGAGTGGGATGCTGCTGAAAAGATACCCAAAAATGTGGAAGCAACTTTGGAACTGGGTAACAGGCAAGGGGTTAGAACAATTTGAAGGGCTCAGAAGACAGGAAATGTGGAAATGTGGGAAAGTTTGGAAATTCCTAGAGACTTGTTGAATGGCTTTGCCCAAAATGCTGATAGTGATATGGACAATAAAGCCCAGGTTGAAGTGGTCTCAGATGGAAATAAGGAACTTGTTGGGAACTGGAGCAAAGGTGACTCTTGTTGTGAGTCTTTGGCACAAAGACTGGTGACATTTTTCCACTGCCCTAGAGATTTATGGAACTTTGAACTTGAGAAAGATGATTTCGGGTATTTGGTGGAAGAAATTTCTAAGTGACAAAGCATTCAAGAGGTTACTTGAGTGCTGTTAAAAAGCATTCAGTTTTAAAAGGGAAACAGAGCGTAAAAATGTTTGGAAAATTTGCAGCCTGATAATGAGATAGAAAAGAAAATTCCATTTCTGATGAGAAATTCAAGCTGGCTGCAGAAATTTGCATAAGTAATGAGGAGCTGAATGTTAATCACCAAGACAATGGGGAAAATGTCTCTAGGGTATGTCAGAGACCTTTGCAGCTGCCCCTCCAATCACAGCCCTGGAGATTTAGGAGGAAAAAAATGGTTTTGTGGATAGGGCCCAGGGTCCCTCTGCTGTGTGCAGTCTGGGGACTCGGTGCCCTGCGTTCCAGCTACTCCAGCTGTTACTAAAAGGGGCCAAGATACAGCTTAGGCTATTGCTTCAGAGAGTGGATGCCTCAAGCCTTGGCAGCTTCCACATGGCGTTGGGCCTGTGGGTTCCCAGAAGTCAAGAGTTGAGGTTTGGGAATCCCTGCCTAGATTTCAGAGGATGTATGGAAACACCTGGATGACCAGGGAGAAGTTTGCTGCAGGGGTTGGGTGCTCATGGAGAACCTCTGCTAGGGCAATGCAGAAGGGATATGTGGGGTCAGAGCACCCACACAGAGTCCCTACTGGGGTACCAGCTAGTGGAGCTGTGAGAAGAGGGCCACTGTCCTCCAGACCCCAAATGGTAGATCCACTGACAGCTTGCACCATGTGTCTGGAAAAGACACAGACACTCAATGTTAGCCCATGAAAGCAGCCAGGAGGGGGTCTATACCCTGCAAAGCCCCAGGGGCAGAGCTGCCCAAGGCCATGGGAGCCTACCTCTTGCATCAGTGTGACCTAGATGTGAGACATGGAGTCATAGGATATCATTTTGGAATTTTACAATTTGACTACCCTGCTGGATTTCGGACTTGCATGGGGCCCATAGCCCCTTTGTTTTTGGCCAATTTCTCCCATTTGGAATGGCTGTATTTACCCACTTCCTGTTCCTCCATTGTATCTAGGAAGTAATTAACTTGCTTTTGATCTTATAGGCTCATAGGCAGAAGGGAATTGCCTTGTCTCAGATGAGACTTTGGACTGTGGACTTTTGAGTTAATGCAGAAATGAGTTGAGACTTTGGCGAACTGTTGGGAAGGCATGATTGGTTTCGAAATGTGAAGATATGAGATTTGGGAGGTGCCAGGGGTGGAATAACATGGTTTGGCTCTGTGTCCCCACCCAAATCTCATCTTGTAACTCCCATAATTCCCAGGTGTTGTGGGAGGGACCTGGTGGGAGATGATTGAATCATGAGGCAGGTCTTTCCTGTGTGTTCTCATGATAGTGAATGGATCTCATGAGATCTGATGGTTTTAAAAACAGGAGTCTCCCTGCACAAGCTCTCTCTTTTTTACCTGCTGCCATCCACATAAGACATGACTTCCTCCTCCTTGCCTTCTGCCATGATTGTGGCCTCCCCAGCCACATGGAACAGAAAGTCCAGTAAACCCTTTTTCCTGTATAAATTACCCAGTCTCGGGTATGTCTTTATCAGCAACATGAAAATAGACTAAAACACTAGCAAACTGAATCCAGTAGCACATCAAAAAGCTAATCTATCACTATCAAGTAGGCTTTATCCTTGAGGCACAAATTTGGCTTAACATACACAAATCAATAGTGGGATTCATGAGATAAACAAAACAAAAAAACACATGATCCTCCCCATAGATGCAGAAAAGGCTTTTGATAAAATTCAATATTCCTTCATGTCAAAAGCCATCAAAAAACTAGACATCAAAGGAACATATCTCAAAATAATAAGTCATCTAAGACAAACCCACAGCCAATATTATACTGAATGGGCAAAATCTGGAAGCATTCTCCCTGAGAACCAGAACAGGGTTAGGATGCCCACTTTTACCACTCCTATTCAATATAGTACTGGAAGTCCTAGCCAGAGCAATGAGACAAGAGAAAGAAATAAAAGTTATCCAAATAGAAAAAAAGTAAAACTATCTCTCTCTGCAGATGACATGATTCTATACCTAGAAAACTCCATGGTCTCTGCTCAAAGGCTCCCAGATCTGATAGGCAACTTCAGCAAAGTTTCAGGATGCAAAATCAATGACAAAAATTCATAACCTTTCTATAAACCCATAATGTTCAAGCTGAGAGCCAAATCAAGGGTTCAATCTCACTCATGATGGCCATAAAAAGAATAAAATACCTGGGAATACAGTTAACCAAGGAGGTGAATGATCTTTACAATGAAAACTATAAAATATTGCTGAAAGAAATAAGTGGTGATACAAACAAATGGAAAAACATTCCATAGTCATGGATAGGAAGAATCAATATTGTTAAAATGGCCACACTGCCCAAAGCAATTTACAGATTCAATGCTATTCCTATCAAACTACCAACTTCATTTTTCACAGAATTAGAAAAAACTATTATAAATCTCATATGGAACCAAAAAGGATCCTGAATAGTCAAAGCAGTCCTAAGCCAAAAGAACAAAGCCGTAGGTATCACACTACCCAACTTCAATCTATACTACAAGTGTAAAATAACAAAAACAGCAGGGTACTCATACAAAAATAGACACATAGACCAATGGAACAGAATAGAGAGCCCAAAATAAAGCCACACATCTGCAACCATCTGATCTTTTACAAAGTTGACAATAATAATCAACATGGAAAGAATTCCCTATTGAATAAATGGCTGGCCATATGAAGAAGGTTCAAACTGGACCCCTTCATTTTACTGTATACAAAAATCAGCTGAAGGTGGATTAAGGATTTAAAGGTAAAACCTAAAACTATAAAAACCCTAGAAGAAAACCTAGGAAATACTATCCTGGAATGTGGAAATGATTTCATGAACAAGACTCCAAAAGAAATGGCAACCAAAACCAAAATTGACAAGTGAAACTGATAAAGTTTGGATATTTGCCCCTGCCCAAATCTCATGTTGAAATGTAATCCCCAGTGTTGGAGATGGGGCCTGGTGGGAGGTGTTTGGATCATGGGGGCAGACCCCCCATGAATGGCTTTGGCCACCCCTTGGTGATAAGTGAGTTCTCCCTCTGAGTTTATATGAGATCTGGTCATTTAAAAGTGTGTGGCACCTCCCCTTCCCCACCATCTATTTCTCTCTTGCTCCTGCTTTTGCCATGTGAAGTGTTTTCACCCTTTTTTCCCTCTGCCATGAGTAAAAGCTTCTTGAGGCCTCCCTAGAGGCAGATACTGGTGCAATACTTCCTGTACAGCCTGCAGAACTGTTAGCCAATTAAGCCTCTTTTCTTATAAATTGCTCAGTCTCTTGCATTTCTTTATAGCAATGCAAGAAAATTAATACAGAGGAGTGGGACATTGCTATAAAGATACCTGAAAATGATGACATGGCTTTGGAACTGGGTAATAAGCGGAGGTAGGGAGATTTTGCAGGGTTCAGAAGAAGACAGAAAGATGAGAGAAAGGCTGGAGCTTCTTAGAGACTGATTAAATGATTGCGACCACAACGTTAATAGTAATATGGACATTGAAGTCCAAACTGCTGAGGACTCAGTTAGAAATGAGGAACTTACTGGGAACTGGTGCAAAGGGCACACGTGTTATGCCTTAGCAAAGAACTTGGTTGTGTTGTGTCCATGACTTAGAGATCTGTGGAAGTTTAAACTTGAGAGCGATGATTCAGCATATCTGGTGGAGGAAATTTCTAAGCAGCAAAGTGTTCAAGAGGTGGTGTGGCTGCTTTTAACAACCTACCTTGAGACGTGGGTGCAAAAAAAATGGCTTAAAGTTGGAACTTATATTTAAAAGGGAAGCAGAGTGTAAAACTTTGGAAAATCTGCGGCCTAGCTATGTGGCAGAGAAAGAAAAAGCATTTTGGGATGAGGGATTCAAGCAGGCTGTGGAGTAACCACTTGCTAGAGAAATCTGCATAACTGAAAGAGAGCCAAGTATTGATAGCAAAGACAATGGGGAAAAGACTTTGAAAACATTTTGGAGACTTTCAGTGCAGTGTCTCCCATCGTAGGCCTAGGAGGGAAGAATGGTTTCTTGAGCCAGGCCCAGGGCCCCACTGACCTGTGTAGCCTTGGGACACTCACTGCTTCCTGCATCCCGGTTGCTCCAGTTTGAGCATTGACTAGAAGGAGACCAAATACTGTTCGTGATACCACTCTAGAGAGCTCAAGCTGCCATAAGCCTTTGTGGCTTCCATGTGGCTTCCTTTGTGGCTTCCAAGCCTGCAGGTGCACAGTTGTGCAAGAGTGAATAAGGTTTGGCATCCTCTGCCTAGATTTCAGAGGATGTATGGAAAAGTGTGAATCCCAGGCAGAAGCCCACTACAGGGGTGGAGCCCCCACAGGAAATCTCTACTAGGGCAGTGCCAAGTAGAAATGTGAAGTTGGAGCCCTCACAGGGCACTGTCTAGTGGAGCTGTGGGAAGGGTGCCACCATCCACCAGACCACAGAATGCTAGATCCTGCCGGCCACCTGAAAAAGCTACAGGCACTCAACAACTCGTGAAAGCAGCCGTAGGGGCTGTATCCTGCAAAGCCACCAGGGTAGAGCTGTCCAAGACCTTGGGAGCTCAGCCTTCGAACTGGTGTGCCCTGGGTGTGGGACATGGAGTCAAGGGAGATTATTTTGGAGCCTTAAAATTTAATAGCTGCCCTGCTGGGTTTCAGACTTCATGGGGTCTCTAGCTCCTTTCTTTTGTCCAATTTCTCCCTTTTGGAACAGGAATGTTTACCCACCGCCTATACCCCCATTGTATCTTGGAAGTAAATAACTCGTTTTGATTTTACAGGCTCATAGGTGGAAGGAACTCATTTCCAGATAAAACTTTCTATTTGGGACTTGGGACTTTTGAGTTAATGCTGGAATGAGTTCAGACTTTGCAGGGATTATTAAGAAGAGATTATTGTATTTTGAAATATGAGAAGAACATGAGATTTGAGAGGGGCCAGGAGCAGAATGATATAGTTTGGATATTTGTTCCTGCCCAAATCTCTTGTTGAAGTATAATCCCCGTTGTTGGAGATGAGCCCTGGTGGGAGGTGTTTGGGTCGTGGACCAATCCCTCATGAATAGCTTTGGCTATTCCCTTGGTGATAACTTCCCTTCCCCACCCTCTCTCTCTCTTGCTCCTGCTTTCACCATGTGAAGTGCCAGCTCCTGCTTTACCTTCTGCCATGAATAAAAGCTTTTTGAGGCCTCCCTAGAAGCAAATGCTGGTGCAGTGCTTCCTGTACAGCCTGCAGAACCAATTAAACTTCTTTTCTTATAAATTACCCAATCTCGGGTATTTCTTTACGACAATGCAAGAATGGCCTAATACAGGGACCTTATTAAACGACAGAGCTTCTGCATAGCAAAAGAAAACATCAACAGAGTCAACAGACACCAGCAGAAAGCGAGAAAACATCTGCACACTATGCATCCGAAAAAGGTCTAATATCCGGAATCTATAAGGAACTTACACAAAATTAATAAGCAGAAAACAACCCCATTAAAATTCGGCACAAAAAGAAGACGTATGTACAGCCAAAAAGCATATAAAAAGTGCTCAACATCACTAAGCATTAAAGAAATGCAAACCAAAACCACAAGGAGATCCCATTTCACACCTGTCAGAATGGGTATTATTATAAAGTAAAAAATCTACAGATGCTGGTGAGGTTGTGGAGAAAAGGGAATGCCCATACACTGGTGGGAATGCTATTAGTTCAGCCACTTTGGAAAGCAGTTTGGAGATTTCTCAAATGTCTTGGAACCACCATTTGATCCAGCAATTCCATTACCGGGTATATTCCCAAAGAAATATAAATTATTCCACAAAGAAACATGATGCACACATATGTTCATTGCAGCACTATTCACAATAGCAAAGACATGGAATCAGCATAAATACCTATCAACAGTGGACTGAATAAGGAAATGTAATTCATATACACCATGGAATACTAGGTAACCATAAAAAAGAATGAAATCCTGTCCTTTGCAGCAACATGGATGGAGCTGGAGGCCGTTATCCTAAGCAAATTAGCACAGGAACAGAAAACCAAGCACTGAAAGTTCTCATTTATATATGGGAGCTAAACATTGAGTACACATAGACACAAAGAAGGAAACAATAGATACTGGAGCCTACCTCCTAGTGGGTGGAGGGTGAGGATAAAAAAAGACTTATCAAGTACTGTACTCATTACCTGGATGATAAAATAATCTGTACATCAAATTCCCATAACACACAATTTGCCCATCTAACAAAACTGCACATATACTTCCTTGAACCTAAATAAAAGTTGGAAATCAAACAAACAATCCTTTGTGGTTTCCTTAAACCCTACCCACACTTTTATAAAAAATTCCTGTATTTAACTCTCTTAGATTATATTAATTTGGGTGTTCCTTCCCTTGCAGCTGGAAATCTAATACCTGAAGTCTTTCTACTCTTCTAAGTCCTAAACTTTCAGTCCATTCTCTCTCCATATTAAACCTTTTGTCCTCAAAAATACTATCTTTCTCTCTCTGTTTTGTGCTATCCTGAAATTTAATAGTTCTATTTTATATTTTAACTAAGTTGTTAATATAATTGTAAACAGTTTAGAGATAAGAATAATACCTGTAGAAAGTTACTACAACACTCTCTCCCTCTCTCCTGATTGAGTGGTTTATTTATAACATCCTTTAGTGTCATTCAACCAGTTACTAATTTACTGAGAAAGTTTTTGATCTTTGTGCCTGCATTTTGGCCATTGTTTAATTGCTATGCCCGTTGATTCCTCCAAAGGCCATATTCACAGAAAGTACAAGATTTCAGTGGTTACACATATTTAGCCTCTCTTTATCCCTCAATCGTCAGCTTCTCCCAGGTAGCAGGCAGAAATTCAGATATACTTGCCAAATGGCAGTCTGATGGAAGATTTCAGCTTTTTCAATCTTGGCCTCCCTTTGAAGAATCATGTAGGAAGGCTCTGTGTTGATGCTCTTATGATACTTGCCTTTTTACACTGATCACACCTGTTGACATTAAGGAGCATCAGCATACTGACAACAGACCTTTCTTAATTTCCCTCTTTAGCCAGACTGCATCACACTGAGCACCGTGAGCTAGAGAATTAAGATCAATCTGAGGTATCTGGTGAAACTAATCCATTTGACATGACAGCATAATACATTTTATTTAAATTACACAATATCTTATGTTTGGAAAATTCTGTATATCTTGATTAGGGATAAGCATAAGCAAAGACAGGTTTTTCAAAATTCCCTGTAAGCTGTTGGCTCATAATTGCTTTTATGGAATTGCTCTTCAGTAAATCTGCCATTAAATCTTCTTGAGAGAGCCCAATACAAATGATCAAAAATAAATTGCTATTATTATTTTGTGTTTTTGAGGATGCTGCTCTTATTTGTATAAGTATTTTCATTCCCTAAATATAACATTTTCATGAATCAAAGTCAACTTTATACTACTATCTCTGTATGAGGTAGATATTGTCAGTAGGAAGGAGAGAAACAAATATGTAGAGAGATTTCAAATTTCGATTTGGGTCTTAACTTCTTGGATTCTATAGAGAAGAACTAGGAAACATGTGCAAACTTAATTTCACTGTTGTGTTTCCTTCAAGGATTGGGAGCATATTGATTAGTTAATGAAGAAAGAGGTCAATAGGGGACCAGAAGTTAAAAGGGCTAAATCATTACTAACTAGTGATTCTTCTACCCTTACTTACTAATGTGAAAATGTGACTATTTCAAAAATGAAAAAAGTGGATTATGTAACATCTTTTTTCTTAAGTTTTTCCTTAAATAATCATAATGCTAATAGTAATAGTAAATATTTAATACACATTTACTGTAGCTGGCCCAAAACCTGGAAACTTAAGCAAATATGCGCTAAAATGGTTATTAGTGTTACATTGCAATATGTGATTTGTTCAGAAGCCTTACCTGATACATTCAGTGCCTTGCCTCTCATCATGCTGGATAGGATCACCCTCAGATAAGCTTTGTAGAACTTGCATCTTATATGGTTGAAAGGCATGTGTTTTGGTAATCACTGGACAGTTCTGCAAGACATCTCCAATTCCTTGGGTGTTTGGCAAGATGATATCTTTGGTTGGTTATGACCTTGGTTGGCGATGACTGTTTCCTCTGTCTTGTTAGAAATAAATAATTGTTCACAGAAGAGTTTGTTGAACACACTATGTTCTTGAATTTTTTAACTAGTTTTCTAATTGTACTGCGGGAAATGGTAGTTCTTCCAAGATGAAATGCAGAGAAGGGCTCTGCAATCATTGTGATCAGCCCTTTCATTTTCTTATGAGTATAAGCTCAATGTGTTCATCTTTCATCAACCTGTCAAATGTGTAAGAAGATTATATCTATGTTTCCAGATTTTACAGGATATCCTGTATATGCTAGGAAATATTCTAAGGGAATCTTCTAAGAATTTTTCATTTAATCCTTTTAACAAATCTGAGTTGGCATCTATTATTATTTACATTTCACAGAGGAAAATGTAAAGGCACAAGAAAGTTAAGTAACTTGCTCAAGATCACAGAACTGGTAAATGTCAAATCATGGGTCTTGGGTTTTGGTAATGAGAATAAAAGGAGAAAAATGAGTGAAGTAATACTGTGTTAGGTCGTAGAACACAAATATTTTGCTGTATGTTTATACAATCTGATTAAACGTTAATATAACCTGCTTTCTGGCTTGGATATTGGATGTCAATCTTTTAAGACATGTCAAAATGGTTTTCAGAGAGCTTTTCTGATATCCATACTTTTCCATGAAAGTGCTATGTGGCCCTGGACAAATTTTTAGCATCTTTGTGCCTTCAAAAAATAGAGATGATTATTTCAGTCCTCTCTCAGGTTAGTTGATGTTTGGGAATTTGAATGAAAACTTTTTTTTTTAATTTCCTTGGAAGAAAGTCACACTATAAAAGCAAATTTGGGCTACTATAATGACAAGTATGTGAGTGCACATTAATTTCTCCCTTATGTTCTTATTGCCAGCAGATGGAGGTCGAAATTGAATTGCTGCTGATTGTTGTCCCTTGTTATGGCCTGTGGAGATATGACAATTGAGGAAGAACTAGAGGAATGCCAAGTAGCAGAGCATGAAGCTGTGGGTGTGGCCCACTGCCTTGGACATTTTATGGCTGATAGCACTTGGCAAGAAAAAAATGCAGCCTTGAAAGTAGGCTTGCAAATAGATTTCAATATCAGCCATGCCCCCACAATCACCATTTGATTTCTCCTGTAATATATGCTTTGCCAAAATCCACTCTTCTAATACTCACCTACCTCACTGGTCCCCTTGCAAACTACCTAAATAACTAAATAAATAACACTTGAAGAATTTCAAGTGTTTCATTGCAAATTTAGGAACAGACAGTACAGGCAAGGCATGTTAAACTTCTTGTCCATCTACTTTTGATTCCTTTTGGGCTTTTTTTTTTTTGGGTTTTTTTTTGTCTAACCAGAAATTTTTACCTAGGGAGTCCTCGGATGCTTTTCCTGGGGTGCCTTATCCGTGTGAACTGGAAACACCATATCAGTTCATGCCACAAAGTTCATTTTTCCCTTTAGAGAGAGAGTCTGTAGCTTTCACAAGATTCTCAAAGGAGCTTGAGACTTCAGAAAGCTTATGAATTCCTGCTTTGGATCTTTGGTTTATGGGGCAATGAAACTGTAGTTTGCTTTAATGATTGAGACACAGCATTTTATGCGAATGAGAACGAGGGAGTGGTGGAGAAAAACAGCTTGGAGGGCATTATTACCTTTCCCAATCTTCATTTCTTGTCATGAATTATTAATCATGAGGTAACACTTCATCTGATGCTTTGAAAACTCTCCCCCTGGTAAGAACAGCCTAATTGAATTGGAGGAAGTGGAGCAGGAAGAATTAAACATGGACGTTGATGGTTTCACCAAAAACAATTATACACCCTACAGCCTTCTCCACCTGTTTGAAAACCCAAGGCCCACTAATTCTCATACCACAAGGGAATGAATGGAAGAGTAGAAGAAAAATTAAAATTGTTGAGCTTCAAACATACCTTCCTTGAGAGTACTCCACTTGGCAAAAGGGTGTATGTAGGGCTAAGAAGGAGAGTAAGGGATGTGGGAAAGGGTCTGACGTACTGGAGATCAGAGTAGAAGCCGGTCCAGCTTCTCTGGAGGGCAACTTGGCAATGTAACAAAAACTCTCATGCAGGCATACTTCTACTCAGTAATACCAGTTTTAGGAGGCTCAGTTCAGTAACATACACAGGTCTAAAAATTTTAAATAACCCACATGTGTAATAGAGTATGAAACAGTCATTAGAATCATGATAAAAACATTTTGACATGAATATAATATAAATATATTTATATACATTTCATTATATATTTTATATATAATATAAATATATATTTTTATATTTTGTCTTTAGAAAGGTAATAAACCAGTATGTATGTGTGCAGAGTAGAGTACAGTCTCCCATTGATAAGAAAAGTAAAATTATGGGATTGGGGAATATGTTCCTTAAGACACATTTACATATAAGCATAGAAAAGAATCTGAAGGGACATGTATTAAATGATAAATATGGTCCCTAACGGGTGATGCAATTGTGGTTAATTTAGTTTTGCTCAGCTTTATTTTCAACTTTTTTTCTACAATAAGCATGTTCTACTTTTGTCATTATATGTACTAATACAAGTCTAGACAATATCTTCTTTTTTGAAGTTATAGACTCTAAGTCTAACATCAACAATCATATAGACAAAAAGGGCTAACTTTTGCCAACCTTCAAAGTCTGGGTTCCAACCACCAGGAACTGCAGCAGACAGAGGTGATGGAGAGCACCCTCCTTCCTCTCGCCAAATGACAAGGAGAGGCCAGTCCTGGGCTCTTTCCCTAGGTCTGAACAACTCCCTTCTATCCACAACCACAGGTCAAATCAGGTGAGTTTCAGCTAGGTTAAAGAGTATATAAAAATGATTATAAAGATATTTTAAAATAAAACAAAAAAATAAGCTCTGGCCCTAGCAGAATTTCCTACTTCATTCCACTTACATGCTACCTTTCCTTAACTCTCTGCACTTCTCTAGTTGTAGCATTTTCCAAACTATGCTAGAAATACCCTGTGTGTTTTCTTTAAGGAATGCAAACTCTTTTCATCTTGATTTCCATTGTATTCCTTGTGCCCAGCACAAGACTCCAACAATAAGTGTTGAATGAATAGAGGATTAAATGAATGCATGGATGAAGACCATCAAGGAAGGACCAACTTAGCTCTCTTGGTTTTCCAAAACACAAACACAATAAAATCCAAGACCGGGAGACAGATATGTTTCCAAAGCTAATCAAAATAAGGCAGGCATCCCCAGTGGGGTAAGAAGTGATGACCCAAAATTGTGTATGTGGGGATTTGGAAGGGCTAACAAGGAGGGAAGGAGTGCTGCAAAAACATAGCTGGAATTAAGGCAAAGATGAATTGCTGCAGTTATATTCCACCATTATAAATGACATTACCATAAGGATGGAGGAACAAAGGTTGTTTAGTTTGCAGAGAAGTAGATTCTTGAATGGGTGAAAATTAAATCTGCTGGATGATTTGAAGTGGAGACAGCACACAGGATGATTTTAGCCACATAAACAAGAATGGCCTTGTGCAATGATTTCTATTCAAACCCCCTGGCTTCCTGGCCTAAGCTGATTATTATTAAGCATTTATGTGGCATTTCATATGTACAAGTACTTTACAATCATTTATTATTTATTCCTCACAACGTGAGAAAGCCACAAATCAAGGGCAGGGATAAAGTTAATACAATTTTATTAAACAAGAGGAGTGTGCCTAGCAGCAGGCTCAGCTACAACCAAGGAGTGTGACCTCACTGGAGAGAAACAACATGACAATTACTTTTTTTTTCTTTTTGTGTTGCAATTTACACTTTTAATCAGTATAAAGTCAGGTGATTCTGCACACCTGGGAGAACTCTTGGGACTCTGGCAGCCTGGTATGCCAACTCAAGGGAAAGCTTGCCTCTGAGTCTGTCACTCCTCTGGATTTTCTCCCTCCTTCTGACCCTCCATTTTTCCCTTTCTTCCTTCTGCTTTTTAGCTTTTATTTCCGATATTTATTTATTCTCTTTCTCTTTTTTCCTTCATGACCACATATCTCCTTTCCTTCCTTCATCTTTTTCTCTCTCATTTCTGTTTTTATTTCCTTCCTCCTTCTCTTTCTGTTTCTGATTCTCCTCACTCCTCTCTCTGCTTCTTTGCTTCTCTGTCTCTATGCGTCTCTGTCCCTCTCTCACGCACACATACACGCACACAGTCACTACACAGGGAAAAAAGCAGAATCTAAAATGTTGGGAGATGCAGAAGGTCATTTCTCCGTGAGGCAGCACTCCTTCACTGCCTTCTTTTGAGACCTGACACAGGGAAAATTTTAACTCAATTTGTACAGGGAGAATAATGCCACTGTTAATCCAAGTTGCTTGGAAGGTCATTTAAAAACCATTCCAGGTTGTTTTACTCCCACTGCTAGTGTTCTTCAGGCACTTCTCATAAATGCTAATGAATAATTCACCTTGGTAGTATAGACAAACACAGGCTGGCTGGTGGTGTTATTTGGAAATCATTCAAATTGACTAATTAGTCATTTCCTTTAGATCTTATTTAACAAAGGAAAAGGGATTTTGAGATATCTGGTGAATCATACATCATTACATTACTAAAATCTTAATAGTTCATATTAGTTTGAGGAAGGATTAACCCGATTTAGTCAAAAAGCCTAAATGGTTGCAAAGGTTAAAAATTATATATGAACTTACTGCAATCTAGGCAGAATTTTGTTAGTGAACAAAAATAGCTAGAGGTTTCATTGGCCCAATTTTGAGAAATGGATAATAATCATTTGTCATTAACACATGTATTGAAAACAAAGAACAGTAGATGAATGCTGTACATAAAATTCCTTTAAGTGTCATTCATTCATAACCACCTACTATGTGTTGGATGTACTGTTCTACGTGCTGCAGATAGAGCAGGGAACTGCAGAAAAGGTCCTTACTTTTACGGAGCTTAGATTCTAGTGGGAATATTTTATAAAGATAGAGAAAAACAATTTGTAGATGATAGATAGATAATAGACAATAAATGATAGGGATAAAAAGAAAGATGCTAGTTTATAGATAAAAAGATAATAGATGCTCGATATGGATAAACAGATGATATATAGATAGGATGATATATAGATAGGATATATAGATAGGATGATATATAGATAGGATGATATATAGATAGGAT
>NW_012117488.1:3580815-3593756 GCF_000951035.1 Colobus angolensis palliatus
GATATATAGATAGGATGATATATAGATAGGATATATAGATAGGATGATATATAGATAGGATGAGCCGATAGATGATATATAGATAGGATGAGAAATGCTCACAATGCTCACATTGTGAGAAATGCTAGGCAGAAAATAGAATGAAAGTGACTATGTGTATGTTTGGAGATGTGTTGGGTGTTATTTTTAGAGATTGGTAAGGAAAAGCCTTCAGGGAAGATGATAGAGCAAGGATCAGAATGCTGAGAAGAAGCCTGAAGAATTCCAAGGAAATTCTATGAAGACCTGAGAATTCCAAGGAAATGGATATGGATAAGCAAGGCTGGAAACAGTGGTGTGCTGAAATCCCAAGCAGTGGTAGCCTAGTGAGTAAAAGGATGGTAGGAGAAAGCTGTACCATTTGAACAGGCACCAAATGCTGTTGTTTCTTCCTTTTGCTTATCAAGCTCTTAATAGTTAATAAAAGGAAATTTTCACTTCAGTGACTGAGTCATCACAATTCTCAACTATTGATAAGAGCAAGGTGAGTTTGTTAAATTGTGACCAATGTATTTCTCTTCTGTACACATTCCCTTTAAACCTGTCATTCTCTCTTATTCAGGTCAATAGATGTGAGTCTCCAATGTACCAATAAAGGGAAACCTGAAGAACAAAGAAGTCACATTCTTTGCTTTTCAATATAGTGAAAGACAGAAAATAACTGAAGTAATGTATAACAAAGCACATTCTTGGATTTTGCCCTCCAAGGTGGTTGTAAGATCCTCCTAGTTATGTAGATAGAAGATGTCTACACTCTACTTGCCTCATTCCAACCCAAGCCAAATCCAGGAAAGGGAAAATAGATGCCTGACCTGAATAGCTTCCCTCTTGGGGCTGCAGGTGCTTTGCCAAAGCTCTTCTCCATGCCTTACTCCTTTACTAGGAAGCAAGGGTCTGCCCAATGTAAATTAGCCCCATTTCTGCTAGTCCCAGGGGTCATCAGCCGATAGTCTGAGTTACAAGACAGAGATGTAGTGGGAAATATGGCTTAAAAGACATTTTGGAGCCAGATGGGGATGGCTCTTTAATATAATGTCTGGTGACATATTGAGGCTTTGATTTGAGAGAAGTTACCAAAATAGCAGAGACTAAATGAATTGTAGGGATTGGAGTAAAGCTCCTCTGCATTTTTCTTTCCTTTTTCTATTCTTTTCCCTCCACCTGCCACCTCTTTCTCTTCTTTCTTTTTCTTTTTTCTTCTATTCCATTCCAAATGTAGGTTTTAATGAGCCATTTCTGGAACAACAAGAAATGTAATGCATGGATCAAATTGTAGAATGTCTCCAAGTCTCTGGTTTGCTGGGATCAGCCTGCCTTTGTCCCACTGCTGATCAGAAACTCAGTCTCTCACCATCCCCACACTCCTGAAGAATCTTAGGATCAGAAGCTCATCTTTCCTGTAGGCACTGCAGCTTCTGCTAGATTCTCAATCATTGCTTTGCTTGTAATCACCTGTACACACTGCTTAGTTTTCATGTCATACCATATTACTGGATATGATGTAGTCTTCCCAAATATCACCTACTAAAGATTATGTATATAGTGGATTTTACTGAGGATTTTGAATCAGCAGATGAGAGGTGGGATCATAGAATGGTTGGAAGGTGGATATATCACAGTGGGCCACAGTTAACTTATAAAGAAAAAATAGTTGACTTTGTTCTTAAAAGCCTCAGTCATTACACACTAGGAAATTTCTGTTTGTTTTCTCAATACGGTTTTACCCCCTCAGGATGCTGAAGATATGCTTTCTTCCTAGTTTCCCACTTTTTCCCCAGGTTCACTTGTTCCTCCCTTCGAAAGCCGTTTGATTTTATAGGCAGAGTGGTTTATCTCTCTCTTTCTCTCTCCTAATCCAAACGAAACATCCTCTAAGAGCTATCCAAGGCCAAGAGAAAAATAAGAGTGTCTTTTCCCTAAAAAAGTTTCCATAACCAGTTCTTAAACTTACTGCATTTCTCCCCCACATGGAAAGTGTTTTATTTGTCACCATTTCTTAGTCTCCTCTTTCATTTCTCAAGACAAATCAGGCTCTTGGAAGGTGCAAGCCTGTGTGTTTGTGTGTGTGTGTGTGTGTGTGTGTGTATGTGTTTCTGTGCATATAGCAAAAACATGACTCAATTGGGCAGGTTCAGTCTAACATAAACAGGAGAAAACTTATTTTTCAATCTCAACAATTTTTATAATTGTGATGATACTTAACCTATTGATCACCTCTGCATTTTGATATGAAGACCTTGCAGACAACGAATAAAAGAAATTTGTTCATCTCTTCCTCCTGTCACTACACTGCTCCAAAGAGAATTTATACATGATAACTCCAAAGGAACAGTTTTACTCTTCTTCCTCAAAATATAAAAGAATTTTCTTGGCAAATAAAAATGATTGAGCACAAGTAGATCTCAGAGTTTTAAAAAGTATTCTAAAGGCTACTATAGAGCTCTGAATTTGTTTTTAAAAGTAATGTGCTATGCTGAAGAATTCAGGAAAAAAGAGTAGATAAATCCAAGTCTGTAATTTCACAGAATCGTTTCAAATGTGAAATGCTGCAGTCTTAGCAAGTCACTCTCTTAGTGTGAAGGAGAAGATGTGCCCCATTTACACTTGACCTCTTTGTTTTCATTATACACAGATTCTCTAACTGAAGGTGGATTTGTAATACAAAAGTGTTTGTTGGAGATTCTTTTATTTTCAAAGCCTGAACTTCTATTTTTTTGTATATAGGTCTATCTGTATGTCTATTACTAGTGGTGACTTAATTTTAAAATACATGTATATACTTACATACATATACGTATTTGTATGTACACATACTGACATATATACACACACAACAGTCTGAATTTACAAAACAAATAAATGACAAATTACATTTATATATGCAGCTAAAAGCAGAGCTTTTCTTCCTGAAATGGGGGCAGCTGTTGAAGGAAGGTAGAGGGAGAAAATAGAACCTTGCTTGGCTTGCATCTCGCCCCTTGTGTCAGCTTTCTGTAAATACACCTTGCAAACTACTAACGTAGGAGGAAATTGTACATATATCTGTACAGAATTAAACAATCTTCAAAGTGTTTTTTAAATAGCTATACACCAAGTTTATTAAAATATACCTCAATATCTACTCATTTGCAATTCTGCTTTTTCTGATAAACTACTACCTTTAAGACACCCTCCTGAGAGTTCCCTTGGTGGGAAGGAATCATTTGGTGCCCATAATGTTTCACCAGCATGTCGTTACTACACCTTGTAGTGCTAGCAATGTTGCATTTTATTATATTGTGAGCGCCTTAAAGCTAGAGTCTTCTTTATCTTTGTGTCCAAGAGCCTGATATGATGCCTAGATCAGAGTTATATATGACCAATAAACACACCTATCTTGTAATTTGTAGAATGAAAGTGTTTTTAAATGAAAAACGCCAGGCTCATCTGTATAGCAAAGAGTAAGAAACTTTGATTTTGGGGTTGCAACAGTATACTATTTCTCTCTTTCAAATTCAGTTGGAATAGACTGGTATGTTATCAAATTAAAAATAAAGTTCCTCATTTACAGAATAAATTAAAATTAATTTTTTCTTAATGCTTAAAATTATATGGGCTTCCTTGAAATAAGTAAGATGTTTGAGAGATTAGGATCTTAGACCTGTCAAATAATTAGTGTTAGAATCATTGAATTTTTTTTATTATTTTAATATGTTTCCAATTAGAAATTAAAGAGAAAAAGTGGGTATGAGGAAGTCATGAGATTAAAACAATCCTGTAATCAAAATTGAAGCTTCTTTATTCTGCTATCTATGTAAAGTCATGGAGAAAATGTGAAGATAATTATAAGAACAAGAGGCTTAATAGAGTCTAAAATCATAAGATTGGAAATTGCTTCCCAAGATCCCTCTGTCATGAGCACTTTGAATGAAAGATGGCTTCAGTTGCTTTTGAATCAAGAAGGTACTGAACAACTACATTTCTGACTGACTGGGGAAAGGGGAATGGTTAATAGGAGTGGGCCATACTCCCTTCTCTTGGGTGCCATCAGATCACCAGTTCTGACTTGCTTTGAAAATCCTCTTCTAATTTATTTTAAATTTTTCTATTAGCATGAAAGTGTTTGGTAAGAGGTTAGCCATGTTTGAGGGTAGGAATCTTTGCTAGTGTTTTGCTAAAGGAAATAATATTCTATGATGTATTGTTATAACTTGGTAGGAGCTTCCAATTGGTGGATGGAAATGTACTCCACAGAAGACAACATGCCATACTACTCCCATTTTTTATTTTCCTAGAAGAAAGACTATGGAAAAGATATGCTGCATTCTTGTGTAATTATTAAACAGAAAAGTACTTCTTTCAGATTCTTTTGAAGTAATCACAAGGCATTTTTGAAAGCTCAGCAAAGGGAATGCCCCATGTGTTTCTTTTCCTTCTTTTTCTGATTCTCGGCCATGGAAAGGATGAAAGAAACGCCCTTAAGTAGAAGACTTAGCTTCTGCTTAAACTACTGAAAGTTTTAACATTTTTTAAAGTGAGTATGAAAGCGTAGTAGTCACAGGACTAGTTTCTTAAGAATCCATAGGTACAACTTAAAAAGCTAGAGAAGCTTCTGAGGGGAACCGATATGAAAAGTCAGAAGCACACAAAATTCCAGAAAAAGTCTAAACTGTTGATAACATTTGCACTAGAATAGATGAAAAATAATACTGTATTTATTGAGAAATATCCCAACCCATTTTTGTTTGTCTTATCGTACAAAAATATTCTTTTAAAATTATGTGCTCAATTAAATGTGTATTATATACTTTGTTTAGATATTCAAATTGAGTTATATTTTTTGTTAAAAGTAATAATCAATATTTGTTTTTATATCAGCCATAATGTACCTGTGCAACACACACACACACACACAGTCTTTGGCTTATGTGCTGTTTGGTCTAGGATGTGCACCACTGCTAGCGTGAATAATCAAATACAATCACAGAAATATTTTCAAGAGAGTAAAAATGTTTTCTGAATAACAGCACTGAAAACTCAAATCCCTGTGTGGGTATTTGGGCAGAAAGGAAAAGTACTCACAGAATACCAAATACTTCTGGCAAACACCTGTCCTGGCTCTGTGGTGCCTCATTTCTGCTGGGCTGGTGCTGATGCCATTCTGATTTTTGAATATTATTTAAAGTTGTTCCTTGTAAACTACGAAATTATAAAGTGACAGACAAGCCTTCTAAAATTTTTACAAGCTCACATCCATATATATGAATATATATCTATATTATCATATATATGAATATATATCTATATTGTATATATGAATATATATGATATACATTAATATATCGATATTATATATTATATATGAATATGTATATCTATTACCATAGATATATATATGTGATGATATCCTAGAAAAAGATCAACTAGTATATTTACAAGAATATTCACTGAGGCATTGTTTGTTCTGGCTAAAAAATAGGAAAAAACCTGCATGCCCATCATTAGGGGAATGAGTGAACTCTGGTATACTCTTATTTTGGTACATTCTGCAACAATAAAAACGCATGGGGTAAGCTGGGTGTGGTGGCATTCATCTTTAATTCCAGGAGGCCGAGGTGGAAGATCACCTGAGCCTAGGAGCTTAAGGCTGCAGTGAGCTATGATTGTGCTACTGCACTCAGCCCAGGTGATGGAGTGAGACCTTGTCTCTAAAAAATAATTTTTTTTTAAATGAAGTAGATCTATTTCTATTGTCACGGAAAATCTGTAAGATATTTTCTTTGGTTAAAAAAAAGTTTACAAAAAACAGCTTCAGGAAAATACTATTTGTGGAAACAAAACTAGTGAAATTAATATCACACACATATGTATAAATTCGGAGAAAATGGTTCTGAAAAAAACACCACACCAGTGACAGTGGTTAGCTTCATAGATGACACAGGATATCCCTATAGGATATACAAGGATACACAGGATATGTAAGGGTCAAAGGCAACCTTAATCTTATTACCAATGTTTTCATTCTTACAAGAGGAATGCATTTAGACATTATTTGTTAAACTATTTTTTTCGTTAATAAATTTGTTTACAGGCATTGCAAAAGAGCCCCAGATAGCTGTGGCAATACACTACCTGGCTTCTCTCCTTCATACCCAGGTAACTCTTTCAGATATGGCCCAATCTCTAGGGGTAGTACAGGGCAACTGACCTATGTAAAACCCTCCACTCATGCTGGGGCAGAGCGTGCTGGGAAAGTAGCTATGTGGCTCCTTCCAAAATATAAACCTGTTTGAAAATGTTTCACTCTGGATACATAACAGCCCATTTGAGTGTCTGTTCTGTTTTCCCGCCCCAGTAGTTTTTTAAATGTGGTTTTTACTGACTAATGAATGCAAAATGTATTATTTTCAGAAGACATAATATATGGGGTTTAACAAAACAAGGTATAAACTGATAGATTACAAAGTTAGTTCAGGTGATCAGAAAAAGGATCAACTGAATATAAATTTCCTCATTCTGGTAAATCAGCATTCTAGATGTTAAAAAGATAAACTGAGCCATGTACATGGCAGGGAAGATATGTTAATAACAACCCTTGGCCATAACAGACCTTCTGTGAAAACCTATCCTTGCCCTGAGTAGGTGATAGACTTGCTGGTTATATGCTATAACCTTTCGTAGAACTGTCTTTTCTTCCTTCAGTTTGGATAACAAATTAATTGTTGCCTCTTAATACACAATAAACTTTAAGAGGGTAGGGATCATGCATGTTTTCACTCACTGTGTGTGTGTGTGTATATATATATACACATATATGTGTGTGTGTGTATATATATACACATATATGTGTGTGTGTGTATATATATATGCACAAGGTCTGCTAAGTAATTCACAACTGAATTAATGAATGAATTAAATGAATACAATAGCTGAATTTACATGATAGGGGAGGGCAAGTAATTCAATGAAAATCAGCTTAAGTTTCCTACTACCTTAGAAAATAAAGCTGAAACCACTTTGTAAACTGAAGAGCAATTTAGATGTCATTCTTGCTGTTTTAGTGAAAATAATGAAAGTAAGTATCTACTATATGTCACTCATTAGTCTTCAAATAAGGGTTATGATAATGATGAATGGACCACAGCAGAAATAACTGAAATTACTACAGGGAATTTCACCCTGGGGTCTTCCCACAAATCTGACCAATTTCACCCTAAAGCCTAGGAGGGTGCTTGATTGTGATACTATTGCTGATGTCTTGACTTTGATGTATTACTCAGATGGCACTAGCATAGCCACAGCGATGACTAGTACTATAAACCCTTAAGTAGAGCTTACTCTGTGCCAGGCACCCTTCTGAGGTCTTGACATGTATAACCTTAGTTCATTTTCTCCCTAAAGAGGTAATATCTGCTTGTTGTAGAAAACTTGAACTATAAAAAACTGAATTTCTGTTTATCCTTAATGAATCTTTCATTTTAATACTTACAAGGTTATTTTGTTCTTGGAAGGTTATATGGAATTTTAAAAATGTTATTCTGAAAGGCCTAATTTTTAATACAATGTCTAATGTATTTGCACATATTTTGTAACTAATATCGTTGGCTATGTATTTGCAATGTTTTATGAATTTTAGTTTTTATTTGTTGGTTTTTATTTTTCCTACACTGCTATATCCTTAGTTTTCTGTGTTTCACTATGTAGATTATATCTTGATTTTTTTTCAAAGCTTCTATACTTTTTTGGAAGACATTTGATTTTTAATTCTGCCAGTGATTGTCTTTTAGTTTATTACATATGCAATTCAATCTGAATTTCTCTAATTATCAAAAATAAGCACAAAGGGATAACATAAATTTTCCTTGATGTCTAATGGAGAATTTAGCAGGCTGACTAATGTCATGCCACATTCTAATCTTTGTTGATTGTGGTTGTAGATTCAACACACTATTTATTATACAATTATCATTTTTATTGTGTAATCCTTTTCCATTAGTTATTTTTTATTTACCACCGAAATTAATAATCACTGCAGCAAAAGAAATTCATACTCTCATCTGTAGGCATATTTTATTATTCTTTAGCAATAATGTTGTTTAATAATAACAGGAAGAAATATATATTTGATACTTTGATATCCCAAACACAATGCCATATAAACTATTTCATTGTATAGGCACCATAATTATCTGATGAAATACCTATTTTTCTCTCCATTTTCATAGAAAAGGACCCGAAATTCCAATTGATTAGGTAATTTACCCAAGGTCAGTAAATTAAACAAATAAGTGTCCAAGTTGTTGTGATTTGAATCCAGCACTGTCAATGTAAGGAAGCCTGAACTCTCATAAACTGCACTCCACCACTACATAAATGTTTCATTTATTTACCTCCTTTAATGTTGCACTTCAGTTTTTCAACACATAGTATGAAATATATAATGTGGGATAGATAATCTGTTGGATAAAAGGCTGAGTCCCTGCTCTCATTGCCCCAAATCTCATGTTGATGAGAGTCAAATGAAGAAGCCATGATGTTAACATGTAATAAATGTTATGATGTGAGAATTACAAGTGCTAAAGAATTGCCCAACAGTGCCTGCACCTACTCTAGGCATCAGGGCAGCCACTGCAGAGACAGGGAATTTTTTGGTGGAGAACTGGGAATGTGAGGAACTTGATGACTAAGAAGTTGGAAGGTGGTGGATATGACTGGACAGTCAGATCATTTATCATTTTTGATGGAAAAAAATAAAATGACAGACATAAATAAGAAGAAGTGATGAGAGATGAGGCCAAAGAGGGGCCCACAGGTTAGTTAATAGAACTTGCTTCTGTCCTGAATTTTGCTTTTATTTCAGAATTTTTCTATTTTAGTTTGTAGAACTGCTAATGGTTTATGTCTTTTTGTATTTGTCCATGGCTATTAGCATTGCTATTTAGAGTAGGCATATATAGCACTGGAAATTTGCTGTCATGTTCTTGTAAAATTTAACATGAAAATTTCACTTCTAAAAGTATTCTGTATGTTGAAAAGGAAATTCTAAGACGACAGCTTCAAATTTACGTTTATTGAGCTGTTGGAAATGATGAGAAGCTCAGTGGAGCTCATACCCTCATCAAGTTATTAACATGTTTCTGTTGGTTTTTGAGGAATAGTCTCTGAAAAAGTCATTGGAATATTAATGAAAGTTTTATGATGAGATAAAAATTCTACAACTAGAACAAAAAATGTGCATTAATCAAAAATAATGGTGGAGTACAATTTCCATGGCTACCAAAATATTATTCTGGTTTTCATTAAACTGAGAAGTGAAATGAATATCTTATAAAGAGGCAAATGGAGTTTAGCTCAGTTATACTGGCTTAGAAGCAGCACAAATCTCACTTTTTTTTTTTTTTTTTTTTTTACTTTCAAAAATGGTCAACTGAATCTCAAACGTTTAACATAAAAAACCATAGTAACAGTGCTTACACTATAAATGTGATATAGGTAAAAAGTGATCAATATTGTCCAAATCGAACACAAATTTGCATAAATATTCTATACATATAATAATTTAACAAGGGTAGAAATGATGGACCCTAACATATTTAGAGACTCGAAACTAGCAAATATAAAGGATGGAGATCAACCTTTCCCTTCCATATTATTTGCAAAATAAATATAATTTAGCCTTAAACCAAGCCTGTAGACAGAAGTAATTGAAAGCCTGAATTTGGAGAAGAATATAAATAGTGAGGTAATGCACGTCATATGTGTAATGAAGACCATAGATGTGCTTTGTCTGCCATCTCTGGTCTCCACCAAAAACAAAAACAAAAACCCCTCATACTTTAATAGACAATGAGAGGAATTCTTGGGAGTGGGGATAGAAATGGAGGTGGTGTGTAAAGTGTGCTAACATCTAGATAGGGAGTCTCAAACTTCAGGAATTAGACAAAACATTGGTCTCAGGGATGGATGGAGTAAGGGTTTCTGGAAGATTTACAGCAACTTTTTCTCAGATTATTGGTAAGTGTCTTGGTATTTATTTTTCTTTAAATGAAATAAAATTTCTTTTGCTGAAAGTAAACCAAGCACGTGAAAGTCACTAAATCAGAAGCAGGGGAACAATTCAGAGCATTGGACTCTGGATTTAGACACTCCAGGGCCCTAGCTCTGCCATTTACAATCAAGCACTTTACCCACCTGTCTCAGTTTTCTCATGCATTAAAATAGAAACAAAAATACCTAACTCACAGATGGTTGCCAAGACTAAAACAGAGTGAGTATGTAAAGATCCTAGTTCAATGGCAAATACAGACCCTGTAAAAGTGATTAGATAACGAAGACACCAACAATGACTGTATGATAACAATGATGATGTAGGAAGAAAGCCTCAATTAAGTAAAGATGTATAATCATCGATTCTTTTAAATGGTTGCTTGGTATTCCTCTTTAGCTGGAAATAATTAGAAACTATAAGATGTCAACCTAAGATAGCAGCAAGAGCTACTGCTTTCAGTAAGAGCAGGTGCAACGTCAGAGATGAGCCCCCAACACCGAGTAACTTTCAGTCAAACCCTATGAGGCAGTCGGAACCCAGGGCAAGTAATTGAATCATGGGCTGTCAAATCTGGAAAGTTCCTCTGTTTAAATCTACTCTTGGAGCCCTGGTTGCTGTCCACCTGCTTCTCAATCCTCCTTCCTTGCAGAAATAATTTATCCAGTTGATTTCCAGGACACTTTTCTCCCTTGGTTCTCCTCCTAAACGCTGACAGCGATTTCTCAGTCTCTATTGCATGATTATTTTTTGTACGTCCTTCCTCTAGGTAATAGGATGGATGCCTCAGCACTACTTTCTCAGAATTCTTTATTTATTCTCTGCTCACTCACTAGGTAAACTTACCTAGTCAAAGCTTTTAAACTAGACTATACCCTGATAACTTCCATATTTATAGCTCAGCTCTGACTTCCCTGAAATCCAGAGTCCTGTGTCCAGCCATTCGCTCATCTGCCCATCTTTCCACTTGGCTATCAAAATAGCATCTCAAACTTCACATGTGAAAAAGACTTCCACCCCAAATATCCAACCTCCGCCAACTTCCTCAGTTTATTAAATTCCAACTCCACTTTTCATTTACTCAGGTCCCCAAATTTGGATTCATCCTTGATTTGTATCTTTTCCCTCATACCCTAAATACAAGTGACCAAAAAAGTTCCATCCAATTTATGTTCAAGTATATTCAGAAAATCACCCTTTCACCATTTATACCTCACTCTTACCCCGCCCCTTCCACCCCTGCCAAGGGGTCCAGACCACTGTCTTCTCCCTCTTAAATTATCACCATAGCCTCCTAACTGTTTCTCTGCTATAACACGTGCCCCACTACTGTTTATGCTCAAGAAGCAACTAGGACTAACTTTCACAAAATAATTTAGATAATATCCCTTCTCTATTCAAAACGCTCTAAGGTTTTCAACATTACCCAAAATAAAATTGACCCACATTTACCCAGTTGCTCATTTTCTCTCTGACTCACCTCTCATGGCTTTCTCCTTAATCACTGTTTGCCAGTCACATTGCCTTCTTTGTTGTTCTTCAAACACTCCAAGTCTACTCCTTTCTGAGGCCTTTTGAACTTATTCTTAGCTCTGCCTAAAATGCCATTCCCCCAAATATCCACAGGTCTTGCTGGCTCACTTCATTCAGGTCATTTCTTCTCAAACTTCACATGATCCTAGAGGATTCCCCTGTCCAGTCCACACACACACACAAAAACCCTCCACCCCCTCACCCATCATTTTGAGATACTTTGCTTCACCAAATGCAACATATTCTAGATTGTTTATTCCTCTATCTTATTTGCTTTACTGCCATATTCTTGATATACCTAGAAAATTGCCTGGCTCATAGAAAAAAAAAATTAGTATTTATTAAAAGAGTGAATGAATGCCTAAAATACAATATAAGAGTGCAGTGTTATACCATCAATGGGAAAAATATCTTCCAATCCTTGGTTGAGATTTTTGAAAGCAAAGTTTAGTTGCACAGTGAGTACTTAGAATCTATACCTAGTAAGGATCCAGTAAGTACCTGATTGAAACTGGACTGCCTTACAGTTTTAAAATGTCAGCTTGTGAGGCCTTTCCCCCTAAAGTTATAATCTTAGTCAGGGGGAGTTTTAATGATCATTTTCATTAAAAAGAAAAAAAAAAGGACCTCCACACACCTCTTCTGAAGTTCTAGTACATTTTTCTTTAAAATGTACTTATATCATTTCTGGGATAGAAGGCAATTTGGCTACACATTAAAATAAGATTTTTGGAGCCAAGGAATTCTCTACCCTTCTCCCTGAGGTATCTACTCTACCTTCCAGTAAGATCTCTTGGTATAAGCCTGGATAAACAAAGTAAACTGCACATATATTAATAGGAAAACAGCTGTTGCAAGAGCAATATCACCAACTAATATTAGGGCAATATATTTCAGTCTCTGAAGACAAAGAGCTTTTCAGTTCACCTTTGCATTATAACATTTGCACATTCATAAAAAAGGGGGAGGGGAAGGTATTTTAAATCAAGAATTGGACCCCTTCAGAGGAGACTTTGAATTAGGATGCAGATCACTCACACTAGAAGGGAAAAGAACAGAGCCAACACCTTGTTAACCTGTGTTTGTGAAGCATTTTTCTTTTTTTCTTGTTTGTTTTAACCAACATTATTGGCCAGATAGTGTTCCATGGGACTTGCGTGCATGGGGCCAACCCTGTTACTGGATTCCCTGGCTGAGCTCCCTTTCTCCCACCTTGGAAGACTTCTGTCTTGTTTCCTTTCTCCCTGGCTCCCACTGTCTCTCTTAATCTGCCCATTTCATTTTTTTTTTTTTTTTGCATTGTAATTTCTTTATTTGAAAACTAATAGTAATTAACATGCACTAG
>NW_012117488.1:3593806-3671080 GCF_000951035.1 Colobus angolensis palliatus
AACAGACACATGAAAAAATGCTCATTATCACTGGTCATCAGATAAATGCAAATCAAAACCACAATGAGATACTATCTCACACCAGTTAGAATGGCGATCATTAAAAAGTCAGGAAACAACAGATGCTGGAGAGGATGTGGGGAAATAGGAACACTTTTACACTGTTGGTGGAACTGTAAACCAGTTCAACCATTGTGGAAGACAGTGTGGCGTTTCCTTAAAGATCTAGAACTAGAAATACCATCTGACCCAGCCATCCCATTACTGGGCATATACCCAAGGATTATAAATCATGCTGCTGTAAAGACACATGCATGCATATGTTTATTGCGGCATTGTTCACAATAGCAAAGACTTGGAACCAACCCAAATGTCCACCAATGATAGACTGAATTAAGAAAATGTGGAACGTATACACCATGGAATATGATGCAGCCATAAAAAAGGATGAGTTTATGTCCTTTGTAGGGACATGGATGAAGCTGGAAACCATCATTCTCAGCAAACTATCACAAGGACAAAAACCCGAACACCACATGTTCTCACTTATAGTTGGGAACTGAACAGTGAGAACACATGGACACAGGAAGGCGAACATCACACACTGGGGCCTGTCATGGGGTGGGGAGAGGGGGGAGGTATAGCATTAGGAGATATATCTAATGTCAATGACGAGTTAATGGGTGCTGCACACCAACATGACACATGTATACATATGTAGAAAAACCTGCACATTGTGCACATGTCCCCTAGAACTTAAAGTATAATAATAATAAAAAAGAAAGTTTCGGTTTCTATTTTAACATCTGCTTATCTTAGTCAGAGTATGACACAATTTGAAACATAGAAGAGTCACCAAGAGATTTTTGTTTTGCATTGCCTATGAGGACTGAAGTGTAGCTAAAAATTTATAGGCATTAATTTATGGGTACTTCCATTTTCTTGATGATAAGACAATGGGGATAAAATGCATAGGTTACATTCTCCCATATACAACATTAAAGGGAAATAATCTTGGCTGAAGATTAATTTGGGGATTAATATTTGAGGGGGCACTGGCTGTACATATGAAATAACCAGGAAGGTCAAGAAAAATCAGAGTAGTAAATACAATAAGTAAAACAAAACAGTAACAAAAAAGTCAGACACTGAATTGGAAAACATGCATATGCGTTCATGCCAATTTATATCATAAGTACCCTGAAATTGGAGTCAGCATGACAGAATGGAAATAGTTTGCCTATGGGATCAGACAAAGAGCATTGTAATTTCTTTATTTGAAAACTAATAGTAATTAACATGCACTAGACACCATGCTTAGCACTTCACATTCATCCACTTGGTTCAAACTCACAGCCCCTCTATGAGGTAGGTACAATTTGCAAAGCATAAAATTAATTTTGCAATTAAATGAGAAAAGATACACAAAAGCTTCTATAAAAGCACATTGTAAGCTTGTATGTAGTTATGAAGTACATGTGATTTTTTGATACATGCAAACAACGTGTAATGGTCAAATCAGGGTATTTGGGATATACGTCACCTCAAACATTTATCATGGGTACAAAAATATTGTTACACAGAAGAAATAAGTTCTAGTATTTTATAGCATAGTATAGTGACTATTGTTACAATAATTTATTCACTGTTTCAAAATAGCTAAAAGAGAAGACGTGGCTTGTTCTCAACACAAAGAAATGATAAATGTTTGAGGTGATGTATATCCCAAATCTGCCCATTTCAAATCCTCCTGATTCTAAGAAACTGTTCCATACATCTCCACTATACATTCATTTTGGCTGTGTCTGAATTACACACTGTTGATACCCTCACCATCATCTTCAGCCTACATATTCCTTCTATGTCTGCATTGAGTGTGTACATGTGAGCATATGTGAGTGTTTTGTCTTTCCCAGCTAACTGGTAGCTCATTGAGATTAGAGGTAGGTTTTGTATATTAAGCCATCTCTTAAAGAATACTCTAGTATATAGTCTGGGAAAGTGGGTGCATGTGAGTGTGGGCACTGCATGGGGTTATGGGGAGGAGTCTGAGCTTTGCAATCTGGAACTACTGCCTACTCGTTGTGCGGACTTGCCAAGTTCGCACATAGTGGGAAATAAAAAAAATGTCTTTTTCGAGGGTTGGTTGCAGGGATCGAAAGAAATAATGTACATTAATTTAGCTAGTTCAGAGCCCAGCAAATAGCAAGTTCTCACTAAATGTTGACTTGGAATTGAGTGACTAAGTAAGTATAAATTAGTGATGGATTACATGTAGTTATTGCAGAACAAAATGAAGCAGCTAGAGTCACAGAGGGCTCATTTCATCCATTGTGGTATAGGCTGAGAAATGAAGAACTTGGTTGTGGAATCAGACAGGCCTGAGTTCAGCTCTGCCATTCCCTAGCTGTCTGACTTACAGATACTTTTAAAGACTTTCAGACCTACATTTTCCTCATGGAAACATTAATGCTTATCTCACAGAGATGTTACAAAGATTATGGGACTGTTATGAAAGAACCCCTGCAGAGTTAATAAATGCAAGTTTGTTAATTTGTTTCTGGGGCTGATCGCTTTTGGAGCTACAGTGAATGGATTCCATTACAGCTCAGGACTTTGACTTCAGTTTCTGTGGCAGACGCTGTTCACTGAGTGCCCCACTCTGCTCTCTCCTTCTTTGAACACACAGCTAGACTACATTTCCCAGGATCCTTGCGCTTAGTGTGGCCAAGTGGCTGCCATCTCCCCAGTGGAATATAAATAGACACATTGCATGCTACTTTCAGAAATGGCCTGTAAAAACCTTTCAGTCATTTTCCCCCATATTGTTTCCCTTCCACCAGCTGGACACAGATGATAACAGTGCACGTGGGGATGATGGAACAAAAAGATGACAGACAGGAACCTGGCTTCCTGGATGAGCAGATACTAGCTGCTTCACCAACCTGAACACCTGACCAGGACTCCTACGTGAAAAGATAAACAGACAAACTTCTTTTCATTAGCCATGAAAAGTCCTTGGTCTCTCTGTTATTGCAGATTACTCTATCCTAATTTAATTTACTCCTTTTGTTCTATCCTCCAAATTCTAGCTTTTAATACTATTTCTACCAGCAGTATGTAAGCATATTATTTCTATACCAGTTGACTTTCAAGGTTAAAAATACTACATCTTTTTAAAAATAAGATTAAAAATTTTATATATTATTATTATTATTATTATTATTGAGGCAGAGTTTCACTCTTATCACCCAGGCTGGAGTGCAATGGTACGATCTCAGCTCACTGCAACCTCTGCCTCCCAGGTCAAGCAATTTTCCTGTCTCAGCCTCCCGAGTAGCTGGGATTACAGGTGTGCACCACCAAGCCCGGCTAATTTTCGTATTTTTAATAGAGATGGGATTTCACCATGTTGGCCAAGCTGGTCTCAAACTTCTGACCTCAGGGGATTTGCCTGACTCAGCCTCCCAAAGTGCTGGGGTTACAGGTGTGAGCCACCTTGCCTGGTCAATTTTATATATTATTCATGATTTACTTTCTGTCTTTTGGGTGCTGTTTGTCATGTAACTACTTCATTATCTATTGAGTTATTCACATTATTCTGCGAAGATTTATAAAACTTCATACAAATAATTATTATCCTTTTGTTGCATTTTGTTTTTTTTTTTTACAACCAGTACTTAATGATACATAGTTATTACACTGACAAATCTTTTCTTTATGGATTATTCAGTTGCTTTCACGTATTAAAAGTCCTTCCATGCTCTAGGATTAGATATGCATTTTTCCTCTTGAAAAAAATTCTCAGACTGAATGCACACTATTCTACCTATACTTGGATTTCTGGGCTTTTATGTAACCTTGCCTTTCAATGTACTTAATACTGATCCCTAGCATCTTTTTAAAACACGACAACTTTATCTTAGTTACTTTCTTTTTCTTTCTAATTAAGCATTTGGGATCTAACTGATGTGAGGAATATTTTCCTATCTAGTATCCTTTTATTTTGTCAGTATATCTCTCATATCTCTTTAAGTTCTTTGTCTAATTTATTAATATTCTTACCAGTGCTTTGAAGATTTCATTAACATGCTGTTTGCCACTTCAGATGCTATTAGTAAAGATGGTTCAATAAAGCAGAAATAAACTGACCCCCTATTATCTGGTTAGCCAGTCTGTATATTCCAACCTGACACCTACCTTTCTATATTATATTCATCTCATGTTTGCTATATTCAGATATTTAAGATCTACATATGCAGCTAATTTAAATTAATTTGGTTATCAAGATTTCACAAGATGCTGCATCCAGCACTTTACTATGTGCACTATCAAGACACAAGATCAAATAATCATCTAACACATTCCTTTTGGCTAATCTAATCTTTGTGATGCCAGCCAAAAAGTTTCTAGTTAGTCTAATCTGTCTTATTCTTTGTGAATCTAGGCTATTTATTGCCAGTGGCCTTGGTTTCTCAGAGTTGGATTATCTCTTAGGAGGATTCTGGATACATTTTCTTCAATATAAGACTCAGAATGAAATATTGAGAAGGCCAAGAGTCTAACAAGAAACAAACTGAGCAAAGGAGTAATCTAATTCCAATATCAATCAATCAATCAATCAAAGTTTTTACAAACATGGGCTCTGCACAGTCCTGAGTGTTAAAGGAAATATAGACATATAAGACATATACTGTTTTAGTTAGGGTTCTTTTGATTGCAAGGATCAGAAGCACAGCTCAAGCTAATTAGAACACCAGAGGAATTTACTGGAAGGTTCTGGGTTAGCTCACAGAATTGAAGGGAACAATACTATAGACATTACCTAGGAACATCAGAAATGAAATAAAAACTGGAGACTTGGTGTCTTGAAGTCGTGTCTCTCATTCTCTCTTCCTCTTATCTCTAGATGTCAATTCATTCCCTTTTATTTGTTTGTTTATTATTTATTATAAGGAATTGTCTCATTAGAGTATGGAGGCTTGCAAGTCCCAAGATCTCCAGGGAGAGTGAGCAAGTTAGGGACCAAGGCGAGGAGATGGTTTAGTTTTCATCTGAGTCTGAAGGCCTGAGACCCAGGAAGAGCTGATGTTTCCATTTGAGTCCAAACACAAGGGGAAAAAGCAACTTTCTAATTCAAACGCAGTCAGAAAGGAAGAATTCTGTCTTAAGGTGATGATCAGATTTTTGCTCTAGTCAGGACTTAGACTCATTGGATGAGGCCTACTCACATTTGGGACGACAATCTCTCTTACTCACTCTATCAATTTAAATGTTAATTTCATCCAAAAATACCCTCACGGAAACATCCAAAATAATCTTTTACCAAATGTCTTGTATTCCATGGCCCAAGTCAAGTTGACACAAAAAAGTTAACCATCATAGAAAACATCTGCCATTAGCTAAGAAGTCCCATCCTAACATCTTGAGAACCAAAGAGACAGGGTATCTTTCCTTCCCTTCCTGCTCCCATTTGGAAAATCTAAGAGAAGAACTCTTATTAGCTATCCTACAAACAAATCACCATTTCTACCAGGATGCAGTGTTATAATTGGTTTATCCTTGGTGATCTGGTTATTTCTGAGATTGGAGGGATGAGGTAGGATATTTTAACTAGTACTTTTTATCTCCAACAAAAACATATATCTAAAATTGGCAAGAGGCAATTCTTCCAGAGAAATAGAGATGGAGCAGTAAAAAGAAGCCAAAGCAGTAAGTAGCCACAATACCTATTATGCTCTCAAAGAGCTTGTAGCTATTTGCAAGAGCAAAGTCAACACAGTAATTCATGAGCAGCATATAATGATGTACCCCACACTGACATATCCAAAAAGTGCATAGTGGTTCATAAAATAGAAAAGTCCAAAAAGGTTGTTATATAGTCAGAGAATGCTTAATAACAAAGGTAGAATTCAAACTGGGCCTGTTAAGACTTAGATATACATAGGAATACTAATTGAAGCCTTTGACGTGAGGACAGTAAGGATAGAATGATAAGCTATTGAGGAGAATTTCTACAGCAGAAAGAAAGGAGGGCAGTGTCATGCAGTCAGTTATGGAGGGGCTTGAAGAAGCACACATACAAACATACCCTAGAAAATCACCTAATTAACCTTCTTTTTATGTCATGGATCTAGGCACAAAATACTTTTCCCACCTTTTTTCTTACCTGAAACTTGAGTGTTTCCTACAAATCCATTTTTTTCTTAGTTAGGTTGACTATATGCTTTATCATTCAGACTGAAACACTTTTGGCTTACACTGGGAATGGGCTTGATAGTCTTCTCATTCTCATGTGACTTCTCAACCAATATTCCTTTATTCTCAAGTAAAAGTATGTAGTCACATGAGATCATGATCACTGCTGTTTTTTACCAACTCATTTTTCCTAGCTCTTGGTCACTAAGGACTTGGAAACAGTCTTCATAGTCTACCCCAAGTTTAGTAACACTATGAATCCATGTGTAGTAACCATGCAAATACTGTAAACCCAAGGTTTCTTGGCTTGTTCACCTCTAAAGTCTTTCTCTACTTTTCATTTCACTCTCTCTTTGCTATAGAAACTCTCTGAACTTGTGTCTATTCAGAATGAACTGTGTCATTTCTATAATCTTAAATTCAGTGAGGCTGTATCTTAATTATTCCTATCATGACTTCCTATTTCTCTAATCATGTTAAGTCACTCACTAAATCACTGTTCTTTAAGTTATTAGAGACCTCAAAGTCCTTGAATCTTCTGTTTTTTCTGTCTGTTAGTCCCCTCCTGACCTCTGACATTTCTTCTCTAAGTCCTACCAGCAGATTTTCTTTATCCACAATGTGACACATCTCCCTTTTTCTAGTTCTATAGGACACGGTGTCTCTAATGTTCTAAGCCAAACTTCCACCTTTATTCTCTGATTCTTCGTTTGCCCATGGAGGCTTTACTCCATCTCTCTTCATCTTTACCATAAATATCTTCTACCTTTATTTTTAGGATTGCTTCTTTGAAGCTTAGAAACATGTTCAGAAGTTTCTTTCATTGATTCCATATAGCTTTCTTGTTATCCTTTAAAAAATATATACAGACTATTTCCCAATTCTATTGATTTCTAATTCCTTCCCAAATCCTACTGCCATCTTCCTTGTTGTCAAACCCAGTGGACCTTTTTTAGATTATACCTTACCAAAACTGTGCTTTTGACACTTTTATTATTATTACCATATCAGTTCATTTTCATGCTGCCATAAAGAACTGCGCACAACTGGGTAATTTATAAAGGAAAGAGGTTCCATTGACTCACAGGGGGGTCAATGTGAGTCACGGGGTCGGGGGGGAACTGCCCCCATGATTCATTTACCTCCACCTGGTCTCTCCCTTGACATGTGGAGATTATGGGGATTATGGGGTTTACAATTCAAGATGAGATTTGAGTGGGGACACAGCCTAACCATATCAATCACTTTATGCCACTATACTCCACTTTCTTCTCTTTGATCATCTCTGGTGTTTTTTTTTTTATGTCTAATTTGTGAATTCCAGTCTTAATTTTGATGTTCTCCCAGAACACAACTCTTCCAAAATTTCCTTTGTGATCTCACTCTCTTCCATAGTTTCAGCTGCCACTTACAGATGAATGGTTTTGAAATCTACAAATCTATATTTTAAGTCTAGAATTCTGCTCTGAGTTTTAATCACAGATATTCAATTTTTCCTGGATATATCTATCTGGATATGCCAATGATGCTTCAATGTCAATAAATACAAATTGAATGAATTATCCAAATGTGCTCCTCCAGTAATATCCTCCTCAACTTCAGGGATCTCACTCACCCAGGCATTCAGTTTAGAAACCTGAGAATCATCGTTTGATTCTTCTCTTTTTTCATGACCACACTGAATTGTTCAATAAGTGTCATTCATTGAATACCCAGAATATCTTATGGTTTCTTCCCTCGTCTGATCTCCTTTACTATTTCTTTAGTTTCAGCCTTCATTAACTTTCTTCAGGAATACTATTTCTAAATGGCTTCCTAGCCTCCCTTTCTTTCAGTAATACATCACCTGAATTTACCCTTCTTGTAGTAGGTGAAGGGATTTACCTAAAATTCATGTATAACCTCCTTCTGTCTTTCCCTTTTAATATCCATCAATGATTCTTTCCACCGCCTTCATGTAATGTGACTTCATACACCTTAACGTTGGACACAAGATCTTCCCCCTCTTGTGGCCTTAACAGGAGTAAAAATTCTTATTTATCTCTCCAATCTCATTTTTTATAACTTCAGTAGATAGTATTGAATATAAATCCCCATGATGCTGCTCCCTGCCTTTGTTCATAGTGTAAACTCTGAAATGTCTCTTCCCCTTCACTGCTCTTATTCTATTCATTGTTTTAGACATAGCTTAGCTGTCACTTTGTACAAGAGGTCCCTCCCCATCATCTCCTGATTGGGTTAGGCATTTTTATCAGTCATATTAGTACAGAAATTAGAAGTTACTCCAGGTATTTCAAACAGGAAGGAATTTAATACCAGAAATATATTATCATTACCAATTTCTATGCTTGTCAGGAAAATCTAGGTTATGTTGTAGAAACAAATTAACCTCGCAACCTGTGGCTTAACATAACAGAGTACGGCCTTTTTTTCTCATCACAGTGTCTGACTTAGATCAGCAGCAGGACATTTCCTTTGCTTTACACAGTCACTAAGAGACCCATGCTGACAGATACTGTCCCCAGAGGAACTTCTGGTGGTCTTGTTGCTGCATCCAGGAAAGACTGATTCTAGAGAATTTCACTGGGTTTTTTCTGAAGAGAACGTATTCCTTCTGCTCATTTCATTGGCCAGGATTTGTCACATGGTTCCATCCAACTATGAAGTGCTGGGATGTGCAGTTTTTCATGTGCCCAGAAAAAAAGGAGGACTGGATACTGGCGAGTGCAGCTGTAAAGATGTAGAAAGTGAAGCTCAGGGAGGTTAAGAAATTTCTTTTTCTTTCCTTTTTTTTTTTTTTGAGATGGAGTCTTGCTCTGTCACCCACGCTGGCGTGCCGTGGTGGGATATCAACTCACCGTAACCTCAGCCTCCAGAGTACCTGGAATTACAGGCATGCACCACCATACCCAGCTAATTTATGTATTTTTAGTAGAGTCGAGGTTTCACCATTTTGGCCAGGCTGGTCCCAAACTCCTGGCTTCAAGTGATCTGCCTGCCTTGGCCTCCCAAAGTGCTGGGATTACAAGCATGAGCCATGGTGCCCAGCCAGGTTAAGAAATTTCTCCACAGTTACACAGTTACAGTTGATACTTGGCAGACTGGTGTTCAAACTGTGTTATTATCCAAAGTGTCTGCTGCCCTTCTCTTTTGGCCTCTCGCTATTAGGTTCCTCCCTGGAAGGGAAGGATGCTTCCATCCGCTCTGATGTTAGGCTTCCCTGGGCCAAGTGAAGGAAATAACACATGCTACTCCCAAGCAGAGGGTTTAGTAAGCATCATTTAATTGCCTCATTGCTCTTTCTGTCTGCTACAAGAGTAGCAGTTTTCCAAACAGAAGTTACACCTTCATTCTGGAGTGAGGAGTACACAAAGCAGAGCTTCCGGCAACGTACAGCCAACCTTGAACCAGGAGCAAGACAAAGATTTCTGTTGTTGTAAGTCATTAAGATTTTGGGGTTTTTCATTTCCTTAGCCATAATCTTGTGCAATCTAACAAATATAAATACTGAAGAACTCACAAAATCCAGTGAAAAACTGAGCATCCTTGATTTAGAAAGGGTTGGAGTCTGAGGCTATAAGGAATCTTGGTTGGGGCCAATGGGGAACTCTCCATGGCCTTGAACTTAGAATGATTTATATCAAGTTTATGATTATGTGTTTCTCTGAAGAAGATTCAAATTTCCAAGGAGCAGAGAGAGAGAGGAGAGAGAGAGCCTCACTGGTCCAGAATGGTCACATTCCTGTCACTCCTTTGCCAAGGAGGGTGGGGTCTGGTTGAGGGCAGACCAAAACGGTTGATAGTTGCACACGAACCACATGGGATAGAAAAGTAGTGATTTCCCAAAGCAAAATAAGATGGTGACATCCGAAAGGGGAAGAGATGGTATCCCTAAGAGCAGTCCATCGGAATATTAGTAATTATAATTCGTTTACCCCCTTTATCCCTCTCTTTCTCTCTCCTTCATAACCACATAAAACCATCTTCCTACTCTCTGCTTCCCAAACTAAGCATCTTTAATAACCTTGTAGAAGCCTTTTATTTGGCGATGCCCAGCTTCCCGTCCCCTCTGCTCAAATCAATAGGAAAAAATAAAGATAATCTACATTAATTTGGTTGCAGTTGTTTTAACATCCCCTGAAACCTTGAAGTTCAGCAGTACTGGGCCAGCTTGAAGAAAACCTTTCTGACAGGAAAGCAAGTTTCAAAAAAATGTTCCCCAGTTTGCTGGGCTTATAAGCCTAGGGCAAGTTTAATTAAACTCAATGGAGCATTTTAAAGTGAAGAAAAAATTAGGACAGCAAGAAAAACGTGTTGATTGTTTCCTAATTATGCTGTGGACTTTCTCTCTAATGCATCCCCCCTCCTTTCTCTCCCTAAATAAAACAACTGGCACGTTAAGTTTGCACATAGAAGATTACATCTCAACCATGCATTCTGCACCAGCCAGGCACTGTTCTTCCCATTCCACTGCTGGGTTTGCTTTTTGAATATATTAGTGCTATTTTGTTTCATACAGACATTTAACCACATACAAGAAAATGAGAAAAATGCTGGGAACACATTAGACTTCAGCAATTTGCAACATTTTAGTCAATGAGGCTCCCTTTGATTAGCTCCTCCTTCAACATGGAATTCATATTTTAAAAGATATAGTCCACTGAACAATCTGTGTTTTTTAAAGACATGATTAATTTACTTTCCCATTTTTATTCGCGAGACATGCATTAACACAAACTGATCTTCTTTCCAGAATAGGATAAGCACACTGCTGATATAATTACATCCAAAAGGAAAGAAACAAAACCAGCAGCTATAATCCATTCATTTTACTAACAACAATCTGCTATGTGCCACGCACTGTACCTGTAGCGTTGTTACAAGTACGTGAATGATTTATACTAGAATTTGAGAAATAATAAACTCATGATCTTGGGGACTCTGGAGCCCCTGGTTGGGAACCTGTGTGCTGCCACATGAAGTGACTGTTATAACTGCCTAAGACCCCTAGAGGGCCACTGGGGAGAAGGCCATGGGTCTGGGTAGGAAAGGTTACCTTTTCAGGACTTCGGCTCAAACCCTTGAGCGAGGCAGGAATCCCCTGCACCATCAGCATATAAAGAAAAACCAATATGGTGCCTCAAAATTATTTTAAAAGAAATAGTAATAGTTAACACTTAAATAGTAATTAAATAGTGCTTACTATGTGCCAGCTACTGCTCTGAGTGATTTATGTATATGAACTAATTTTATTATCTCAACATTTCTATCAAGCATGGAGAAGTTACATGATAGGACCAAGATTATCTGGCTAATTGGTGCCAGAATCAGGAGTCAAAGTGCTGTAGTCTGACTCTTAACCTAGTGTTAAGTTTGCACATAGAAGACTGTTAACATGTCCTAGTAGAGGAAAACATGACAAGCACAAGTAAGTCAGCAGTTTCCAATCTTTTGACCACTAATAAACCATTTGTTTCTTTTTTGCTTACCTGAGCTCTTGTGCTTTGAAAGATTTTTAACTTGCTACATCAAAAAAGGTGGGCAGGGGGAAGTCAAAATGAAACTGATTTAACTGTATTTAAAAATAAATACATCATGTAGAATTTTGGAAGACTAGAAGAACAAGTGTCATGAGAGTACCTTAATAATAATACTACAGTGCTAAAACTATTCCTCAGTGTAGAAATCCAAATAAGTTGAACTATAAAGTCACTTTGGAATTTAATAGGTTAGATTAGACTCCCTGTTAAAGTCCATATTACGGTCTCTCAATCTTTTTTTCTTCCCACTCAACAATGGTTCTCTAAAGCAGGGATTCTCAGAAGTTTGGGAATAGCTGCCTCGGGATATCACTAGGTGGTATATTAGAATCTCAAAGAAATATGTTGAATTTGAAGAAAACCTGCAAGTGACTCTGAAATGCCCACAACTGAGTGTGGAGACGTAGTTGCTCCCTACATCATTTTCCGTAACACTCAGAGACCAGTGGAGAGGCAGAGAGAGCTGTCAGTTATCCTTCCTCCAATCTAGTCCACATGGAGTCCTGTATGTGAGCACTTGTTAAAGACAGGCAACCCAATGCAAATGAAAGCCTTAAAAATGCACGTGGTAGCACCTCCTGGAGTCAGCAAAGAGTAATGGCAAAAGAATTAGGCTGAGCGTGAATGGAAATCCCAGCTTTTGCACAACTGGCTCTGTGGGTGTGGTCAAATTGCAAGACGCTGGGCTTCAGCATCTTTACCTGTCAAACATGGACATTTGATCAAAGGATGTCTACAATATATTTTCAACTCCAAATTTATTTGATTCTGAAATAAAAGAACAATACATACACCAGGGCCTAAAATTATTAGTTCTTTTAACATTTACCAATTTGGTGTTTCAAATGAATAGTCTCTGATAACTATAAAGCAAATTGTCTAGCCTGATATTTGAGGCCTTGGTAAGTTTGTTTCCTTTTTCCCGCCTACATCCTACTCTTCAAATGATTCTAGCTGTTTTGTTTACAATTGGAGCTCCCTTTAGACCTCAACATAGTTTTAAAATATGACTTTTTCTTCACTAGAAAAAGTTATTCTCCATTTCCCATAACTCTTTAATTCCCAGCTTTCAAACTCTCATACGAGTTTCGTGGCACAGTCAAATGTTACTTTCTTCTTGAGACCTTTACAAGTTAGATTTAACTCCCGAACAGAAGTGAATTTTACTTTTCCACCGTCTTTTTCTTTGCCTCCTCCTATTGAATATGGAATATAGTGGCTTGAGTGGAAGTCAAGTTTTTCAGCCTAGGCACTGTGATATCTGAAGCTAGATAATTATTTGTTGTGGGGGACAGTGCTCTGTATTGTGAGATGTTTAGCAGCATTTATGGCCTCTACTCTCTAGATGACAGTAAAAAACCACCCCACTGGTTAAAATAACCAAAACTTTCTCCAAATTTTGCCAAATGTCTCCTGGGGGCAAAATTGCACCTGGGTAAGAACCACTGGCCTAGATATTTGTGTATCCATCTCAGCTTCTCTTCCCCACAGGACTTAGGACAGTACTTGTGAGCATAAATATTTGTAGAAGGAATGAATTAATAAATCCTTGTTGAAAAATTATTTGTATAATGAATGGATTTCTGTAAAATCACACAATTGAGCTATCTGTTCTATTAAGTTCTGAGTTAAAAGAACAGGCAAACATTTGTGATGGTCATCTGGAAAGACTGCATGCGGGATTGATATTTACCTAAATTCCTCTCAAACATGCACTCTGCCTTAACTTCATGCTAAGGAATAAGCAGCTTGAACTTTTCCTTGATGCTAAGGAATAAGCAGCTTGAAGCTTATCTAAAGGTTTCCCTTTAAATTCACACTAACACTGGTCTCTTCTAGTTTTCCATAGAGTGGAGGCTAGTCAAGGCTGAGAACATCGGCCAATAACAATAATGGTGGAGAGGAAGGGCAGGGGGGAAAAGGTTGGAGTTTGGAATCAGAGATTCAGAGGAAAGGCCAGGCCTAGAGTGACTGTGTTTGCTAAAGCAAATTCGTTTGTCTGCATAGAGGTTAGACCTTTAGGATACGATAAGGAACTTGAAAGCAGGGCTTGCTTTAGGATGAATAGGCTTTCTGGCCTTAAAATAATAAGTTTGGGAGTTGAATGGGGAGGGCACTTGGGGTGGAAGGTGGTTGAGGAATGCATGCCGGGTTGAGCCCCAGTGAAGCTCTTCCATGATGCGGCCCATGGGCCTCTGTGAGAGTGGCAGTTACATCACCAGGAAGATGAAATTCTCTCTCAGAGGTACAGTCGAGTTTCAGGCATCTGCCAGCAACAGGACCAAGTACAAAGCCGGAATGCAGAGCAGAACCTGACAGGTTATATGTCTGTGTCTTTCATGGAATCTCAATTTTTTAAAAATGCCAGCTTGTCGAGTCAGCTCTTGTTTTAGATTATTCCTCTCCCTTCTATTAGCAAAGATCATTGAGAGCTGCTTTAGTATTCTTTGTGGCAAGATTAATGCCTGTTCTAAATCCATTACCTCTTTTCCTTTCAGCCTCAAACTTAGTCCATATCAGTTTCTTCCACTAGTTCTCTGAACTAAGAATTTTATGAATTGGCCCAGGTCATCATTTGCTATTTACACATCCAGTTCTTTTCCATTAATAACATAACAGCAACAGCAACAATACAGTAACAGTTATCACCACCACCAAAGGATCAGGTAAAAGTTTTGGAGCACTTACTATGTAGTGAGTATCATGCAAAACCTTTATATATATTATTAATAATCCCCGTGATAACCTTATAAGCCACTCGTCTCAGTTTGAAAGTAAAGGAGCTAAGGCTTAAATAATTTAATAAATGCTTGATATGACATAGCTAATAATTGGGTAGATCTAGCATTTGAACCCAAATCTGTCTGATTCAAGAAACTGCTCATGACTAGGAAATGACACTTTTCTCCATGGCTTCTCACTTTGTGCTTTAGATAGGCAGCATTCCAGTGAAGAATATAATAATAAAAGGAACACATCGATATGTCAGTCTCATGTTACTCAGCCCTCCCTAATCCTTTCCTGTTCTTTCTGTAAGGCCAGATAGTACTCTGCATGCCATACTAGATGGTCCACACATGCTCCTGGACTGGTCCATCATGAGACCTGGCAAGCATGGGTTACACCTTTGAGATTTTGAAATGCAGGTGAGCCTGTAGAGATACCTTACGTATTGTGTTTGTTCTTTTGTTTCAGTTTCAGATATTGTTAATTTTGCAAAAGAGAAAAATAAATGCCATCGGTGTTTTGAGATTGACTGACTTCTGAGAAGGAAAAGAGGGACGCTGAAAGAATCAAAGTCCCACCTAAGTAAATGGTTAGGGGTAGTAGTCCTCATAAACTATGCTTGTCTCAAGCCTGACCTTTGTTCCAGTCTTGGAATCAAAGTCCGTGGAGCCCTTCTTTGGTTCCTACTTTGAATCTGGCCCAGGTCAATAGCCAGTAACAGGAAATTGTGCTGAATGATCACAATTTTTATTTGTGCTGACTTATTGGAAATAAGGCAAGACAGATGAGTTGCAGCATTTGCACACTTGATTACCCCCTTCCCCAATTTTTATGTAGCTTCATTTTGGATCTCTTTGCTAAAGCATTTTAGCTCTAACTTTGGGCACTGAATCATGCTCCAATGTCCCATCAAGCATCTCGGTAATGTGATAAATCCATCCAAAGTCTCGCAGTGCCATCCTGCACGTGACAAATGCAATAACACGTCAGGCTCAGAATGATACCCATATTAGGCAGATACTCCCTCTGCTGACAGCAGGTGTTTCTGCTTTATCTGAAAATAATTCACTGAATAGATAATTGGTGAATCCCCAGTGGGAACAAAACTTGATTCTGTCTGAGCATAGGTTACCAAGTGTACCACCATAAAATAATTGATTTTGTGATATATTAAGTGGGGACGTACTCAAGACTACTGAACTTTTCACTTAGGGCCTCAGGCTGAAGTTGAACTAGGCTCCCAAAGGTGAAGAACCCATGCATGACACGGGCAGGGCTTCACACTCCAACAGCCAATTTAACTTTCATTTTCTTTATTAATCTAATATGTTCTACCTTTCACCAGGACGTGATGTACAGGGAGTTTCATTAAAATGGTTGAGTTGTTACTGGAGATAATCACTGAAGGAATGTATCAGAAAAGTCAAGAAAGTCTGAATCATTTTTTTATGCTGTTGTTTTAGGGAAGAGGTTTTGGATGCTGATAGGGAAGTTACTCTAGCTATAGGGCGAATTTAATTGCATTTTTAGAAACTTCTTTTAATCCTATAATAACAAAAAATTAAATCAGTGCTGACATTTTTTGTTGCCAGAAGAAGGTAGTAAAAGGGTAAAGAAATAATTGTTAGTTCTGAGAATATAATTAGCAACTTTAATGCTTTAATCTAAAAAATGCATATTTTGAGCCTGGGTGAATGATTAAAGAAAAGATATTGGAAGTCTTTGAAATTTCTAACTGTGTTTGTTTTAAATTGTGAGTTATGATCACTATAATTAGCTCATTTATAACATAAACAAATATGCATTTCTACAAGTTCAGGGATATTTCAGGGCAAATAAGATTGACATCCTGACCTCCAGTTATTAAGCCTTTCTTGCAGTGTCAGGCAGAAGTATTCTTTGATTTGGAGGGAGGGAGGGAGGGAGGAAGGTTAAAGACACCAGGATCAATCACTGGGAGACAAGATTAGGATGTGTTTGGAGATTTGTACCAAAGGGATGATCAGGATCTTCCCATGAGTGGCCTGGCTCCCCCTAGCCCAGCCAGAGAGGCCTGTGTTTCCAGACCCCCTTCCCCTGGGACAGAGCCTGAGGCTGGGTCTGAGTTAGAAGCACAGGAAGAAGTAGTAGGCTGCAGATAGAGGAAAGCTCTCTGGTGCTAAGTGTCTGTAAAGGCAGAACCCGACTTCTGCTTTGCCTTGACAAAACCAGGAAACCTTATTACTATGCACTAGAAAAGGGAAAAGGGGGAAAAAAACCCAGAGGGATCTGGGGAATGAACTTTTTGGGGGTCTTATTTCTCTCAGAGGTGCACATTAAAATTCTCTCTTTCATTCATTAATGTGAATACAAGCTGCCTGAGAAAATAGCTGGTGGGACCTCCCTTAATGAATAGTGGGGCTTTTCTATGCTCTAGAGGCTTAAAATTGGGTTTCATCCCACAGAGGATTTCTCTGGGTTTTTTTTTTTTTTTTTTTTTTCCTTCTCCTTCTCTCTTCTTAACACTGCATGTTTGGTTATATTTCTAGGACTCACCTAGGTGGTGACCTGCCACATCAAGTTCTAATCGCTCATATGATTAGATTGGGCCACCCACAGGTAGGAAGGAGGGGCTGGTGTCAGAGACTCTCCCAGAAGTTCAGGAATTTTTCCAGCATTATTTGAAGGTTTCTACCCTGTCAATGACATGCAATCAAACTTGTTCTTGTGAGGTTCCTCATAATGCTTGGTTTAGAATAGGTTAGATATGAATATAAAAATCTTTACTCTTGCTTTCAGGGTTTTTACTTTGATTTCAAATGAAATTAACCCTTTTTGTCATTTTATGGTTTTTCTTCTTTAGGATTCTGGTCTCAACCTACTTATTCTTCTCCTGTATCTTCTGGATGTTGTGCTCAACTGCTCCATTCTATGACATCCATGTCCTCCTCCAACAATTATTGTCTGTATCATCAATTTGGACTGTTTTTCATGAACTGCCTTATGTTGTCAGTTATCTGCCAGTGTACATTTCTAAGTTTCTTAAGGAACACACTGCTTTTCCCTTGTTTATGTCTCCAGGGCCCCGCAAATAGTAGGTGCTCAATTACAGCATGAGAATAATGCTCTTTTATTCATGAGAATAATGATCATTGACATGAGGCCATGTCTTTACCAGTTATCTCCTCACTTCTACCAGCGGGAAGCTGGAATGACCGTGAGCCCTGAGTCATAATACCAAAACTTAACCAATTTTTCTGAGACTGATAGAGAAAGTGCCTCTGGAATGAGTTCTACTAATCTAGACAAGATTATGATGAGAAAAGAATGCCATGTGTGTTGGGCCATTCTTGTGCTGCTATAAAGAAATATCTGAAACTGTGTAATTTATAAAGGAAAGAGGTTTAATTGGCTACTGGTTCTGCAGGTTGTACAAACGTGGCACTGGCGTCTGCTCAGCTTCTTGGGAGGCCACAGGAAACCTCCCTGGTGGATGGCAAGGCGGAGGCAGGCACATCGCATGGTAAAGGCAGGAGCAAGAGAGAGCGCGAGAGGTATCACACACTTTTAAAAACTAGATCTTGCATGAACTCACTCCTCACCAAGGGGATTGTGCTAAGCCATTCATGAGGGCTATGCCCCCATGATCTAATCCCTTGCCACCAGATCCCCACCTCCATTATTGGGATTATTATTCAACCTGAGATTTGGTGAGGATATAAACTGTATTACTGCGATACACCTACTCAAGCAATTTGAGGGTGAGGTGACAATGTGACAGCAAGTTCCAGAGGAACTTGTGATCAGCCCCAAAAGATGACACGAAGCCCCAGGCTGGAACACAGAGACACTCAGCAGTGGACAGTTACTCCGTTCCACACCAGTTGAGAAGCAAGAAGCTGTTTTTCTGACAGGGAAGGCATTTGGAAGTCCAGTTTGAATGATGCTTTTCCTTTTGTTACTCCTTAAAAGTTCTTTTAACTTATGGCATTTACTTTCCTTTTACTGCGCCCTATATATTTTAAACACAAACAAATAAAAAAAACAGTGTATCGTATTATTTAGGACAGGATTAATTAGCAAGGTATACAGAGACAAAGGTAGAAAGGTATTAAAGGTTTAAGAAAAGGCGGGGCAAGTAATAAACACTTAAGAGCAATGACGCAGTCACCTAAAGCCCCAGAAACAGTCTTGGATCACACATTATTCATTTGTTTAATATTTATTGAGTGTCTACTATGTCAGATATTACGCTAGACACTGTTTTATCTGTTCATTGTTTAATATTGTAAAACCACTCTATGTACTTTATAAATCAATGAAATTTATAGTCTCATAGTCTATCCAATATATTGGGCCATTTAAAAATTCTGTGGCATATTTATAATCATGATATTCTGGACGTCACACTATTGATAGAGAGCTACTTTGTCAGTAATTGTCTACCAATTTGCCAGTAGGCTTTTAAAAGGCAGACAATTTTTCTCAGTGGGAACCAAGGAGAATTTGGTGGAAGGAATGCCAACATGCAACTTTTTAAAAATTTTAGCTATTAGAGGTCTGCCTTTAGCACCATATGTTCCATTTTGTATCTTAAGGAAACTTTGCACAGCTTGGAATTTAGCACACATGGCGTAAGGAGTTAATATTGCACAGCCAAAGTGAGCAAACTAATAAAGGAAAGGCGGTGCTTCCTCTGTAGGATCAGATCTGTTACCTGTTATTTGGTTCTGCTGCTGAAGGAGAAAAATAAGTCTTGGATATTACAGCTGTCACTGTGACATCTGTTGTTTCAGGATCCGTGACTGCTTCAGTCACCACCTGACCCAGATCATCACCATAACATTCTGTCCACTATTAAACTGTGAAAGGCCCTTGCCCTCCAGGTGGTACTTCAAGGTTGACATACCAAGGTGTTTGTCTCTGTCCCCCTGACTGCCTCTCAACTGAAAAATACAGCCTCACTTTGTGCAGAATTGATGGCAAACCAAGTCTCACAGGGTTCAAGGGGAGCAGCTGAGAGCAAGAGTTCCTGAGGCGTAACCCCACTCCGCTTTTAATCACTTGTCACAACTACTGGAGGGCTTAAGAGCCTTCAGAGGTGTCACTTTTGTTCTTTGTTGGTGGTGGCTATCTTTTCCCTTTGAACAGATGACTCCAGCAATTCAAACAACAATAAAAGCACATACATATATCCACACTCACAAATCAGATACATGAGGGGTTTTTAGTCCTCCCGACCCACACGAAGAATATTTTACTTTTAGAAGATCCTCTAAATTGAGCTCCATCTGTGGTTGTCTGTGTCTGGTTCAGAACAATGATGACTTAGACTGGCTACTGAAAATGTAGGTGAAAAGTTGATGTAACACTAAGTAAGAGTGTATTATGTATGTTAACAAAATCAGGCCGGCCTATACATTTACAAAAATGGAATGAATATGTAAAGAAAGGCACATCTTTGCTGCAAAGAGTCCTCGTTCCAAGGACTATTCCCTTATTGATTCATTTATTCAGAACCTGTTTATTGAGACTCTGTAATGTACGAGGCACTGTGCTGGAGGTGAGATAGAATGGGAGAAAAGAGACACATTCTCTTCGCTCATGAAGTTGAGTATGACAAGAAAAATCAAGATTCACAGTCATATTTGTGGCACAGATTTTTCCCATTTCATTGAAAGACAGACAATTTAACCACTACTGGCCACCTAGCTATTTGATAGTCAGCAAAGAAGCAGTTTGCTTTCACAATAACATGAACTCACCAAAGAAAACAAGAGCCACAAGCTGCTTCTTGCATGGTACGCCTCAATTTACTTCCGTTAATTCCATTTCCCAACAAATTTCTGCAATGCTCTAGTATTAACTCTGACACTGGTTAAATTTATGATCTTATACAAGTCAGTTATTCTCTCTAAACCTTGATTTCTTTGCATGTAAAATTCCTTTACTTGATAGATAAGATATATACTTTTTTCAATTTTAAGACAATTCTTTTTAAGGTAGTTTTATGTTCATGGCAAATTTGAAAGGAAGGTACAGAGATTTCCCATACACTCCTGCCTCCACACACCCCTTGCCTCCCTCATTTTCAGCATTCTCCAGCAGAATGGTATTTCATTACAATTGGTGAACCTATACTGATACATCATAACCACTGAAAGTCCAGTTTACATTAAGTTTACATTAAGATTCACTCTTGCTGTTGTACATTCTACAGATGTGGATAAATGTATAATGACAGGTACCACATTTGGAGTATCTTACAGAGTTGCCCTGAAAATCCTCTGTGCTCTATGTATTTATCCCTCCCTCTCCCAACCCCTAGTAGTCACTGATCTTTTTACTGTCTCCATAGTTTTACCTTTTCCAGAGCGCCATATATTTGGATTCATACAATATGTAGCCTTTTCAGACTGGCTTCTTGCCTTTAGTAATAGACATTTACGTTTCCTCCATGTTTTTTTCGTGGTGAGATTTTTTTTTTTTTACATGAAAACATAATATGATCTTCAGACAAGTATAATTCTTATTTAATTCACTGTCTTCAAAGTGCCTCAGGACATTTGCAATTGCATGGCTTAGGCATTATGGCTCAGCAGCCAGGATAATGGGGAGAAGATGAGGTCTGTGCCACCCAAGCCGTCTCAGAGTCATGAGTTCTCTACTCACCTGGAAACCACCTGTAGTCTGTGCCTGAATAAAGACCTATTATCTGGGCCTGACAGTATTTACCCAGCTCAGAACACACCAGAAATCTTGGCCAGCAAGATGGTTTGAGGCTGCACTTTGTGGCATCTACAGTGGCTTTATGGCTTTGGGTTTGTAGTGCTAGGCTTTTTCTTTTCCTTTTCTTTTCTCTTCTTTCTTTTTCTGGTTGGCACACTGCCTGCGTATTTAGGTAGTTGCTGCCAGGTGAGTGTTGGCATCTTGTATAATGGTTCTACTGGTTATAATGGCATGTAACCAGACATGTGTAACTAAGAGGGAGGAAGGATGTGCTGAAAATTAAACCTCATATTTTATGTTTTCTTTATAACAAAAACTAGTCCAATTAATTAAGTACTAACTATCAATAGTTTATAACAAGTGAAAGAAAAATAGAATGCCGTATAAAACTGACAAATAATACAGGCACCTAGGAGCCTATGAATACTTTTCCCACTAAATCTGAATTTCCGCCCACTGCTGTAGTTATTCTTGGCTCTATTTTTGCATGAACTTTCTTTCACAAACAACTAATATGCTGAGATCTTTGCTAAGCAGATCGACTATTTTGAGAAATATGATATCAAAAGGTCCTCTTTAGAAGAACAGTCTTCTGGAGTAGCAGGGCTAGGAGCATAATCTGAGTCTAGCCATGGGTTAGAATATTTTTGTAGAATGCCCTAGGAGTTTTATTTTTCTTAGAGCAGAAATTTGGAAATGAGCTGCCCCAAAGTCCATTGGCTTACTGTCCCTCCACCTCATTGTTCATTCTCCAAAACTTTCCAGCACTTTAACCCAATAAAAGTGGGAAGACATGTTCATTTACACTGATAGAGATTTTAAAGATCACATTAGTGGTCTATGAAGTCTTTTCCAAGGAAACAATTATGGAAATATTTGTAATGCTTTTTTGGGGTGGGGCAGGGTGACTGAAAGGAAGAAACATATGTTTTTGGAATTTGATAAACATTTTAAAGTTTGTCCTTAAAAACTACCCCCAGAGTTCTTGATTATCTCAAGGTGAAGACAGTGTTGAATTACCTACTTATGGTGACAGCTTGTCAGACTGAACATGTTGCAGAAGGACTAGGGGAGTCTCCACAAGCCCAAACTGCCCTGAAGGAATAAGATGGAGATGAGTGGAGGTGGAAACGGGTGCCGTGCCTTAATCAGAATCCCAATTACAGAATATGGATGGTTCCTTTTGTCTCCTGTGGTAGGAGCCCCTCTTCTCTGTGGTGATTTCCATGTGTGGATTGGCACTTCTGTGAAACACATGAAGAAAACAGGCAACCTAAAAGATGAGGACTTTATGCGCTCAGAGTAAACATTGGCAAGTATCAGGTTCCTCTCACTGGAGACCACAAGGGTCTGTTGTTACAAGATAGGCACCTGGATTTACTCAGATCATATAGGACATGTGAGGTTTCAAAGCAGATGCTGTGGGTAGGAAAATGGTAGTGCTGAGATACAGATACACCCAAGCTAATAAAGAGAAGGATGGAGTCAGTTCAACTCCTGAAGAATTAGAGATTTTGAGAGTCTCAGGCTACACTGCTTAACTTGGTAAACACAGTGACCAGCGAGCACTTGAAGTGTGGCTGGTCCAAATTAAGATGTGCTGGAAGTATAAAATACAAAATGGACTTCAAAGACTTTATATGACAAAAAATAAAGGATATCTCATTAGTAAATTTTTGTGATAACTATACGTTAAATATTTTGGTGTGTTGGGTTACAGCACATATTAAAATTAATTTAACTTACGTCTTTTTATGTTTTTTAATATGGCCACTAGAAAACTTAAAGTTACATGATGTGGTTTGCATTTGTGATGTGCATTATATTTCTGTTGGGACCCTGGCCTTGGGTATGTTCGCATAAGGAAGCCCTACGTATCTGAATGTGGGATAATTCAATATAATACTTGTGTTAAGGATATAAACACCTATGTTTCTAAAATAAATTCTATAGAGCTGTTATAGTACAGCTTATTATTACACAGAGCTGGCTACCGCATAGGTCAAGTAGCAAATCCTAAACCTTGATAACACTCTTCAGCAAAAGCCCACTTATTAATCGGCTTGGAATAGAGGCATCATATATCTACCAACATGAAAGAAGGAAAGGAAAGTATATAAAGGAACAAGGTTAAAGTTGGGAAATAAAGACCATTCATTCAATATGTAAAAGTACTTTTCAGCAACTCCCACATTTAGAGAAATTCAGAAACAATGAAAGGATTTGGAAGTCCCTGAAGACTCACTGTAAGAAAGCCTATTGTCTTAAAGAAAGACCCCAGAGAATCAAAGAAATATGTTGCATTAATGGGATTTTGCTGTGAGCAGTGTGCTGTGTTCTAGGTAATTTCCAACATGCTGAGCATTTTTCTGTATCTTATTTTCAAAGGGTTCTATATGAATTGGGCCTTTGAAGAAAAAAAAATTATTTCCATGTGAAGCCACCTCAAAGACTTCCCCATTTTAACCCTTCATGAAATGAAGGGCTCCTTCTCTGAAGACTGTTCTATCATCCGATCCTCATTGCTCATCACTCCTGAGACGTTTTTCAATCCCAATGTAATTAACTCCATCGTGAAGGTGGCTCCAGATGCACGTATTTGCCCCTCTCCGTGATGGAAAATGTATTCCATTTTCAGTTATAGTCAGTAATTAAAATGGCCTAATCTACATTCACTTTGTAACCACAGACTCACCCTCCCTCAACCCCAGAGGTGGGAGGGCTGCCTCTCTTAAACCTATGGTGAAGATATCTGATTGGCTGGCAAATAGTTAGAACAGGTAAAATAATCTAATCTGGAATATTGCTCTCCTCACCTTTTTTAATAAACATTTTACCTCACCACAGACCTTAATATAACAGCAGTAAAGGCAGGAGAGGAAATTGGAAACATGGCCAGGAGTGTGCCTTATGGTTCAGAACAGCCCCAAATTGTGACTGTTTATTAAAACTAACACCCTTTTGTCAGGGTGTGGATCAAAATATCCAGTGGTTTCTCTTCTTTGATACGCTTTTCCTTTTTTTTATGGCACTGAGTTTAAGTTTCAATTTTAGGCTTTAATTCAGTTTTGAAAATTGTTTCAGACTAAAACATTGATATACAGAAAGCACCTTGCCCATGATTTGGCCCCATCAAATATTTCCATCACTTATTTCAGTCAGTTAGGAGATGTGTATGGGTGGATTGGCTCTTGGGCCACTGGGACAGGAAAGAGTTAAGGCAGGTGAAGGAAGAGAGGAGTGAGGTGGCCAGAGAACTGCCTCACAAAATACAATTAAGGGCCTTTCCCAGGCCTGGGGCGCTCTGGTGCTGCCAGGGGAAAGGAGGACGGAGTACAATGTTCTCCTTGTCCACATACCTCCCTTTTGTTTCAGCAGCACTTTGGCTCCCACGCATGCAAAAGTTTGAATTTCCTGTTGGCTCTGAGGTGAGATTTATAACATTTATTAAGGTTGCTATTCATTGTGAGTTTACTGGGCAATAAGCCTAAGAGCTTTTAGGGGCTTAATTGCATATGTTTATGGGGGCTTGCAAAGCTCCCCACAGCTTCACTGTCAGCCAGGTTGGCCAAATGTGGACTTCTTGGTGTGTCCAGGGAGGGTGTCCCAGTCCAATGGGAAGGTCAGGGGATGGCTGAAAGTCTAAGAAGGAGACAGCACCATGAAGTTGTATCAGATTGGTTTTCTGCTTGGGCTCTTTTGATCTACCCCCCTCCAGCTCACCTACCTCATTCTGGCTATGTTTGAAGACACATTTGGATTTTTTGTTTTCTCCTGGAAGAAAGGAGAAATAATTTGAAGCAATAGGTGTGTGTGTTGGGAGAAGAGGGGTAGCAGGTAGCATTGGCAGACATGGAGGTAAACACATGTTACAAACATAATAAAGGTTAAATAAACATTTTCACATACACTGTCACATTTAATCTTTACAACAGCCCCAGTAAAGCAGATATTACTATTCTCATTTTACAAATGAGGAAATTGAGGCTTAGAGAAATAGAATAACTTGTGAAATTAAAATAGCTAACAAAGAGCTGGGATTTAAATTTTATTTGTGTGGGGCTAGAGTTTGTTCTAGTTCATAGCTCCATGCTACACTGACCCGGGCTTCACAGCTGATTGCTGCTTGCTCAACTAAGCACTCGATTCAATTGTGTCATCAGGACATTAGAAAGTAAAGAGGTAAGTTTTTTTTTTTTTTAAGATTGTGAGTTTTCTTTGTCACAAAAAGGCAGCTTTTCCACAATGATCTTATCCCTTGGACTCAGCCAACCAAGGAAGTCTTCCAGGATGGAGTGGGTAAAAGTAGAGAAAAGGCAACTGGGCAATGCTCTGAGCTGACAAGGTTCAGGATGTGCTCGCCTACAATATAACACCTTGACATATTGAATATTGTAAGAAGGAATTTGAGAGACGGTGGGTACAGGAAGGACTCTATGACTGTATTAGTCTGTTTTCATAGTGCTATGAAGAAATACCCAAGGCTTAGTAATTTATAAAGAAAAAGAGGTTTAATGGACTCAGTTCCACATGGCTGAGGACACCTCACGATCACTCTGGAAGGTGAAGGAGGAGCAAAGGTGCATCTTACATGGAGGTAGTCAAGAGAGCATGTGCAGGGGAAATGCCCTTTATAAAATCATCAGATCTCGTGAGACTTATTCACTGTTATGAGAACAACACGAGAAAACCAACCCCCATGATTCAATTACCTCCCACCAGGTCCCTCCCATATGGGAGCTACAGTTCAAGATGAGATTTGGGTGGGGACACAGCCAAACCGTATCAATGACCTTACCCTGAAGCAGGTCAGAAGACCTTCATATGAGAGGAACCCTTTCTATACTGGGATGAAAAGAGCATCCTTATCTCTGAAGAGGGAGGAAGGATAAGAGAAACCTGAAGTAATAAGCCTTGCTAAGTTTTCTTCGGTTTGTTATTCATAGCTCATATCCTTTGTCCTATCACATTTTTCCACAACTCTACACTCTTCATCAAACTTACTATAAAAACACTTGGGTTTAACTGATTCTTCTGGTCTTCATTTCCTCATGAAGTCTCCTGTGTCACATAAAACTTATATTGAATAAATGTATATGCTTTTCTTTTGTTAATCTGTTTTATAACTGAGAACCCAGAAGGGTAGAAGAAAATATATTTTTCCACCCCTACAGGGCCACTCAGGGAAAAGGGTCAGATATCTTGCAGTCCCTGAGAGTGGTGACTACTGAATCAGCTCTATAATTTGGTGACAGAGGTGGAGAGAGAGCGAGAGGAGTCCTATAGCCCATTTCATTATTTCATGCATACATTTATTAAATATTTGGTAAGCATCTTCTATATACTAGGCAATGTGGTAGCACTGGGCATGCTAGATGCTTCAACACTCTACCTGCTCCCCCATGCTTTGTGGAGGTGGCCAGGAAGCTGCCCCGTGCCTTGCTTGTCTCTTAAAGGCTCTCTCAGGTCACCCCAAGTTCTGCCACAGTGGCTAATTTCCCAGACTACTTTATGGAGATAGTCTTACCATGGGGAAGAAAAAATAAAAAGAAAACAAAAAAGCTGATGAACAGTGTACTCTTCATATGAAATAAATATCTCTACATACATACATACATACATGTATACATATATAAATATGCATACATAGGATACTCTTCATAAAAAATAGACAAATATGTATACATATACGTGTGCGTGTATACACATTAGTCTGATGTCATCTGATGGTCCAGTCCAAACTGTCGTTACAAATTTATGATTGGACTTCTAACAGGCAAAGAGCATACTGGCACAGAGGACTAAGCCATTGAGCCATTGTTGTTGGAAATGTATTGTTCAGGACATTTGCTAATTTATTGATGCAGCAGCAGAGTTAGAATCAGATTCACATGAAGAATAAATTGGAATATTTTGGTGCATTTCTTTAATAAAAAAAAAGCCACTTTAAAGCCTATGTATTAAAATGACAAAGTCTTAAATAGGGGTCTCTTTTTCTAAACAAAAGATATGCAAATTGCAATTCAAGATTTATATTATGATAAAAACGGAAATACAAAAGAGTCATTATCCTGCAAAATGTAAAAGTACATTGCTTCACGAGTCTATAATGATATAATGGGATGTTGATGTAGTAAGAGGTGTCAGAAGGGAGACAATGACCTTAAAATTTTAAGTCAGAAACATTAGAATTGAACAATAAGTATCTACCTACCCACCTAACTACCCATCTATCTATTGAATGCTGCACTTTTTGAAAATTTGATATGAGGAATAGTCTATTTTTATCTTCTACTGTTGTAGCCATAATAGAATGGAGGAGGGGTTGGGGAATTACTTTTAACATAACCATTTCTACTCTGAAATTGGATAAAAATTTACCTTGAATTTTAGGTTTATAGGCCTGTTTCTCATAAAAATCAGGGGTGTGTTAGGAAGCTTGGAGATCATTTCTGGCCTAGCCGTAGGGTCGGTGCCTTAACATCAAATGTCAGTGATTCCAATGCTCTCTGCCTAAGAACGACTTGCAGTTAGTTTGCAGGGTCTCCCACTGTTTAGATGATCAGAGTCATTTCCAACTGGTCGTTGTGTTTCCCTGAAGGAGGGCGGGTCAACTTAAAAAGACTGTATTAGAACAGCATAGATTTATTCTATCAAATCGCAGAGAAACTCCAGCAAACAGATACTTAGCTGTGGTTCCAACGCAGACACAGTTTAAGTAATCAAGTGATACACCACATGTGAAGCAGATGTACAGGATTGTTCTCTCTACTAAACAGAGCAGAATGTCTGCTTTAGCTTTATTTGGCAGAAATTTATATACTTGCTTCACGATTTGATCTTAACTTAAACAAAGGACGTTGGTCTCAGCCACCACTGATTTCAGGGCAATAGCTCTGTCTAATTTCTGAAAGGCAGCAGAATTGTGACACTTTGAAAATCAGATGGTTGCACAGTGTGGAAGTATCTTAAATGTTTATTTATTGTTTTAGTGAGCCAAACCCTCATTTTTTTTGTTTCTGAGGGTGCAATTGATTGCACTGAAAGTTGTAGGCAGAAGGATCTGACTTTTATACAAATGTCAGAACCTTTGCAAAGCAATTCGAAGAACTTCAAGACAAACCCCAAAAAGCCAGGGACTCCAAATGAGGCCTAAGAAAATACTGTCAGACGGAACTCCTGGTGATTTTCCAGTTCAAAACGTGGCTGAGGGTCTTCTGTCACGGCGAGCTCATGGTTTATGATTTTGGAGGCTGTGCAATGCTCCTTTCTATTTCATCTTGACTTAATGTCATTAGTCTTCCTTCACAGAAACCTGAGCGTTCGTTTTCTAATCTATCTAGATGATACGCTGACAGCATTTCCCCTGATCGAGACTTTACCATTTATGTCTCTGCCTCTGTTAATCATTTTCAGAAATGAGATTTATAGTAAAAAGGATTAAATCAATTCTGACTACCTCCAAATTTCTAGGATTTCAGGGATTCTTGATGAACACAGAAACCATGGCCCCTGGGAGAGGCTTTGCTAAGAAGATCTTTCTTGCCTTTGTGAGCCGGCCTTTCAGAACTAGCCGTCTCTCTGTGGATCATAGCAAGTCAACTTCTCTATGTTTTGTTTGGCGACCACACCACAGAGGCTCCCCTCTGAACAACTCAAGCTGTTTTTGATTGGAAATAGATTAGTGAGCTATCAATTTTCTTCTCCTTTATTCTCCATCTCTCCTTCTTTCTCTTCTTCCTAGTCCTAAGATGAGTGCCCTTAGGAGATGTGTCAGCCTATTTCAATTAAGTGTTTATCTTTTAAGTTTCTTATCATGGGGTAAATTATGACATTTTTAGAAGCCAGTGTTGAAGAGAAAAATTATACTCATCCAAACTAAATCGCAGCTTATAGCTTATTTTCTTCCTTTCCAATTTCTCTAATCTTCAGCTTACTTCAAATAACATCACTACTATGCATCAGGCTTTTTGCAAGGCAAGGAGCTTTCACAAATATAATTACTTTCCTTCTCTTTCTTCTTTCCATCATTCCTTCCTTTTTCTTTTTCCAGATACACTCGATTTTTCTTCACTGAACATATTTTTACATCCTCCCTGAATAACTTTGGATCTCTTCCTTTTATACTCACTGAGACGTGAGTACAGGCATAGCATTCCCTGAGTTTCTCCCACCCCTTTTTTAAATACTGCCTATCTCATGAGGTGTGCTGTCTCAGCAAAATGACAGTGATCACACTGACTTATCCTTGCTCGTGTGTCTAGGTCATCAGATTCTGTGCATTTAAGTCCAGCTGAACCACTACTTAGTCACTGATAGTTGTCCTAAACTCTCTGCTCCTGTGTCATTCCATTTGCTGTCTCCCCCAGTCTAGATAGGCCTGCATTATGACCTCCTTGGTTTGGTTTCCTATGTCTGTCCCTGTTCTCAGATCCTTGGTCTAGGTAGACATTTTGGCTTCCCTAGCTCTTATCCTTATTGCTACATAGATTCCAGGTCCTAGAACAAAACCTGAAAATCTTCTGGACGCTCCATTTTTGGGGGCCACTCTGCGCAACTATCAGAAATACAATCAACTTATACCCACAGAGTCTTTCCCCGGTACCATCCTACTCCATTACTGTAGGGCTTGCCACAGTCCCCAGGTTTGGAGAAGGAAGAGTAGGTAAATGTGCCACATATTTTTGCCTCAATTTAGAATGTCTTATTTTCACCACTGTGAGCTGGCCCATGTCTGTATGCTCTAAAGTCACTTTTCCATCTCTCTAATCTCCAGTGAAGACTTAGTATTTATATGTATAGAATTTGCATACCATACACACAAAGATTTCAGTGTCCAGGATCCCTGGCTATGGATGCCTGTGCTGCTGCTCCGTGGTAAGTATACTTGGAGATGGTAGACACATCCTTCAATTTCAACTGAGACAGTATAGTGACGTGCACACTCTCAGCTCTCCTGTCACCATGCCCTCTGCTAGTGTCTGGGGAACAGGCAAGAGCCAGACGCTTTACTCATACAAGAAAAGTGGATTTTGGCAACACTTTCATATATGAAAGGTTAAAAAGGAATTTCACAAGTAATAGCCAGGCTACTTTACCCCCTTGTTAGTTGATAAAGAGGGATTTAGCAAGTAGGAGGAGACTGACAAATATTACTAACTTACAGCTTCAACGGTTCCATGAATCAGATCATGCCCCTGGGGTGCTCAGTATCATCCATATCCACAATAAGCACCTGCTGTATGCACAGGACACTCTACAATCCACTGAAGATGCAAAGTGTCATAAAAGATGCAAAATGCTATAAAAGACAGCTGTTCCTTTCCAGGGGATTTGGATGAGTCCAGAGAGAAGTGCTATATATAGACTTAAAGGATAGAAACTATCATAAAACAGTTGTTTGGACAATAAGTACTAAAAGTGTTTCAAAGAGAGTACAATGACTGCAACTGAGACAGTCAAAATGGAATTTTACTGGGGATCACAGCCAGCTTCTTGAATATGAGACCTGTGTAGTCTCAAGGAACTTCAATTTTGTTTTAATTCTCTGCTCTTGTCATTTTGAAATTCTTAATAATTTAATCTTTGAATTTGTGTTTTATAAGCAAAGTCCAAAGGGGGCACACACATGAGCAGAGAAGACAAGCACAACATGCGTATCAATCTCTCCTTGCTGCCCTATTTGCATGTAGTATTCACAATGCCCTGTGAGCCTACAATTCTCGTGGACCTACAAAGTGTGGGAGTTAAGGGAGATTCAAAGCAAGTACAAAGTTAAGTGTGTTGTATCTATGACAGTAATTTGGGGAGGAAGCGGTGGGGTAGGGGGGCACTGGTACCCTCTAGAGGCCATGCTTTTCATTCCAGCAGAATTCTGGTCAGCTTCGCAAACCACAGAAAGAAGGCATGGAGTTCTAAGAAACACAAACAATGAAGGAACTCTATTGGATCTTTTCTACCCATATCAGTTCTGTGCGTTAATCAATCACTTATACTGGAAACGATGACGTGGAATGAAAGGCGATGACAGGCCAATCCATAGTTCCTTTTCCTTTTAGTCCATCCTTATTCACTAGTAAGCCGAAAGTAGAGTGTTAGTAGAATATACACGTGAAATAATGACAGTTGCGTTTGTTTTGCATTTGTTTATTTTTTTACTTAGAATGACATTAAACAGAAAATTTAAAAAAAAAAAAATCATGACAATTCAAAAGAGAGACCAGAGAAGAAGGGAAAGCATTTTATAATTTAGTACATTTAATAGCACTTGTTTCCTGCATTTCGCAAAAGGCCTCCAAATTTTCACTTTGCACTGGGTCCCACGGATTAGAAAAGCACTACCTAATGGTCTTGATGGAAAGATGGAAACTTGAGAAGCCAAGATCCTCTGTTGGAAGTAATATCTTTGTGACCTGAAGTGGGTTTCCCTGACTTGGTCTATGGCTATCAAAACGGAAGTGTGAATACTCAAAAGTACTTTTTCAATGCCACCATGTATCCATTTTCTTCTATTGATTCTAATTTTGGAAAGTTAAACCTATCCCAAATGTTTGATGAATTCTCAATTTTCTTCTCTTCTTTTTACTTTATGTTCTCTAATTTTTTATATATTCAGCTCTTAGATCCTCATCTGTAATTGACTTTGGGGTAACGTGTAGAACCAGGAAAACTACGTGTTTTCAATTTGCAAAATGCTCCTTTAAGACCTTAGCTGTCTGCTGAACCATATTAAGACTCCTGATTTTTATTTGTAAGCTCCTTATAAACATTTCTTTTGATTTCTATGCATTTCCATCCCCTTGCTGTCCACAGCCCTGAACTCTGCTTGTATTCTACTACTCTTTTACCTGGGTTCTCAATTCCAACCCAGCAACCACCTCCATATCTCCTTTATGGAATTTCCCTCTTCTACTCTTGAGTTACATACATCACCCTTTATACCTGGGATAATCTCATACAGTGTGATTACTCCTATTTCTCTCTTACCTCATTAAGAAAAATAGAGATTCTTCAGTCTTACTCCACTTCATCTTAACTACAGATCCACCAAAAACAAGTGGAAGTGCTTTATAACTACAAAGCACAATACGAATATAGTCCATAACATTAATGGCATTTTAATTATATTAATTAAAGTTAATCCTTACTTAGGGCTCACTCTATGCCAGACAGTGTTCTAAACTTTTATATATATTAATTCATTTATATTCTCACAATGACCCTTTTAAGGAGTTACTAGTATTTCTCACTTACAGATAACAAAACAGGCACAGAGAGGTTAAGCAACTTGTCAAACAGCTAAGTAGTGGAGGAGGAATTCCAACTCAGCAATACCCTTGTTTTGCCTTCCTAAGGAGAGATGCTGAAAAGTGTCATAATGTCATTCATAGCTTAGTATGCAATAATACTGATAAATTAACATGCATTTACATAGGCTCTAAGTCCATATTCCCAAGAGGAATGGGGAAGCAGAACTGAATAATCTTTACATCAGGAATTGCCTGCCAGAAAAATCCACCCACTCTTTGACTCTATGATTTTGTCTTGTTCCATTTTGTTTTTTAATTTTGGAGAACAGACTTCTCGGGGAAGTCAGATTTTACTTTGATTTTCCACCAGAGACTGGAGAGTGGAGAGCCTACATGCCTTTGCTGTCTCCCACAGATGCTTATTCTAGCTGTGTGACCACCAGCCTACATGACTGCACTGCAATCCACTTGGAACTTCCTAGCAGGACCACCCAGAAGCTGCAGCTGGTGCAGAGTATGTGGCCGCCTGGCCTGTTTACATGAGAATGTGAGCCTAAGGAAGTGGACAGTACCTGCTTTCTGCTGTCAGCCAAAGCCTCCATTCCCCTGGAAAGACCCAGTGTGTAATCTAGAGATATTCATAGGTTTTAGCCCTAACTATTCTCCAGACTTGGAAGTGTTCCCTTCCCAACGTTGGAGCAGCTTCTCCCAGGATGCTTGTCACATGTCCCAGTCCAGCAGAGCCAGCTGTAGCTTTGGAAATGTGGGTCAGACAGACTCTAAATGTGCTGATCCTCAGATAGACCACTTTAAAAGAGCCATTTTCTCATACAAAGACTTTCCGTTGAATCATATCCTATGCACTATCTCAGGCTTCTCAGAGAGCAACAACACTTAACTTGTGAGAAAAAAAAAAAAAAATAGAAAACATGTCCTTAAAACCCTTTCCTGTATCTTTTGTGGGCAGCCAAGTTCATGCCTGGCCACCACCCCAGGAGGGCATTTGGCAATAGTCACAGCTGAAAGCCTTTCTAGCCAGATGAATGACAGTGTCCGGAAAAGCTGACCTGGGGGCTGAGTGGTGCCTCTGGAAGCAAGTTTTATAGAGCTGTTAGCAACGCCTTTATCATACTCCTTAGGTAACAGATTTATTGCTGAACAGGTTATCCTTCCTCTATGTTTTTGTAAATCAAATCCTTTTCTAAAACTTTGTTTTGGAACTCTTTAGAGAGCTCACAGTTTAAAGAATTTTTGTAATGGAACATTTTATAAAATCATGGGAATAATCACTCCTTTGGCCATCTGCTTCCAGAGTAAGCTCAATTTTCAAAGACAAAGTTGCCTTAAGTTGAGGGGGACCTGTATTAACAGCTCTGTCCCGCCTACTTCGTCCTTTCAAATAGGCTACTCCACGCTCTCTGTTGCATGCTACAAACAGGCCCTGGGGAGGAGAGATGAGGAGTAAAGCCTAGAGATAAATGTCACAAGTGGTTGAGGCTTTTTCTTCACTGTTAGGCACAGAGCACAGATTCTTCTGAGGCTGAACCTTGAGAGGAAAGGCAAACCAGAATTCATGGAATTAGTACTATGTAACAGGCATTTAATCTCACAATGACCCAGCAAGGGAAGAAGGAAATAATAATACTCAGTGAATCCTACTACCTACTGGGAATGAAGCTAGTAGCTTTACAGTATATTTTTTCATTTAGTCTTTACAATTAGGATTGCCATACTTAGTAAATAAAAATATAGGGTATCTAGTTACATATGAACTTCAGATAAACAATAAATAGTTTTTTAGTGTAAGTATGTTCCATACAATAATGGGGACATATTTATATGAAAAATATTATTATTTATCTGCAATTCATATTGAACTGGGTGTCTTTGTTCTATCCTACTTATAATAATCCTAAGAAATAGGAATTATTATTTCTATTTTATAATTGAGAAAACGAAAACTCAGAGTCATTAAGAAATTTGCCCAAGATGTTAACTAATGTCAGAGCTGGGATAACAGTCTAGTTCTGTTTGATTCTAAATCCTACATATTAGCAGCTCCACCAGAAAGTCCCCTCATCCTAGCTAATACAGAGGACTAGTTTTTAGTTAGCTAAATAAACCACCTCAAGAAAAAGGGCTAATTTCAATTTTAAATACTATTTATTAATGATCAACCTGGTCCAAAATCCTGTATTGGGGCTGCAGAGAAGAAAGAATGTGCTACCAAGATTATTTAGGAACCAGGGCCTGCCCTCACAGAAAAATATAATGAAGTGGGTAAGATGGTTGAGAGAGAAAGAAAAGGAAAACCGAGGGAAGGAACACTCAACATGTTACTCGATCTCACATTTTTAAACAGGAACATTGGTGTTACAGATGATTCTGCTTTAAAACCTTGAACTAATGGTGAGGTACCCTGTAGAGCATCTTATGCAGGAAGGGGTGTTGAGTGAGGGAAATTGATGGTCCTCCTCAGTGTCTCTGAGGAAGAAGATCCCTTCTTGCAGATCAGCATCTGCCTTTCTGGAGTGTCCCCAGCACCTTGAGTCTGTGGCTCCAGGTCACTTAGTGACTTTTAGGGTCCTGCAGTGGTTTGGCTCTCACACAGCTTACCTCATGGATGACCAGGGTGACCTTGGCTCGGCTGTCTAGTGAGGACACTGCCTCTTCCTTCCCTCACTGCCCATAGCTGCCAGCTTGTGTGATGAAATTGATCAGGAAAGCTTAAGAAGAAGGCAGAATCCAAGGCAGCAAGTATGAGAAGCTCAAAAAATAAAATAGTTTCATCATAAAGTTATATTTGAGTAGCTCATTTGTGTCACGCGTTGTATCAGCTGTGTTTCATGAGCATTATTCCCAAACATCACAAGAATACAATAAGGTAGGAATTATTATTTCTATCTCACGGATGGGAACACTGAGGTTCAAAGATATTAAGGTACATTCTGAAGGTCACACTGTGCACACGAATGTCTGCTCTGAAACCCTGCTCTTGTACAGCACTGAGCTCTCTCCTTAAAATAAAGGGGGCGGGTGGGTGCAAGGGAACTGGACTCCTTCTTCCCTCCAGACAGGCAGGGAAATTCACACTAAACAGCAAGGAGAAAGAGGAAAGGCAGAACCTTAGTGCAAAGAAGCAGGCCAGAATGTAATACCATTCTCTCTTATCTCTTAATTGAAGCCAGGGGTATACATGCCCACTTTTGTAGCTAACATAAAAAATGGAAATCAACACTGTGCAAATGTATATCTAATGGTATAGCTTACGGTGTGATTCCCTTTCCCCATATCATTTTACAAAATAGAAAAGATCGGGGAAAAGAAACGTAGAAATGGACAAAGAAAAAAGCATATATATATTTTGCTGTTACAGTAAGGGCCTTTTCAAAGTCGAAATTCTGTTTTCGATAAGAAAAAGCTTTTAAGAACATTTTTTATGTAGCATTGTTTATCTGTATTTATAGTCCATTTCTTCCTTCACTTTGCTTCTCCTATACTACAATGGTAAGTTTCCCTTCATAGTTTCCCAGTGGTTAACATTCTGCTTCTCAAAATTATCCATTAAAATTTTATCAATTTTGTATTTTGGTGAGACAGTATGAGGAAATGCCATTGTGAAATTAGATTTTTTCTTTGACATCAGGCGCCCAGTCAGCAATCCAATTCCATGTGTTTCTATTGAGACATTAGGGTTTGATATAATTTTGGGCAGAAAACATTTTAAAAATGAAACAATTGAATTTTCTAGATGGTCTTGGGGACCACTTAGCTTAAGAGAATACACTTCCAAATCAAAAGCCTTTCAATCATTTTAAACATTATTTGGATGATATTTGCTCTGTGTGTAGTAGCAGTTTGAATTTGTATTGAATGTTTGACCGGCTCATGCACACATAGATGATGTATGAAATTATTATTTCATATTTTTCTAGTGTTTGCATTGCAAGTGACATCTGGCTGACAGGAACTTGGAGAAATGGGATACAAAGTGAATGCTGCAGTTACCACAAGTATCATATTTATCAAAAGGTTTAAGGTTGGCCTGTCTTTGTTTAACACACGAAACTTGGAGCAGTGATGAGGAAGCAGCATGTTTTGGTGTGGCGTGCATTTTTTAACTGAGCTTTTTAGTAAAAGGGTAGTCAAAGAATAAACACTAATTGTATTATTTGTTCTGCTCATGAAACTAAATATTATACATCCTAATTTTAAGAAAACAGACTTAAATTAGGTTCAATATAATTTCCATATATTTTGCCTTTATTCAGAGAATTTGCAGATTTCATATTAGAAGAACATGCATATTGAGCACTATTCATCATTACTCAGAAAAGGCGATGTGGGAGTAAAAAAGCTCAACCTCATTTTTAGTTTTATTTTCTAATTTGTAAATGTGCAAAATTGAACTAAGACGTGATACATAGTACAATATTTGCAAGCTCTGACTTTGCTGTAATACACATATACAAATATAAGCATTTTCCTATTTTCCCTTTTCTTGGAAATCAGGGGGCAAATTATTAATTAAGTCATGAGAAATATCATTCATTTAACAAAGATTTATGAGCCTACTATGGCCTGTGGGCTACCCAGGTGCTAGAGATATGCAGAGGAATATGACAACCCCTGCTCTTAATAAACTCACAATCAGGTGGAAGGGGAGGTCAATATGAAATAACTATGTATGGTATAAGGCTGTAAATACCATGAAAGCAATATGGAAGTATTGATAAAGGGGAGTATATGGTAAGATGGTCCATCTGCCACAGATAGGTAGGGAACAGAAAGCGCAACATAAAAGCCATTTTGAAATCCTCTTAGTGTATCCAAGTAGGATTCACCCATTTTTTGAAATAGGAAAATAGAAAGACAGTAAAAACTCATCCCAGCTCTTATCACCTAAAGACAAATACTATGAACATTTCCATCTAGTGTTTTCTGAATCACTATTTTTTTTTTTAGTTTTGAAAGCATTGTGATAATACTGCAAATATGATTAATGTATGAAAAAAACTAAGCTGCTTTCAAAGAAAACATAAAATTTCATCATTTAATGAATTTCTATGTTAGTTTAAACTGGATATTGTCTATATAACAATGTCCATATAACAATCCAATTGTCAATACAGTAAATTAGCCATTACTCTATTAGGATGTTTACCTTGTTTTCCATCTCCCTCAACCAACAGTAAATTCGTGACTTCTAAGAAAAAAGTCATTCAGGATAAGAGAGAGAGATCTCCAATGGCGGGATTCCTGGCACCAAAGTAAGATGTGAAAGGGGTAAGTCACATCTTACCCTTTTCAACATTTATTTCAACATTTATTCAGCATCTGCTACTGTGATATGTACTTTGGATGTGTTAATTTGTTTATTGCCACAGGAATCCTGATTCAAGTGTAGTAGTGAAAATACACTCCAGATTCACCTAGGGCAGAGTTCCAATCTAATTCTCAGCTTTGTCCAGATGTGTGATTTCCAAATTTAGCTAATCTCTCTGACTGTCAGATGAATTGGGCAATATTATCACTCATTTGTTTAATTATATTAAGCCCACATTAGGTATATATGTATATTATGTGTAGGGTATCTTGACAGGCAGGAAATGTAAGATGAGTATAATATGTCTCATGTCTTTGAGAAGCTTACAACCTCATGGCAGAGTCATTCATGGGAGCAGGCCTGACAGGTCCCAGGAGACATATTCTTCCTAGCGGAGTAGCATTTGGTCTGGATCCTAAGTAATGAGGAGCAGGTTTTATCTCATGGTTCTTCAACTAAAATGTTCATCTTCTGATAATCAATCAATCAATCAATCATGTGCCCAGTGTTGTGCATATTTGTTCTGTTCCCTGTTCTGAATAAGCTTACCAAGTAGTTTCAGTCCTAATGCCTAGAAGAATGTGGCTTCTGATTCATAGATTAATACACTAACCTATTTAAGAAGTGATTGTGTTGGTTCAGAGGTGATTGGTTTCTACCAGAGCCTTTCTTTCTAAAAGATGTGCTCAGCCTTGTGAACAGAGGGTTCTGTCACTCCATTAGTAACCATCTTTGGACACTGTATTTTAAAAACCTCATTAATCGAATACAACTGTTACTGCTGTATACGTAGAATAACTAGGTTTCACAAATGGACAATGGTATTAAGCAAAATACAGACATACTCTGTAATCAGATTTGGGACTGCAAATGTTAAGTCCGTCCCTGCTAAAAATTCCTAAATCTAAAATTAAAGTTAGAATACTCAGACCTAATGGCAAGTTTTCAAATGCTCATAATTTAGCAATTTAAAATGTTTCAGAAATCATGAAAAATGTCATTTGAACCAAAAAGATAATTTAGCAAATTTTTGTCTCTCTTCTTCTACCAAAATTTTATGCAAAAGTGTATCTGAAAGTTCAGCAAATGTGGGAAAGTGAATATATGTTCAAATTTCATTAATTAACTACAATTTTAAAATAAAACTATCTACAACTCCTATCTTCTGTAATGAATCAATGGTGTATCAGTTAGCTATTGCCATAAAGCTGCTGCATAACAATCTGCTCCAAAATTCAGAGGCTTAAAACAAACAGCTCATCTATTTTGCTTCTGAGGTCTGTCTTAACTGGGATTTGGCTGGCCTAGGCAGATCATGGCTAGTGTTGGCTCTATCCCATGTGTCTCTTATCCTCTTCTTGGGACTTGTGGGTTAGTTAGTTAGACATATCCTTATTTTAGTGATGGAAGAGTCATCAAAGTTTGAGTCCAATCACCCAATCATTTTTCAAACCTCTGCTTGCATCACATTTGCGAACATTGTTCTGACCAAAGTATGTCATTTAGCCACACCCAGAGTCAGGCTGGATGGGGCACTGCAGAATTACAGGACAAACAGCATAGATGCAGCGAGTGGGGAAGAAGAGGGGCTCTTAGGGTAATCTACCCTAAATGGCTGTGGCATTTTACTACAAAGAAGAATGGAGTCTAAATTCAGTGAGTTTTTATTTTTTAATTATCATATATTTAAAGCCTTCTGTATCCCAGGCATTGAATTTTTACCTCATTATCTTTCTGCAATCCTACAAAATATATTTCAACATCTCAATTATGCAGATGAAGAAATGGAGGCTCAGCAATGTCGAGTAATATGTTGAAGCTTTCATGACTGATCAGTGGCTGAGTCTACAGTTAAATCCTGTCCAGGGACTCTGGGCTTTGGCTTCTATTCTTTCTACTATGTAATGATGACTCTATTCAGAATTTCAACTGTAAAATTTAAGAACAAGAAGAAATTTTTTAAATCTCATCTAGTCTCCTTATTTTGTAGATGGGACAACAGAGTCCCAGAGACATGATTTTTCATATTTTTATCTTACTAATTAGTTAACAAAAAAATCTAGTGACTAGAACCTGGATCTCCCAATTCCTCATTTACTCATTATTTTATACATATTTTTGTCATTGGTCATACATTTACTGAGTACTTACTATGTGCCAAGCACTGTGGTGATCGAGTCTTCTATTGCTGAAATCATATTCTGATTGTAGAAATGAAGAGAAATAGAAGGTCGTGTGTGTGCCTACTATGTGTCACAGTAGGTGTCTTTGTTTTCTCAAATTTACCAAAAATAAAGTTCTGAAGTCCTACATCAATCTATTTCCACCAAAATATAGGACAGTTTTTCTTTTTGACCCTGATCACATTCTACATTTCATAGAGGCCAAGTTGGTCTTGGAGGCGGCAGAAGTTGTGCAGGCAGCCGGAGCCTCACTGCTGCTCAAGGTGGGCATCTAGCTCACTTTGGCAGCTGTGTAACAACTCTGAAATCATACAGCTGCCAGGCCCCACCTGAATTAGAGCTGACCTTAAGATGGATTTTGTAAACCATTTAAATAGATCTCTCCATTTGGAAAGTTTTCAGAGTGAAAAAGAAGAAAACAATAAAATGCCTCCAATTTGCAGACCCTCCCTCTGAGATCTGCTACATGCAGCCTCATGCTCTCCCCAGCACTGAATCATGATCCCCAGTGGGTCCTAAAGCCATAGGACTGATGGAAAACAAGTAAAACATGGCTTAGAACTGCCTGCATGGAACGAAAACTGCCCTCTCCATGTTGCTGGGCCCATTGTATTAGCCCTGGGACACAGAGGAGGATGTGGAAGAAATTTGGAGGCAAACCCGGCTGGGTATGGAAGGTGTTGGGGCAAATCATTTAGTGTTTCCTTTTCGGGGAAAAAAAAGAAAAAGCACCACCCAGGCCAGGGTCTGGTACGTAGCAGTCACTCAAGAAATAGTTGTTGAATGAATGACGATTGAATTACACTGTCTCCCCTACTTCTGTTGCTTATCTAGTTACCTTTCTCTTGATTTTGGAGAAAGCCTGTTCAGAGACTTGGTACTGCATGGAGGATAATACTTTCAGCTCCGTGTTTAATCATTCAAACAACATGTTTGAGTGTTTACTGTGTTCCAGGCATTGAGGGTATGACGGTTTGCAAAACCATATGTAATTGTTACTTTCATGGCACTTGCAATCCAATGAGATAAATCAGACATGGGTTTTGAATCCTTACCCTGTCATTCACTAGCTCTTTAACTATGGATGGCTTATTAATATCTTTGTGCCTCAGTTTCCTTATATATAAAAAACTATAATAATAGTACTTAATTAAATTTATATACATATATACAAAACAGAATATTGTCTGCTATTTAATAAGCACTGTATAAATGTTTGTGAATATCTCATATATTGCTGGGAGGATTAGATATGAAAATGCATGTAATGAGCTCAGCATGATGTGGGCACATACGAAGAACCTCTCAATAGATTATTATGAACCTATTATGGGTAACCTTAAGCATTCTAGCAATTCTAAACTTGAGGCAGAAGCGGTGGGAGTGGATCAGTGGGAGAGTAACATTAGGTCCCTTGCAACTAAAAATCTATTTTCTTTTTTCCTTTTCTTTTCTTTTCTTTTCTTTCTTTCTTTCTTTCTTTTTTTTTTTTTTTTTTTTTTTTTTTTGAGACAGAGTCTCACTCTATCACCTAGGCTGGAGTGCAGTGGTGTGATCTCAGCTCACTGCAACCTCCACCTTCCGGGCTCAAGCCATTCCCCTGCCTCAGCCTCCTGAGTAGCTGGGACAACAGGAGCCTGCCACCACGCCCAGCTAATCTTTTGTATTTTTAGTAGAGATGGGGTTTCACAAAATCTATTTTCTTAATCTTAGGCACTGAACAACACATGCACACACACATAGAAGCTGCACATACACTGCATATCTGCACATTCTTTATAGCACTATTAAGGGCACATTTAGGAGGAGAGGTGCCTGTGTGTCCCTAAATTAATCTTCCTAAATGCTGAAGCCTGTTTTTGTGAATTCACCCCTATCTGATGGACACAGTTATTCTATCAGACCCTGCTAAAACGCAGATGAAGGGAATTTCCCAGAAAGATCAGGAAAAGATGCTATACCAGCTAGGGGATCTCTGGGCAAGTGGGAGGGTCAGCTTCTACCCCAATTCAATCTTGAGGGACTCTTTCCCATCCTCAGAGTCCGTCAATATCTGTAGAATGATGTATTTTCCTTCACATTCATGCTCTTTTCGTATCTCAAGTGTTTCTTACTCAGTATTGCCGTGTTCCTTTGGATCCAGTGAAAGCATCAGAGATCTGCCATTAATCATTCTTAATTTTATTCCCTTCTTTCTTTCCCACTGGACTCCTACTAGAGCCTCTCCTTCTGCACATAATCACTCCGACCTGTTATTTCTCCTTCTCGGTGGGTTTCTTCCTCCATTTGAATAGCTCACTCATAAACAGCATCATTGAGACTCAAGATAAGTAGATGTACAAGTGCCTCTGTACTTAAAGCTTCCCATCTGGGCAAATCCTCATCCTCTCACTGAAGCATGTCTATGACTTAAGTTTCCACAGCCCTCTTTAGCAGCAGAAGAACGCCTGCTCCCTCCTCCCTTCAACTGCACACCAGCCAATGTGGCACACATTACATCAAACTTAGGCCCCCAAATGGCCCCAACCCCAGTCTCTCCCCCAGCACATGTATGCACTGGCAAAACAGGAGAGAAGAGACAATAAGAATATTAGAAGACACATCTAAGGGCCACAACATGAAAGAGCACCTTAAATAACAGTACAAACAAGAAAAACTATTACTATAAGCAAATTCCAAAGGATTGTTCTCTATTTTCACAAAAACCAGAAGAGGGAAAAAACAGCCTTATACTGCAGTAGGAGAGAGTTTTGCTAAACATACAGAAGAACCACTTGAGAGTGGAGATGAACAAACCCAGAAGCGAGCCACCCCATAAGTTCTTGAAAGCTGCATTATAAAATGAAAAACAACAATTTATTTTGAATGGTAGAGAAAGACTTTCTGGGAGATGAGGTTGGGAGTGGGGTGGAGTTGGACTACACAAACACATATAATCTTGGAACTGGAAGGGACGTTCAGGGTCTGCACCATCTGTTTCACAGAAGAGGCACAGAATAAATTTGCCCAAGGTTACAAGGCTAGTTAGTGTTTGATATTCCAGACTTCCCAACTCCAAGTCTAGTGCTCTTTTCAGAGCCCCAATTTAACTTAGAAATTGTGTCCCACTTTAAGATGATTTTTTTTTTTAGAAGGAGGAGAAGAAAGAGGAAGAGGAGGATTGAAACAAACAAACAAAAATGATGGATGGTTTACCATTATGGATCCTGGTAAATCCAGGATGTGTAAAAGATAATCCTCTCTCCTGGGAAGAAGAAACAGTTAACAGGTGACCATTAACCCTGAAGCCTAATGCTAAACCAGGGCCTGTGAAGACTTGCAGTTATCTTCATTTTGTTGTTTAAAAGACTGGGTTCCATAGGCAGAGACAGAGCTATGCTGAATAGCGACACTTACCATTTGCTCCTCCAAACACATTCTGTAGGAAGGCGTGGGATTTCACAGCAGTGAGAGCAAAACTATTCACAGCAGTACCATATGCTCCCCACCATCAGGAGCGGCGGTACTGGTCACTGGACTTGGCAGGCAAATCAGCTGAATGGAAATTCTGAAGACCACAGTAGGAGTTTTCTCTTTGTGGGTTTTGGATGGTAAAATCTTCAATCTGTTCCACAGGCAGAAATCAGAGTGAAAAATAATTCTACACAAATTGTGAGTGTGTGTGTGTGTGTGTGTGAGGACGTGAATGTGTGTTACTTCTAGAAAAGTTAAGGGGAAGCAAAGGCTTGGTGATCATCTTATACACTATCTTATAGAGGTAGGAGGTCACACATTGAATGCAAAGAGGTAAAGACTGAGAATGCAGAAGATAGAGAATTATTTTTAGTATAAATTTCATGTTTTCCATTTTTTACCTCTAAGAAAAAAAGCAAGATTGAGAAGAATTTCCCAAATGCCAAGACCATTTAATAGCAGAATTACAACTGACGATAAATGCAGCACTTTTTAAAGCTTATCCTTTCTCTGTTATTAACTTTGTTCTTTCAGTTGTGCCAGAGAAAGCACAAGAGATAGAAATTGGCAGAAATATGGGTCTGAAGAACAGAAATTCAACTCAAATGAAAATACCGTGAAAACCTCTAGTATAAAAAAAAAGTCTTTTGTTTAATAGCAAAACTTTCATCAAGAAAAGGTTTGTTTGAATTAAATGTAAAATTTAGGACAGTCTATTATCTAATCATTACTAATTCTGTGCACGTAGGGTATTTTCTATTTCCAAAGTGGTCTGCAATCATTAGTTAATCCACCCAGCATGCTTAGTCTAAATTGTATATATGTATATAATAGATAGGGAGAGTTGCTGGGGAGAGGCAGCATGGCCTAGCAGGCTGAGTAATGGATGGGTAACTCAGAGCTGGGAGTTCTCATTTTCACCACCTGGTTAGTCTACAGTGGGAGCCAAGCATGCACTCACAGGACTCTAAGACAAGGAAGCAACTGTTTCAAAAATACATACATGTATGATATAAAATACCTTTTCCAACAATTGAGGCCCTGAGTTTTAATTTTCTATTAAGTCCCATTGACATCATGTAGGTCCAGTCTCAATTTTCCCCATAGGTAAAACATTTTTAAAGGCCAGTCTTTCTGTAAATAACTATATTGAGAGGCAGCACAATTTAATAAGATACCTGTAGATGCTCACCAATGTCCTTTTTAGCATGTGGAAACTGTCCAGAAAATTTAAATGCATTGGAATAAATCAGTGGTGTAATTTCCTTCCCTCTTATTTTTGGCCATCAATAATACTAGCATATATTGTTATCTGAGCTTTGCCAATTTCAATTTTTCTGTTGAAAAGGAGGATCCTCTAAGCAAGATGTTGCTTTTAAGTGTTCTAATGTAATTTTTTCAAACATGAACCAAATGCTGGTGCCCAGCAGAGCTTGTCCACATCATGCCTGGATTCCAATTGCATAGCTTTCCTTTATTTTCATTTGTTTGCTCCTACCCTATCCAAACACATTAATTTGTGGTTCAGATAATGTATTCCATATGTTTAATTAGCCATTACATGAAATGTGGGAAGGTGGGACTTTTAAAATGCATTCTCCATTTCTCCCGGTTTCCTGACTGTTAGCTCACATTCTCTGATGGTGTTTGTTTGTTTAATTATTTTCACAATAAAGAATCTGTCTCCAACAAAAGTATCTAATTATTTCAAATTGTAGATTTTCTTTGGATAATGCAAATTTAGTTTGTTCTATACAGTTAAATTAATTCTGCCCTATCTTATACGACATATGTAATATAGTCATTGCTCAATAAATAAATACTCATAATAAAATATAACCTAAATAAACTAGTATTAAGGAGTTCTCCTTTATAAAGTTTCTGGATTTTTAAAGTGCATTTCAATGTCCGTAAATTTCCAATTTTTTTCTACATAGTTTGCTTGGTGAAATACTAATTTATTAACAGATGTCAAATTTATCTCAAGTATGTCCTACTGATGTCAAAAAAATGACCAGCACTTCATTTGGCATATATTCAGAAATTCTTAACTCTTCCTAATTGATTAACAGTAATAACGGCCCCTGGAATGCCCCCACCGAGTCCGTGGCCAGCCTCACGACTGATTCACTATGGCGTCACTGGGAGAGACGAAGCCCAGGGCTGCAGTGGTGCCAGTTCATGCCTTTTCAGTGAGAAAGCATTCAGGTTACACAGAGTGTTAATCTAGCCACAAAATGGGAGACGGTTAAGTCTGCCTGGAATGTCTGGCTGCTGGTTGGCAGACGCAGCCCTTTTTTCACCTTGGATCTGCTGGGCTAAGGATGCTTTCATAGTAATTTTCCAATGTCTTCCTTGATCAGTAGACTGCAGCATTTTATCATTTTGCAGATTTTGTTTTCTTCATGGGTTATTACTTCCACTGAACTGCACTTAACATCTATTAGCTTAGGTCTCTAGAAGATCAAAGTCCCTCTGTATCTGATTATTCTGCTCTTTGCAATTTGTGTCTCCCCCTCACCCTATCCCCTCCCCACCAATGCAGGAGCCTTGCACGTTTACAGATTTGGTTTCAGTGCTTTCCCCAAATCGTTTATAGACATAAAAGCATCATAAATGGGACATCACGTCTCCAGAAAGAAAATAAGAGAGAAAAAAGTGAAGACAGCAATAGTTATTCTTGTATTATTTCCATCTCAAAATGAATCTTTTAAAACTCATGTTTAAATATTTTTCTTTTTGAAATGAGACGGGTGAGAGAGAGAGTGAGGACGAAGTACTAATGTCACAGAATTATGCTAATGTCATAGAAACAAAATTCCTGTTGAGATTTATTCTCTTTACTAAATCACTCTCCCCCACTCCCACTCTTCCAAAGCCCCGTCCCATCTCCTTACATTTTAGTTTAAATTATTTGCGTTGTCTCTTTTAGGAACCGGTCCACAGGGCCAACATTCCATTCATTTTATGGTTTACTGTTAAGGTAACCTTAATAAGTAGGTTCTGATGGAAGATTTTATTCCCTTTCTGAACCTTTAGTAAATGATAATCATTCTCTAAATTTGGTCTCACCGCTGTGATGTACCAAAGATCCTCTGTCAAATGTTGACCCTCTCTCAACAATAGGCCAAAGCTGGCCCCATCAAGGCATTTGCACCGGCCCTAGAAAGAATATTTTTAGAAGCTACATAAGAGGCCCAGTGTACATCTATCAGCAGACTTGAAGTGGGTGCTTGTAAGTTGAGACAGGTATTAGAAACTCAAACTATGTTTGGCAGCTAAAAAAAAAAATTAATTCTAAGGAGATTTGAATCTGAAGAGATTATTGAAATAAAGACCCAGAGCTTTTTTGTAAGGATATTTCCTTGTCAGAAATACTCAACACCATTCTTCATAGTGAATAAAGAAGCCAAAGCAAGAAAGGAGAGAGAGAGAGAGAGAGAAAGAGAGAGAGAGAACGTGTGAGCTACAGCAGGACTTCCCAAACCCGAATCTGTGTGCAGATCCCTTAGGGACCTTGTTGAAATGAAGACTATGATCCAGCAGGTCTGGAGTGGGATCTGAGAGTCTAAAATTAAATTACTCACCAGTGATTCAGATGCTGCTGGGCCCAAGACCACATTTCAGTAAAACGTTAGTGTTTCCTTGTGTCCCTCCACAAATCTGACACTGCAGAAGTTCCCTTCACTCCGCCTGGCACACCTCAACCCGTTGTGAAACACTAGTCTCTGAAGAAGGATGAGGGGGAGCCCTAGAGCAATGGCCCTTAAACTGCGCTACATACTATAAATCCTTGGGAGATTTGAAAACTCTCCATACCCAGACCACACCCCATATATCAATTAAATCAGAATCCTTAGGAATGGAACCCAGGAATGAGTATTTTTAAAAGATTCTCCATGTGATTCCAGTGTACAACCACGTTTGAGGACCAACAGCTTAAATAAAAATAACACAAGGAGAAAAAAAAAAACAGCCAACATGTGTTGGCTTCTTCCATACAAATACATGGTTTTGTGAGAAATAGATACTTTTTGTCATTGAATCATTATAATAAATCCCATTTACAGACCAGGAAACTGAGGCAGAGATTCTGTAACTTGCCCCCTGTAAGAGCTGATAGAGCTTAGATATTCTAGGATAAGAAGGATGATGGAGGAGTGGAGAATCTGCTGGTTAGTTATGTTCGTGTGTGAATTCAAAATTTTCTTCTGTTTGTATATTTGATTTTAACCAACAGTTTGGTAGTGCCATTTAAAAATGTCAATCACCCTTTTTTGTACTCCCCCACCCTCAAAAACTTAACACTGCCTTCCTAAATCATTCATTGCCTTTTCTCACATTTGCCATCCCTTCTCCTGGGCATGTTTAGGGTCCTAGGCTCTAGAGCTAAGGTGAGTTGTCTTCAGTTGCTGGCTCCTGGAGCTAACTTGACTCCATAAAAGTCGGTTATACTTTGTCTCAGTTCCTTTGGCCTCTCTTGCCCCTAACTGGGCAGCAGAGGGAGCTATGACTACCAAAACAAAACAAAACAAAAAAAACCTGTGAACTGCCCCTAAATATGATTTTCATGTCCTTCCCTAAAGGAAGTTTATCCTCAGAACTCTTCACCTCAAAGCTAATGCCTACTGCCTCAAACCCCAGAGACTGGGTGAATAGCCCATCTAGGCATGCAGATAGCAGTGAAATCAGAAATCAGCAAGCTCTCATGGGGCCCAAAAATGCAGAGACAACTGAGAGGAGCCACGGCCACTCAGTAGTCAGTGTGATCAAGGTATAGTTCAGCAAGAAGACATAAATAGTAAATTGTATCTTCCTGAAAGGTGTTTCTCATTCAAGAAGGACCAAACAACTGTGATAAAATGTGTAAAATACAACCGTGAGCTCCCTTTTTTAACTCTGGCCAATGACTTGAATAGTAATTTTTATATCAGTCCTCAGTTTTCCCAAATTTAAATGGGTATATATCAGGCCAATAAATATTCATTTAACTCAGGTTGTAACTGTATTAGAGGACATACGGTTTGGTTATAAGTCAGGAATCCCCCAAACAACATTATCATATTTGAGGAAAATTGGAAAAATCCTAGAAAGAGAACATTCTTTTAAAATTCACGACAGGGCACGATGCCAATTTATCCCTAACCATAAATCCAGAAAGGCTGTTTCCCAAGCCTGAGACAATTTTCAAAATTGCTGCAGCTCAGACCCACAGACCATGATGTTTTCTGAGGAGATCAAGGTATGTTACTATAACCACATGAACACGTTTAAATAGGACTGAAAGTTAAATGTGCCGACTCATTTCATAAGAAATCTGGCCAGGAGCAGGGGCTCACGCCTGTAATCCAAGCACTTTGGGAGGCTGAGGCGGGTGGATCACCTGAGGTCAGGAGTTTGAGACCAGCCTGGCCAACCTGGTGAAACCCCGTCTCTACTAAAAATACAGAAAGTTATCTGGGCGTGGTGGTAAACACCTGTAATCCCAGCTACTCGGGAAGCTGAGGCAGGAGAATTGCTTGAACCTGGGAGACGGAGGTTACAATGAGCTCGGATTGTGCCATTGCACTCCAGCCTGGGCAACGAGAACAAAACTCCGTCTCAAAAAAAAAAAAAAAAAAAAAAAAAGAAAAGAAGAAGAAGAAAAAGAAACCCTCATCTCTCCCAACTACTCTGAATCATGCATCCAGTTCATCGTCCCTCCTCAACTCTGATCTGAGAAGTCATGAGGGGCAGGGTGATGAGTATTCAATGCTATTTTTTTATCCACGATTAGAATCTCTTTAAATTTTCTGCTCTACCCTTGCTTCTGGAGATTCATCTCTGGGAGGAACTGAAGAAGGATAAAACCAGAACTTTTCCCCTTAAACAGATTTTGACAACCGTGATGCTATGGGCTTCTAAAGTGTTGCCATGAGTTGATGAAGCTCCTGGACAGTTGATATGTGAACTTTGTGAGGGGGCATCCTGATGTCTCTCTGATGGATTTTCAGAGTGTGAGATATATAGGTTTGAGTCACTGGAGCATGTGCTAGCAGTGTGATATGGAAATACATTCAGAGCTTATTAACCTTAATTTTACTTACTCTATTGTTCACAAATATATCCTAATAGTGTGTGAGTTTGCTTCTCTTCTCCTGGATGCACTCAATCTAGTAGAGGAACTAGGCTATTGCACTGCAAGCAGACAGATTAGTAGTGGCACAGATGCATGCAAAAATACACAGACAAGGCTTCGCTCTGTAGTTGGAGCCTCCCTGGCGATTCTCCTGTGTCCTTGAAATTGAGTTGCCAGTTCACTTACGCCAGCTAAGGAGTCTGTTTCTCCTCACTGAGCTCTGCCAGAGCTCCCCTGCCTTACTCTCCTGTGTGAGAGTTACATGCTCCACCCCTTCTCTGCTGAATCTAGCTGGCATCCTGAGTCAGATTGGAACATTTGAAAACACACACACTCCCCTCTCTGGGAAAACAATTCATCTGAGAGAAGGGGAAGTGACAGTCTTACTAAGGAAGCTGACTTTTTAAAACAGATTTTTTTCTTTGAGTCCTAGTGACTACAGAGGCTTACATAATGGTCCAGGCTCAAAGGAAAGGTAGCCTGGAGTTTGAGAGCCTTCCCAGTGTAGCCCAGTGTAAACTCCCCAGTGACGGGGATCAGAGTCTAAGGGATGAGGCAGGTGGGTGGTCAGATCTGTGAGCCATTCATTCCTCCTCCAAGAATAAAAACTACAATTCTATGTGTTTTGTTTTCAGGCTTAAACAAAAATAATAAATGGGCAGTTTTCCCTAGTGTCCTAATAGGCTGCCTGAGGCACATAAGCATGAACAATAAACCTTGTTAAATGATAATCTGAAAAGGAAAATTGAGACCTTATTCAAATTTGATGGAGAAAACACACAGGCACACCCCTACTGTTTCATCTTAAGCAGAGGGAAGTTGTAGACCAGGGAAGCTGTAGAAGAGCAAGGTACCTTTGAGGGACCACCCAGTATGGAAACTGGGAGCACATTCTATTGTATTGACCTTGTATTCCTGTTTTCCGAAGTGCTGTGTCAGTAATTATTTCAAAGGTACCATACAAATATGTCATTTGATTTTTCTTTCCTGGCTTAGCATCTTTGCTTTACACCCCACAATAACTAAGTCTGAAGGGACACAGATAAACTAGGCTTCTTTAAGAATTGCCTCTTCTTCCATTTTTGTAGATAATATCTCTCTCTCCTGCCTCTCCAAGCATGGGCTTTTTTCTTTTCTTTCTTTCCTTTTTTTTTTTTTTTTTTTGAGACAGAGTCTCGCTCTGTGGCTCAGGCTGGAGTACAGTGTTGCCATCTCGGCTCACTGCAACCTCTGCCTCCCGGGTTCAAAAAATTCTCCTGCCTCAGCCTCCCGAGTAGCTGGGACTACAGGTGTGTGCCACCACACCTGGCTAATTTTTTGTATGTTTAGTACAGATGAGGTTTCACCATGTTAGCCATGCTGGTCTTGATCTCCCGACCTCATGATCCGCCCCACTTGGCCTCCCAAAGTGCTGGGATTATAGGTGTGAGCCAGCGCCCGGCCAAACATGGGCTTTTTAATCAAAGTCAGGTCCACCTTCTAGATAAAGAAATCAAATTTCCTTCTAATTCATCTTTTGGCATGGTCCAAATTTTCACAAATTTGAATCAGAATAATTACCCAAAGCTTCCACCAAAATTCCAGCAAACTGCCAAGTGAAGGCTGTCCTTCCAAAATTGTAGCTCCATTCTAACTTTCAATGCTTTGCTTCTAGAAAAATGATTCACTCTCCCACTTCTGGATGGTGCTCTGTTTAGCAGGTGTGACAGCTGCTGTTGATTTTCTCACTTGGCACACTCCCCAGCCCTTCTTTCTTGCCCCTTTCACCGTGGAAACAGAACAAGTTCCACAATGTTTTCCTACTCCCATTCCCAGCCTTCTTTGGCTCTACCAGTGGGGTGTAGTTCTGTCCATAAGGGTCTCATGCAGACATGGTACTGCTTCTGGGAAAGTGGCTTTTTTTCTGACAAATGGGAGACATGAGGTTGGCACCAACCTTTCTTACTTTCTTCCTGCCCAGTGTATATGATGCTTGAAGGTACAACTACTATCTGGCAATAAGCAAAAGCTAAGGATATTAGAGTGGAACTAGAGAAGGAGCTTGGGTTCTTGATAACTTGATGAAGTTGCCAGAGCTCCATGCATCTTGTATGAATGTCCTGGATTGCCTACGTTACAATAAATAAATAAATAAGCCTATGTATATAGTCATGTGAATATGTGTGTGTGTGTGTGCGCCAGAAACAGCAGGTATTCTGTTAACTTGTAGGCTAATGTCTCTAAGTAGAATTCTAAAAAAACAGAAAACATTAAAAACCAACTCCTTTACTGATTTTTATCATCAGTCATGTTGCCATCTTCTTATTTTTGCCATTTCACAGATAGGGCAACTAAAGGCTAGGGACCTGAAGCAACTCTACCAAGGTCGTGTAGTAAGCTGCTAAAAGCTAGGGAATAGAGCCAAAAGCTCCATAATCCCGGGCGAGGCCTCTTCTGCTCTCTCTCTCCCCTCAGGAAAATGTCAAAGGATTTATTAAAAACAGCCTGAAGCTAGATTAGGTATTTTAATACCCAAAGCACTTAATTACTAATACAGTTTAAGGTACATTAACCTAATTGGAAACTTTCTGCATATGGCACATGTTTCCCCCCACCCCAGAAAAATTAATAGTATTCTTTTCAAACTTTTCTCCTGGTCTTTCTCATCTTTTTGTGCGATTATTAGTTTCCAAAGTTAGAAAGAATACCACAGCCAAGGGTTTAACCTGTCTGAAGAACTGCTTTGTTTTCATTTAAACAAAAAAATTAAAATTAATACAGTAATGAGAGGAAAAGGAAAGATAGAATTTTACCTGATAGTTGCATGTCTCAGTCTCTCAGCATACAAGGGAGCTGGCAGGAGGCCCTCATCAGAACCCAGGGGTCATCCTTGGCTACTCTGCCTTGCATTGCACATCCAATCAGCACCAGAGATCCTGGTGCATCTCACCATTTTTTGCCATCCCTCAATACTCCCTTGGGCCAGGCCCTCGACATTTTCCTCTGGATTACTGTGATGGCCATCTAGCCAGTCTCTTGTCTGGTTCCAATCTGCTCCCCACACTACAATTGGAGAGATTCTTATAAAATGCAAATCAGATTCATCAGTCCCCTACTTAAAACCCTTTAGTGGTTCCCTATGGCCCTCAGGATAAAGTCCAAGCTCCTTGATACGACTTCAAATGCTCTTCATTACTAGTTTATGTCTAGTTCTCCTATCTTACACGTGATGCTCCTGCCATATTCAACTACCTGCAATTCCCCAGATTGCCTGTGTTTTTCTTCCATTCTAAGCTTTTGCAGAAGCTTTTGGGTATTCCCTCCTGCCTCCTCTTCCTTTTGCTTCTTCTTACCAACCCCCAAGCTCACTCTTAATCATCTTCCGCTGCCCAAGCATCACTTCTCCTGGAATCCTTCCCTGACTACCTCCTCCCCAGACTAAAGGTTAAATGCCTCTTCTATGCATTCCCATATCAACCTACTAAGATAATGCTTAAATTATTTACTTACATCTTTGTCTTCCTGGGGGCATCTTGAGAGTAGAAAATGTATTTTGTTTACTTTTGAGTCACCAGCACCTAGTACAGTGATGCTTACAAAATAGATGCTCAATAAAAACAATTGTTGAATGAATAAAGGCACAAGTGAACTAACCTTGTATCAAGAACTATGCAAAAGATTAATAGGCAATTGAGCCACACAGTAGAAAACTCAGGGCTAGAAGGGGCAGAAGGATAGCTTTAAAGTTCATGAAGTCACAGAGAACTTTGTTAACCCCTGCACTTGGTGAGGAAAGCACAGGTCTGGCATCCGGCACACTAGGTCTCAGGTTCTCAACAAAATCCAAAGGAAGAAAACTGGCAGAACTAGAAGCTGATCCACACTGCCTGAGAAGGAATGGATGTAGGATATTCTTAAAGATCCTTACAAGCCACATGAAGACTGCATGTGTAGAAGAGGTAATTGTACACGCAGTTTTGAGCTCTTCTCTCCCTTCACCCTCTTCCTTTCCTCCCCATCACTCTATTAATGTCATTATTCTGGTGATTTTAGCCACAAAACCAGGGTGGGGCTCCAGAACCCACTCCTTCTTTATAAAGTAGATAACTTCATAAATTATCCACACACAGAAAACCTGTAGAAGCTAAAGCTGACATTTCATACTAGAACATTATGTATGAAGAAGTACTAAATGGGGAACGGATGACATTTCTCTGCACTATTTCCTAATTTACCTTGTTACCTATAAGTAACAAAGTAGTTTGCACAATCTATACTGATGTTCGCCTTCAGCCAGCACTATCTTAAATACAGATGGGTGACTTGTGTGGAAATGTCACACCTCTTAGGACTATTGGTTCTATGTCTTTATTCATTACCTAAGCATAGGAGCTGAGTAGACAACCTTCGTTTCCTATCGTGTCTAGGAGTATGGCAACCTGTGGACCTGGTAGCCTCTGGTAATCACACCCGTGAGAGGTTGGCCTGAATGCCAGGAAAGTTGTGCGTGGCACTTGCAAAGAAACAGGCAGACTGTCTTTGAGAGGTCCATCACCTCCACCTGTATTTCGAGCATAAAGGATGGTTCCATATTAGAGTGAATTATGTGTTTGGGACCACCCTTTTCCGTATGTGTTTAAATTATCCATGGTAGCTCTTGATTGGAGTTGTATGGAGGTAGTTTCCTACCAATATCCCCAAAGAGTGAGATAAAATTCAAATAAATTCTGAGAAAGTTTTAAAAGCAATATAAAATCCCAGAAAGCAATGGAAGTGGTGGCTCCAGGGGTACACAAAGTCTTCTTGTCTGAAACTTTGTGAAGTTTTGCATTTTAGCCAATCAATAAACATTTATTGAAGGTTTAATATGTATAGGACCTAATTCTCCACTGCAGATATTGCAAAGCAAATAATATAGTCCTCGGCTTCAAGGAGCTTTCCCTCTAATAAGGATGATAAAAAATGAAAACAAAGAAACTTAAATAGTGAGGAAAAAAAATCATAAGTGAAACAATCAAATATAAAGGGAGGAAGAAAAAGAATAAATCACTGCCAGGGTTACTTAGAAAGTTTTCTTGAAATACAGTCAGTTGATCATACTATGCAGGAATGATAAGTTATCACAGAGACTCAGCTCCTCATAGCCCTTCTCATACACAGGATTGAGGTCTAACCTGTCATATTTTAAAATTCCATGATAGGCAGGAAAGAACATGTGGAAACAATGACCAACTTTTACTAACTTATTTACTGGAATTTGGGGGCTCTGGGTATTCTGTTATATTTTGTTTCCCCATACGTTCAAAATATCAATATCATTTACTCCAACTCAAGGAAAAATTTCAAACCTTTTGCAGCTGAGATTTTTCTTCTACTCTTGAAATGTATTTGCAAATGATGCCTAGGTACATTGGTGCCTTTTCTGAAAGACACTATGTAACACTTTCACATGCAAAAAATAAATAGATAATATCCCTCTTACAAACACCAGTCAACCTAATTGTCGCTCTTTTCCCCAAATTTCTTCCTCCTCTTAGCCCTATGGTGCTTTTATCTTTTGTCTTCTTTGTTTTCTGATTGTGGAACATGCTTAAATGTCATCACAAACCTTGGGTGCCCTTTGTGCCCAAATCATAAAGCTTTGTTTTTCCTCCTTCCTTGTGACATGGCCTCATAAAAATCTAGCAAGCAGGCCAGTCACAGTGGCTCATGCCTGTGATCCTAGCATCTTGGGAGACTTAGGGGGGTGGATCACTTGAGGTCAGGAGTTCAAGACCAGCCTGGCCAACATGGTGAAGCTCCATCTCTACTAAAAATACAAAAATTAGCCGGGTGTGGTGGCACGCGCCTGTAGTACCAGCTACTCAGGAGGCTGAGGCAGGAGAATAGCTCAAACCTGGGAGGCAGAGGTTGCTGTGAGCCGAGATAGCGCCACTACACAGCCTGGGTGACAGAGTGAAACTCTATCTCAAAAAAAAGAGAAAGAAATCTAGTAAACCATATGAGCCCTCTCTCTCCAAATCGTCTTTTCACTTTCCTTTCCACTCTCCATAAGCCCACTTATTTGAAATGTTTGTCCCATGGCAGAGGATTTCTTTTCAATCTTACCCTGATACTCATGTATGTAAATGAGAGATTATGACCCACTGTCTTATTGTTATTATTATAACTGGAATATACGAAAGGAGTACAGAGTACCAGGGTAAGTGTAGGAAGTCACTGCTTTTTGTCATTCTACTACAAATTGGCTTTCTTCTAGGATTGTGTTGTCAAGATTCTTACAGGTAGCTTTTCCTACCACTCCCACCCATGAATGCGTATGTGTTGGACACATGCTTTCTTCCTCTGTCTCTGTCTCTGTCTCAGAGCCTTGACCTGGGGATGGACGTTGAACTATAATTGGTGGTAGAACATCCTTATTAGTGATGGGAACAATGGAGAAGCACCAAAGCAGAAGAACATATTGTTGAAGAACATTCTCTTTGTTGTTCCATCTACTCTATGTTTTAACTTCTTCTTTGTAATGGTACTACCAATATTACCTGCCTCATTGGATACATGAATGAATGCATGTAAAGCACTGAGAACAGGGCTTGGCACATTGTGAGTGCTATATAAGTGTTTAGTAAATAGATAAACACGTAAAGCAAGAGCCCAGCATGTGGTACATCCCCGATATGTGCTATGGAAGAAGTCCTATTCTTAGCTATTGCTCTGAAAATCCCTCAACCCTCTTAGAGGAGCCATCAGCTCAGGGTTCTTTTAGTGAATAGCTGCTGGGTAGTGCTGGTTCTACATTCATCCCTTCTCCATGCAATGTAGCTTTTAGAAACCTTTTAGGGAAAACTTAAAATGAAGCAAGTATAACCTGTATCAAATCTGGGTAGCACCACCTCATCCTGAAATCAAGCTAAGACTTGAATAAGTCCAGCTTATAAAAGCATAAAGACACTAGCTTTTTTTCTGAATTCAATAGACCAGTGTATTTCAAACTTTTTTTGATAGTGACCTACTTTAAGAAAAATATCTTCTATTGTGACCCAGTAGACAAGTACATGTGTTTATGGCTGGGACAAAAGCTTCTTAAAGCAATACCTGTACAATGTACAACACACTTGGATACTTTCTCTTTCTTCTATTTCATTTTTTAAAATACTGCCTATAACCATTAAATTGATTTCATAGGCTACCAACAGGTCATGATCTGCAGTTTGACAAATACCAAGTCAGACCAAAAGTAACTTTAGGAGTGGGCTAATAACAAGAAATGGAATCCTATAAAAGACTCTAAAAGTTCTCTAATGGAAGAAAGATGACTATTGATTTGAGTCTGTTACCCATGTTTCATTCTCCTTGAGAATTTAAATTGCAAAGATATATTCCCAGCTTCAGAGCCTCAGGTGTGTTTGAAAAAAATGCCTTTGTCTCCTAAAATAGAAGTTTCCGATAATGCACATCAGGCAGCACCCTGGGACACACAGGTTTCTCTAGAACAAATACTTACATTGAAGGTTATCCAATTGAACTCCAAATAGGCATAACCATGTAATAAATAAGATATGGTAGAAACAGAGATATCAATTGCTTCTCCCCAGCCCCGTTCCTGATGTGCAACAATCTTTGAAAAACACTGGTACTTCATAATCTGTGAGATCTTTTACTAACTGATATCAACATCCAAGGTCAAGGTCCCATTCCTACTGGACAAGTTGCCATAGCATTCTGGTTTCCTTTATAACAAACATCAGTAAAGCCTTACTTTTGCCTGGTACTTGGCACTTTATGAAGTGTGTTAATGCATGTTATCTCAACCTTGTAACAATCCTATGAGGTATACTGGGCAGGTATTTTTGTTCATTATATTTATGATGGTAATGCCATTTAACACTTCACTGTTTCTGTTTGCAGGATAAAGAGGGTTCATTTTGAAATATGTTGTTGGCTAATGGCAAATGGTGGCAAAATGTGGACAAAACACTAGATCTGGCCTCAAAGACATGTGCTAAAATTTGTGTTGTGTTAATTTCCAGGAGTGTATTCTTAAGAAGGTCTCCTAAGCTCTAGCCTTATGTTAAGTTGTGTGAGTAGAGAAACATAAGTCATTCTCACAAGTAGAAGATTGGTGCAGATGAAAGTAACACTACCTTCAGTGTCAGACAGAACTGGATTCAAATTCTGGCTTTGGCACAAACTATATCAACTTAGGCTAGTTGTGTAGCCTCACCAAATTGTATATTCTTTTCATTTTGTAAGATAGAAATTACAATAAAATGCCACTGGCCAATTAAAATGTCCTTTTAATTGATAGGCTGTATCTGCTTCCAACTGCCTTTAATTTATTCTCATAGTGCCAATTTTAAAAAGTAAATCTATGTCCCTTTCCTCCTACATATCTTTCATGGTTTCTCATTGCATTTGAGATAGACCAAAATCTTTGTCTTCACCAAAATGCTCCCATACGGTAAAATCCCTACCCATCTCTCCAGTCTCAATTCATACCACTTTTTCTCCTTCTGTTGCAAACATTTAGCCAATACTGGTCTTCACTGAATTCTTTGTGGCTTCACACACCTTACCTTTTGCAGCCTATGCACACTGCTATCTCTTCTGTGGAAAAGATCTCATTACAATTCCAATCCTACCCCCCTCATCCTTTAGGTTTCACTGTAAATGTTATCGCCTGAGGAAGAAAGATGTTCCTAAACTCCTAGACCAGGTCAGGTTCTCATATTCTACACTGTAATGGAAACCTACTCTTGGTCTTTAGACCTCTTACCACAGATGTAATTAAATAATTCTATAACTATTTGTTTAATGTGCGTTCCTTCAGCTAAAGCTTAAAATCCAGGAGAACAGGAACAATGACTATTCATGGTTGTTACCTCAAAGCATGGTTTTTGGAGTTAGGCTCCCTTCACTTAAATTCCTCCACTTGGATAACCTTGGAAAAGTTACTCCCCTTCTCCAGGCCTCCCTTCCTCTCTGTAAAGTGGAGATATTAAGAGTGTCTACCCTTTAGGGCACATGAAGGTAAAACAAGCAAATAAATGATAAAGTGCTACCGTTCAGTGCTTGAAATGGAATAATAGATGCTGGTTGTTGTAGGTGATAAATATTTGTTAAGTTAATATACAAATTGTTAATTAAATGTCATGAAGCTTCTACAAGGCCTGGAATAATAGTAGGCAATAAATGTTAGTACCATCCTTCCTTCAGTATTTAAAGAATCTTCTAAATACTCCTTTGGAGTCACCAAAGAAGCTGAAGGCGATGTTGAGTGTACGGAGTCATAAGGAAGAGAAATGGAGTTTGTTAGTATCCAAGTAGCTGACTCCTAAGCTGCTAACTGAGGTCGTTTCTAAGGGAGAAAATCTTAAGGATGCTTACCACTGAGTGTAGATTCCAGCAACAGATTGGGAAGGGAAAAGAGCCTTGGCAAGCTGAGGGCTTGGGGGCCAGGTTCATGGTATGAGTAACACGTAAAAGTGGCACAATGTGCGTGAGGACAGCCAGGGCCACTGGAATTTGTCGACTGGTGCAGTGAGAACTTGGAACAGAAGTAGTAAAAAGAGCTGGGGCCCAGCAGACCTTGGAAGACTGGAAGTAGTAGGAAATCAGAAGAGAACAAACAAGTTTCTAGGGGAATTTGAAGAACAAGAAACAGAGGTAATAGACTCTTAATACCTGGCACTTCTCAGAGAAAAGAAAGAAACTTCTCATGACAAAAAGCACAGAATGAAGAAGGAAACCAATTCTACCTCGGCTACCTGAGGTATTCCTTTGTGACATAAACCATCAGTGAGTAGGTGCAGGAATTAAAAGACAATTGGGACAATTTTCACAGGTGCTAAGATGCTAGTGTGCTGACATGGATAAGGTTTGACATCAGGAGTCATTGGGGGTTTGAGCTGAAATGCATGAAAGATTATAGCTCATCAAGGCAAGATGGAGAAGTGGAGGTGGAGCTGAAGAATTGCCAGATTGCCAGCAAGGATCAAGTATAGATAATATTAATTACAGCCTTAAGGAGGCAGCTGATATATATATATATATATATATAATATATATATATGCACATGAATCAAGAATACATGGGAACAAGAAAAGAGATTTTTTGATGCTGCTGTCCAAGGTTCAGTGTGAAAGTTGACATATTCCGCTCAACCTAAGAGCCTGGAGTAGCAGTGTATACATGACAAAGCTTCAGATATAGTAAAATTCATGTGTGTTCTCCTGAATGTTTCTACCTAGCCATCAACTCCTTACCTCTACCAAGAGTGTACAATGAGGACTTGACCTCTTAAGCACAGGATACAAATTGGCAGCCAGAAAGGAAAGGGTTTAAAGAAGTGATGTTTGTGACACAGCTGGGAGCCATTAACAATTAAGTTCTTGGACAGAAACCCAGCAGGAAGCTGAAGAGGGGCTGAAGAGGCACTATGACCTCTAAAAAGCAAAAACTTGATGCAGAAATGAAAGAACTGCCTTTACTAGTGAGCATTCAGGAAAACTCAAATTTCTCAACTAAGAAGGAAGAGCAGATACTGGTTGAGTCTATATTATGCCTACCTATAAAACAGGGATCTTAATAAGGAAGACAATAGATAGTTAATAATACTTAGAAATTTATATTTTAACAATACATAAAATAGGAGAATGGTACTGACCTAATTTAAAAATCCTAGTTGGTGAGCCAGCATTAGGTACCCTAGTATCTTCTGCCATTTGCATCACAGTTTGGTTTATTTTTGATAGCAAGAGGTTTGATCTTAGTGATAGAGTAGTAAATATAGTACTTTAGTGTGATATTATCTCAGAGTTCTGAGGTCCCATGCTTTTTGCCTTGCTTTCTCCCTGCTTCTGCTCCCTTTACATTAAGGATCTCATCTTCCTACTGATTTCTGTTGTTCCCTTTCTACCCCACAAGGATCCATACTGTGCATTCAAGGTTCCCTAATCTCCTATAATGGAACTCAATTCATGACAAATTTGTAAATACCTATGGGCTACTTTATGTAATCTTTGACCAATATTCTGTGAGACTTTTCTGAAAAATTCTAGCCAATCCTCATTTGTCCTAACACCTAGAGTTCTCACATGTATGTTCCAGCTCTGCCATGCCTCCTGATCCAAATAAATAATATTCAGTTTGGCACTTTATGTTGTCTTTGAGTCATTCCATTGTTTCATGTATAAAGTATTAACTTCTACTGAAGACTACAAACTGCTTGATATCACGGACATGCGTCATAATTCATTTTTGTCTTCTGTACTGCTTTACGCAGTGCTATTTACACAATAGGTCCTTAAAGGGCAGCAAGTCCTTGCAGAACTGAAATGAGCACTTCCACAAGAAAACTGCTCAGGCTGCTTTGGAAGGTAGTAAACACAGAAGGAACAAAAGAGTACATATGTTCATATATAAAATAGTAGACCTGCTTAAGAAGTCTTCTCTGAACAGGACTCTTAAGGAATATAACATAAGTCAATTGGAAGAATATACAGCCAACGTGATTTATAAAGCTTTCATAAGATTTAACACAACATGAACATGAGAGTAAGAACCGTTTCTCCATTTCATCACCGTCTAGCACAACACGTGACACAGTAGATGTTGAACGAATGAATGTTTGAAAATGCTCAGGCCAGGGTTGGGGATAATATTAATAGTTGGCTGGATTAATCTGGTAATATTTCCCAGAAAAATTGAGAAAGTATTAATTCAATGATGAAAAGGGACATAGTTTGAGGCTTCTAGGAGTGAGATTGCTTTGGCAAAGTTATGAATTAAGAAATCATAGGGAAGAAAAGATAGTAAAAGTCTTTTTCTTTTTAAGAAGGCAGGTTAAAGAATGGTATGGGAAGGGTGATCATGAGCCCCAGAAAGTGTGAGCATTGGAGAGGTGAATATAAAAAGAGCAAGGGTAGAGAATAATGTAAGTTGGTGGAGTCAAAAGTTTGAGAGGCCATCAGGAAATTACAGCAATTAGGTGAAAGAAACTCAGACAGATTATTTGGATAGTCCTCTAGGAGCAGACAGATATTTAAAAAAAAAAAAAAACTTGCTTTGGCTAAATGTTGTTAGGAAGAATCACTTTCTGGGACCTAGTCATACAGATTTTTGTGATGTTAAACTCAAGCTGATAAGTCCCTAGAGGACTTGGAAGACATTTTACTGCCCTCATTTGGAAGGTGAAGCCATTGACCTCAAACCCTAGGAATGTGTTACTTTGTTCTTTTAATAATCATAACGAACTTTTCCAGAGCAAGCAATGTACAAATGCAAGATGCTTGGACTGAGTTGAAAGTGCTCTACAAAAAAGATAGTCCAAAAGATGATTGGCCTTGGAAACTGGTGCCAGTGAGACCAGCTTCTACCCAGCCAAACAAAGTCATGTGACCAGTTTTCGAGGCTAAATGAGAGCTGAAAAATTCAGATGAAGGGTCCTCTGCTGATTAGGTTGTGTCAGAAGCAAAGAACCAGATAAGGAGCCACATTTCACTAGCACCAGGAATCAACCTCACCCTTAACTTCTTTGAAATGTCAATTTTATAAACAGACATAAAGGAGGAGGAGGCTATGCTAGGCAACCATCAACTCATGATCGATGGTCTTGATATTCTGGAAGAGTTGTAAGTAGTGCATACACAACACTGTGTTTTTATTCTTTTTCTGTGAAATAGCCCCTAATTTAGCACAATTCTTAACTGTTAGGAAAATACGACCACATCTTTATCAATTTTGATTCATAATAATTTTTCCTGTAAATTTGACACACATTTTTCAAGAAAAAAGTGCTTTCACAGAAGCATTTTTTAATGTTGTAGGTGGGAATTGCCTGTGCTTTCTAATTAGACCTATAAAAAGCCAGTTCCCACATGCATAAAAGTTCCCTTGGGTTACCAATAGCGGGCCTTGTAGGAATGCTGGGAAATTCAGGCAGTATCGTTGGGGCCAATCTCATGCCATCTGCTCAGCATCCTCAAAAATGCTATTCCAGAAGGCAGTTCTTCAAGTTCTTAAGCATCTTTTTGACTTGACTCAGTGTGGCTGATAAAAATAAACTTCATATTTTGAATCACAATCCCTTGCACACTTTCCTAAAAAATTGGACAAAAATTTGTCAGTCTCTCTAGTCTCAGTTACTGTCTATTTCACAAACTGTACTTAGCCCTGACACCAGTCTCCTGTCTTAATGACTGTATATTAAGAGACACTGTCATCTTGTTAAAGAGCATGCCAAGTGGATATCTCCGTTTGATTACTTGTCCTCTGTTTCTATGGACCTAGAGTCAAAGCAGCTTCTATTATTTGAGTGATAAGTCCACATCTGCTGAATACAGTCCTTGGAATCAGAGTGAGAGTGATGCCTTTAACTATTTATTATCCACTTTCTATAAACTCAGCTGAAATATAGAAGAGGCAAGCAGAGACCAAAATGATGTCTTGTTAAGATTCATAGTTTTTTCTCTGAAAAGAACATACTCTTTATCAAGGAATAAGAAAGTGTCCTCTTCCCATTTCCTTCAGCATATGAAATATTTACTTGTTAGGCCGCCTCTGAAATAACCATTTTCCATAGAGCTCTCATGGCCCAGCCCATTCGTGTGCTGGTTAATTAAGTGTGACCTAAACCAACTTGACTTGAGCTCTGCATTAAATGCACAAAACCCATTTGAGCTGACCAGCAGCAGAAGTGGTACTCAGAGAAATTGGAAAGGATTTCTCCCAAATGCTTTCTACTTACTTACAGCACTCAAGTAATGGTTGAAGATTAGCATATGACATGACAGATTACATTAAGTCATGTCTTTCCAGTGCTTTATGACAGCACTATCACATTAGCTTCTTAGCACTGGCACATTGAGGCATGCAAATGTTTTCAGACCCTCTTATTCAAATCTACAAGCTGACATGGCAGCCCTGATATGATTATTAGTCATTTGAGAGACTTTAATTCACGTCATCAGATAACAGGTTCTGCTAAAAGGTTAGAGAAACTGTCTGCTTTTAATGAAGCTCTCAAAAAAGACCCTCAAAAACGCTGCTACACACCAAGAGCCTGGGTTGACTTTATTGACAAGACCACTCTAAGAATGAACTTAAGTGGAATAATTAAATAGGCATCTAGACATTGAAAATATTGTCTATTTTGCAGAGAAAATCATGTTGGCAGGTTGTGTTTTTCTCCTTTCTCACTGCACTTCCCCCTGACCCATTCTAGTTTGTGCCCTCCAGAACAGTGTGGGTGACTCTCAGACGTTTTTACAATCTGATATCCAATATGAGTGTAACAGGCAAAAGGATAATTATTTCTAGAACATTCATTACAGTTTGGGCATAAGGTTTGCCATAGTTCACAGCAATGGATTAATAGTATCAGGCCAAGCATGGAATGACTAAGTGGTGATATGACAGAAGATCATGAGACTTTGCAATTCAGTTTGTTTGCGGTAAATCAGTTTTGTAGTCAAATGTTTTGTTTCATATTCTGGTGATCTGCACTTAGACCCCAAAAGAAACCCTGTTTCCACAATGTTTCCACCTGTATTGGTGGTTTGGCACCAATGAAGATCTTGTTGGAATGAAGGAAGGAAGATGGCCCTGGGAGATATGCTGGCAGAATGAGCAGAGAGCCAGAGAGAGATGTCTGCAGGTGAAAAAAGCATTTGATGAAGGAGAAAAAAGAAGAGCCATTTTCCTAAATCGGGGCAAGTTAAGGCAAGTGCACATTTTATTTTCTTGTCTTTTCTTTTTGTTACCATCCAAAACAGTGAATACCAAAACACCACTTCTGGAAAACTTCTTAAAAGCAAACAGTAGAAGTATTGAGGTGTCTCTAAAACCTGTTTTGTTAGTTTGTTTTTTAATGTTCAATGTCAACTTGTTCACTCAGATTTCTGGAGAAAAAAAATATAGTTACAGTTTAAGGCAAAATAATTTTCTTTTTTTTTTTTTTTTTTTTTGAGACGGAGTCTCGCTCTATCGCCCAGGCTGGGGTGCGGTGGCCAGATCTCAGCTCACTGCAAGCTCCGCCTCCCGGGTTTACGCCATTCTCCTGCCTCAGCCTCCCGAGTAGCTGGGACTACAGGCGCCCGCCACCTCGCCCAGCTAGTTTTTTGTATTTTTTAGTAGAGACGGGGTTTCACTGTGTTAGCCAGGATGGTCTCGATCTCCTGACCTCGTGATCCACCCGTCTCGGCCTCCCAAAGTGCTGGGATTACAGGCTTGAGCCACCGTGCCCGGCCAATAATTTTCTACTATCTGAGAAAATGTTCAAAAGCATTTGATTTGTAGTTGATGTTCTTTCTTGCATAGATGTTAGCATACATTGCCTTAAGTGAATTAAATATGAGTTTAATACTATTCATATTTCCCTATTCTCTTTCTTTTCCTTATTTCTCTTCAATTTGACAACTATTTTTGCCAGTATGTTCTTCCATATATTCTATTTCTGGCCTTCCCTATAGCTTTTCTTCTAACCTAAATTATAATGGTTTCTAAAGTAATATTGGCTGAAAAAGGAAATAAGCTACCAAATATGGAGGATATGAAGGGGCATTAATAAGCAGTAGTGTAAATAAGTTCTTGTTTAACAATAAGAGCTGCTCTTAAAAAAAAGGTCTGAAGAGAACAAAGAAACCCATCAAAAAAGATATTAGATTATAAAAATCAAACCATTCTCTTACCTCAACAAGACAAAGCATAGATGCATGCTGCGTGTATGACAGAAGATGGCTCTCTGGAGAATTTTAATGGCCATCAGGAAAATGCTGCCAATCCTCCACTCTCCACCCATTGCTTCCTACTGCTCAGACCCAGCAAGAGTGGGATTTGGGTGGACATTTTCAGCTGAACCAAAACACGCTGAGTATCTGCCCTAAACTAGGTACTCCATTCAGTGCTAGAACAAAAGGCAAATGGACAGCATTTGTCCCCTGTTGCCCTCTCCCTTCAGGCAACAGAGCAAGGGAGGTGAGATACTTTCCTTTTCTGCAAGCTGGTTTAACTTTGTGAAAATCTGACCTTCTTCATATTTGAAAGCAGTAGCAGGCCTGTCCTTGGCACCCTTACACTCATTTTCTATTGTGGTTGATGTCTCTTCCTCCATTTGAATGCTTTTGAACACGTTTTATTTTTCTACTTTCAATTAGCGCTGACCTCCTTTTCACTTTCAATAACACCGGTAAAACAAAAGCTTCCTTTCCTCTTTTCAGGGCTTTTTGCTTGAAAATAACTTCTCTAGATTCCAAGTAGCCCAAAGATGGTGTCAGTGCCTAGTTCATCTTTGTATGCCAACTTTGTATGCACAGTGCCTGATACTTGACTTATGTTCAATAAATGTGTAGTGATTGAATGAATGAGTAAATAGAAAAATAACTTTGGAAGCTATCAGCTGTCACGATGCAGAGGGCTATATTCTCATTCCTGGTCTCATTCTCCTTTGCCTCTTCTAGCAAGACAGTGTTTCTCTATTGAAGGTCTTTTGCCTCCCTGTGATCCTCATTGTATGTATGTATGTATGCATATGTGGGTTTACGTACATATGTACATATTGCATGTTGACTTCAGTTTTAATGTTTCTTCTACATCATACATTACGAGTATAACAGTGTTCTTAAGTTTACTAAAATTCATAGACAAACGTATGTGAATTGAAACTACAAAATTACTCATTCCTAATGTGTAATTAGGAATTGTGTATTATGAGCACAACAATCATCTACTGTTGGTACTTAATCTGCTCTGCCAGCACTGGAACCCGGATCTAGTTACCTGCACAAACTCTCCTTTGGACTGGTACTCCAGCCTCCTAATATTGTTGACATAAAGGACTTAACAAATGTTCTTGGCTCACCTGCCTCATCTGTGGGCCTCAGAGACAAAATCCTGGATCTCTAGGTTCCAAAACATATAAAGAGTATACAGATACTGTAAGAATATCATTTATTTTCATGCCAACATTTAACATCCCACAAAATTTGCCCTGGCTTAAGCAAATTTCCCAGCACAGTGTTCTCTCATTTCTATTCCTCAACATCTCAGGGTTTTAAAAGGAAACAAACATCTGCATGCATAGATTAGAGCCGTCCCATAAACACATGTTCCTATCAAAACCAATCAAAACAGAAAAAAGAAAGAACAGAGTCTTATACACTTTTCTTTAGATCTGATGTCTGATTTTCATTAGGTTTAACCTTATTTCTTTTAGATCCTAGGCAGTGACCCAATATTTATTTTCCTGGTGGGGCCCTGTTCTTGCCAACATTTCACTCTGGCTCCTGGAGACTTTACCGAAGGAGTTCAAGGCCCTCACACTCCCTTTTCTCTTCTGCTGCCCCTTGGAGACACACATTTGTCGTGTGTATCCTTTATTTCATTTCACAGCTAATTCTGAGCCCTTTCTTTTCTCCTATTCACTACTTCTTAATTTCCCCCTTTTTATTGGATTTATGACTGAATACTTTAATTTATTCATCATATAATGTCTTTAGAACTCTTTTTTTTTAGTAATTTACAGTGGGCCATATGCTTTCTGCTGTTGCCTCCTATTATATTGATCTGTAAAGCTTCTGGGGGCAGTGATTATCATGAAAGAGGCTCTGTAAAGGAAAGTTATATTGTATCTTATTGGCTTTCTTTGCAACAAAATATATTTCAGAGTTCTCCATGTGGTATCAGATGTTCTTTAATTTTGCAAGATTTCATATGTGTGTGTATACATATATATATGTGTGTATATATATATCTTCTAAAACTCAAAAACAATTTAAAAATTGAACAATGACTTGAAATTAACATAGTCCTCAGATTCAGTTTACTAGGTGTATTTCATAGACCATGCAGATTTACAAAACCAAAATTACACCTAAAATTCCTTATAAAAGGAGCTTGAGGTCAGGCATGGTGGCTCACGCCTGTAATCCCCGCACTTTGGGAGGCCGAGGCAGGCGGATCACAAGGTCAGGGGTTCAAGACCAGCCTGGCCAACATGGTGAAACCCCATCTCTACTAAAAATACAAAAATTAGCTGGGCATGGTGGCAGGCGCCTGTAACCTCAATGTTAACCTTGAGCCATTTTCCTCTGAGATTCAATGAGATAGTTAGACTAGATTGTAGAACTTCAAATTCTTTATGAATAGAACCCTGTGTCCAAATGCAACTTAAAAAAACAGATACAAACTGAACTGTTGGGGTTGAAATGGTGCTGGGTGTCTAAAGCCTTGCTCAGGAGGCTGAGGCAGGAGACTTGATTGAACCCAGGAGGCAGAGGTTGCAGTGAACCAAGATTGCACCACTGCACTCCAGCCTGGGCGACAGAGCAAGACTTTGTCTCAAAAAAAAAAAAAAAAAAAAGGAGCTTGAACCGCACAGCAATTAGTTTACTTTCAGAGGGCATTCTCTGTTAGACCTGCCTGATCTGTTTGCACAGATCACATGAGATAAAATATAGGCAAGTTCTTTGTTAACTGTGAGGATGATACAAATACCAATGTAAGAATTGTACTCAAGGGGTGGCACTTGCCTCTCTGGGTTCTGATTATCTTGTGCATAAAACAAAGATGACATTAATATCTATCCCTAGCAATGTTATGAGAATCACAGGAGAAATGAATGTGAAAGCACTTTATAAATAGAAAAGCAGTGTACAAAATATTGATAAACATTGCTTAAAAAGCAAAACATAACGTATTCATAGTCTTTATTCTTCAGGCTTCATAGGGGCTAAAGTATGTTCACTTGAGTTCCATAAACAAAGCTTTGGCTTGGATTATTTGTGTTAACAAATAACATGCTATATCAACTTAAAGATATCAATTAGCCAGAATTATAGAGTGCCACTATTTTTAAACAGATCTTAAAATCAGTGGTTTTGTGTATGCAACAAAATAATACAATCAGTAAATATTCCAGCAACTCCTTAGTGGTCCTTCATGGGTTCCAAAATATTGAATGTTGAGAATTTTGCATCTCTTTGTCATTTTAGTAATAAACTCTAGGTCCAGTCCATAACACTGATTAACTTCCTCAACTCAGAGGGAAACTAGCAAAGATAAGCCCCAGAGAGGAGATTATGACAACTGGGCCTCTACCATCAGCTCTCAATGTTTAATTGGGCCTCTGCCATCAGCTCTCAATGTTAACCTTGAGTCATTTTCCTCTGAGATTCAATGAGATAATTCGACTGGATTACAGAAGGGTAAATTATTTATGAATGGAACTCTATGTCCAAATGCAACTTAAAAAACATACACAAACTGAACTGTTGGGGTTGGAATGGGGGTGGGTGTTTGGAGCCTTACTCTCATGAGCTCTGCCCATACCATGTCAGCTTCCCCACTTCAGCATCAATAGGCCAACTTAGAAAATCACTGGATGAAGTGATTCATCATATCCCTCTGACTTCTTCCTAGAAGGCCTTTTTCACTCTGTGTTATGTCATCCAAGGCCTAACTCAAAGGTCTTTTCTATCTTCTCGCCTCTAACTTAAAAGTTTTTTCTCAATTCTTCTTATTATTTGGTAGAGATGAGGTCTCACTCTGTTGCCCAGGCTGGTCTCAAACTTCTGGGCTCAAGTGATCCTCCTGCCCTTGGCTTCCCAAAGTGTTGGGATTATAGGCATGAGCCACTGTGCGTGGCCCTCAATTCTTCTTTTGAGAAATTTAAGACATAAGAAAAAATTTTAAAATAACAAAACGAATACTCATAGGCAAGCTATCTAATATCAGTAAAATTTTTTCTTGTGTACTATTTATATTTTTAAGAAATAAAACTTTACTTATGTATATATTATACAAATATATATATTGCTTATTTGTTTAATTAGATGTTAAATAATATATATTTGTCTTTTCCCAGGGGCAATCATCATCATGAATTTACTGTGTTTCTTTCCCATTTATATTTTAGTACAGAAACGAAACAAAACTTACATGCTTCCACAAATAATAAGTAACATTTGTGGTTATAAATTTATAACAGATATAATGTTATGCTTCTTGTTTTTTCACCCACACTTAGGGAATGAATAATGATGTAAATGAGATACAGCCAGGCGGATTATGTTTTTTAAACAATTGTAGTTTTTCTTCATCTGAATGTTCCACATTTATTTATACATTTTGCTATCAATGAGCTTTTAGGTAGTTTTTTCTCTTCATTTAAGTAATTCTATATGTGTGCTTTTGTCACTGTCTCTCTAGCTATAAAGGTCACTCTATATCGTGCACCTAAAAATGTATGGCTGAACCCAAAGTTATTTACTTTAGACAATTCCTGTGCATCTGCAATTATTTTAAAATAAAAATGTAAAAATATTAGATACTTTTTGGAGATTCTTAATCCACTTTTCAATTTTTTTGTCTTTTTTATTTGTTTTATTTCTCTATATCGTGCTCTTTTAGGGAAGATTTTGTCTATTCTATCTTCCAATTAATTAATTCTCTCCTTAGCTATATCTTTTAACCTATCTCTTTAGTTTCTTTTTTTAACTAACTACATTTATTTTTGGTTATCTACATTTATTCTTGGTTCTTTTTCATGTCTGCATAGCTGCTTGTGTTTCATAACCTCACTTTTCTGATTTATGTCTCTTATCTCTAATTCCCTCAATGTAGATTTTACCCTTTGTTGCACATTGTACCTCACTGACAGCAGAATTTCTCATACTGTATGATTGTTTTCTCCTATGTATGGCCTACATTGTGGTGGCTTACTATAGGGTGGTTTTGTAACCAGGTCCTACAGTTTTTTAACTAATGTTTCTGATCTGTGTATTTCCACACCGCGTGAGTCAAATTCAAGTGCCATCCTCAAATGTAGATTTGTATTTCACAGATTACTATTTATATTTGTGGACCCAAGTGGGCCACTAGCTTTATGCTTCAACCTAACCAGAGAACTGAGATATTCAAATTCCCCTTTATGAAAGTTAGCTTGTTCTTGGCTCAAACTTTAGACTGTGATCTCTGTTTTGCCTCTTTCTACATACTGGTTACAGTTTCAACTATTGTCACATGTGGATGTTAAAACCCCACCACCCCTAATATCTTCCTAAATAAGTCCCTTGACTTACAGTTACTACAGTAGGTTTCTTTTTTTTTTTTTTCTTTCTCTTTCTTTTTTTTTTTTTTTTGAGACAGAGTCTTGCTCTGTCACCCAGGCTGGGGTGCAGTGGCACTATGTCAGCTCACCGCAACCTCTGCCTCCCGGATTCAATTGATTCTTGTGCCTCAGCCTCCCAAGTAGCTGGGATTGAAGATACGCACCACTATACCAGCTGATGTTTTAATATTCTTAGTAGATAAGGGGTTTCGCCATGTTGGCCAAGTTGGTTTCAAATTCCTGAACTCAAATGATCCTCCCATCTCAGCCTCCCAAAGTGCTGGCAGTATAGGCATGAGCCACCATGCCTGGCTTACAACAGATTTCTTAAACTTACCTGGTACATTGAAGTTTTTTCCCTTTCTTAAGAGCATGCAAGTTCAGCTATATATTTTTGAAAAGAAAAATTAACTATTTTCTTTGGCACTTCTAAGCATTTGGATCAGAAGAGGAGGGTATTTTATATGCTCTTAACATCACCAGTTTGTCCCAGAATGCTGCTGCTGTATGTTACTGTCTACCACGTATTCCTGGGTTTATATGAGGTCTCTTTCGACTTTCAGGGCACAGCTCAACAAACTTTGAATCCCTTATGACACTCATAATATTTTCTGGCCCAGAGTGGAATCTTGTTGAATAAACACGTTAATTAAAGGATTAGATGACTGGACAGGATTTTTTTGCCACACCCTACTTTTGGTGACTATTTCTCTCTATCCAGACAGATAGCTCATGCAAGATTTATTATCTCTAGATGTCTGAGATTCTGTTAATCAACTTGTCTAGTACCACAGATGGATAATGCTGAATAAAACACAACAAAGCATTCAGGAAGGTATTAATTCTATCTGCTTCCAAGTCTACACCATGGTTCATACTGGCTCCATACTTGCTTCCTGATGGCAGTCTAGAGAGAATTTTGCTTATCCACTAATAGCAGTGGAACATTATGTTTCACAGTTAGATAAAAAGAGGCCTCCAAACCAAAAAAAAAAAGGATGCATTCTGAAAAAATAAAGGAGACATGGAAAGCAACAAAATGAAGAACTAATTCTGTTTATTTTTAATGGTTGTGAAATGTAACTTGAACAGGTATCTGCCAGTGTGCTATATTCCCTGGAGCCTTTCCCCCTCTCAAATATTCATTTTCAGGAATTGTACTAAAAATAAACCCAAGAGTTTCGTTTTGACAGCACACCGAAGTTCTCATCCCTTTTCAATAATTTCATTACATATAATAAACCTTAGTTGGCTCAAGGTTATTCCGGCTCATACAAGCCCTTCTTCACCTAACTCGGGTAATATTTTCAGCCTCATCTGCCATTCATCAAAGCTACTCTGTTTTCTGAGAATTGTATAGACAAGTTAGGCATCCTTTATGTATCCATCCTTACGCATTTCGCTCTGGAAAAACTAGTGAAAATACTTGTCTTCCCGGAAAATAGCTACCCAAATTTCAAAGTTGACTCTAAGTCCACCCACTGTTGCTCTCTCTTCCTAGGCAAAGAGAAAGGTTTCTTTGAAACTCTCCCATAGACTTTTGTTAAGGCCTTTAATTTAACAGCTATAATACAAAATAAATTTAACAATTATGATGTAAAATAAATGTTACCGTTTTTTCTTGGGTAATCTACTTGAAATGTTTGAAGGTAGGCATTTTTAGGGTGATGCTGGGCACCTAGTAAATACCCAAAAACATCTGATGAAACGAAACTATTTCCAGAAGGTTTTATACATAAGGACATTTTCTTTCTTTCTTTATTTTTTTGAGACGGAGTCTGGCTGTGTCGCCCAGGCTGGAGTGCAGTGGCACAATCTCGGCTCACTGCAAGCTCCGCCTCCCGGGTTTACGCCATTCTCCTGCCTCAGCTTCCGAGTAGCTGGGATTACAGGCGCCCGCCACCTCGCCCAGCTAGTTTTTTGTACTTTTAGTAGAGACGGGGTTTCACCATGTTAGCCAGGATGGTCTTGATCTCCTGACCTCGTGATCCACCCGCCTTGGCCTCCCAAAGTGCTGGGATTACAGGCTTGAGCCACCGCGCCCGGCCATAAGGACATTTTCTCCATGGATTCTGACTCTCTAATGAGTAGATGACTGACCTAGGTGAAAGCTTAGCATCAGATCCACTCAGTTTGCTAGGACCACTCAGCTTCCTTCACTGGGACTCTCTCTTGGTTGCCTGATGCCTGCATCTGCTCACTTCTGCCTTGGCTGACCAATGAGTATTTGGCCTATTACCAAAGTGACGGTATCATCTATCACAGAGTGAAAGAAGGCACGTTAATTATGCCAAGACAACAGGTATAAACTGCGGCTGTCCTGAGCAAACTGGGATGTATGATGACTCGCCTATTGATTGCTTAACTTAGTATATTTTGCCTGATATTTATAGCCCAATAGTTTTCTAAATGAAAGTCATATTCTTTAATAATAATCACCACTTACAGTGCACCCCATATAGACTGAACTGTTTAATAAACTACTTCTTTTTTATAGATAGGGAAATTAAGGCTAGTAAGCTAAGTGATTTATCCAAGACCACCCAGCTTTGAATTAGTAGATATAAAACTTGAATGTGGGTCTTTCTGGCCACAATATATATTTCCTTTTTGCCATGCAGTCCTTGCTCTATCACCACACCAAAAGGTCATATAAATTCCATTGCTATAGGCAATTTTTACAATATAACATCTCCCTGAACACAAGTGAAACATTTGCTAGGATTTGGAAATATTTTGAGGGATTGAAAATGTTCTTTGCTATGTAAGATTTAACTTGTACCGCTTGGATTTTCATTTCTCACTGTGCCTTTTCTACGGGCTTCACACCTGTCTATTCCTTCCTCTCTGTGTCATCCTTACCCCTTTTATACTTCTTTATCCACTTTTTCCCTTTCACTATTAGAAGTCTTTTGCATGACTGAGATTCCATGAATTTCTTATTCAGAAAAATATGCTTGGGTGTTGATTCAGGTCTTCAGCCTGTTAATATATGGTGCTTACAGTAATTCGACAGTCCACACCTGATGAACTCTGAGGTTCAGTGAATTGCAGTTGTTATGTTTCCCTAGGTTGTTGTAAGGTTTAACACTTACAGACAAGGGTGCAGCTCCAGGGGTAAGACCAGTTTTTCCAGGGGTTAGAGAACCCTGGGGCTTGGCTGAGATTAGTCCTTCCTATTAGCAGTACTTATTACTCTTACAAGCAGGGCAGCCTTCAATGCCAGAGCTCCCACCAACAGGGAAAAGCCTAACTCAGTGACCACAAATTCCAGGTGTGATGTGGGAGAATGTCTGTGATAAGAGACAATAAAAGTGGTAGAAACTGTGAAAAATCTATTGTACAGGAGGTGAAAGGGGAGAGATTAACTCAGTAAGTTGTCAGCTCATTTTCTTACTGTGCTATCATGAGCTTTAACTGAAAAAGAAAAAAAATCTGTTTGATCTCCTGTATTGGAGATGTATTTCAAGGCCTGTATCTGTCACTGGAATCTACAAAGTGTGCTTCAGCTATAAATCTCTATCCTTGAATGTACACATGCAATTATCTTAGAGAGATCTGGCTTCCATAAAAATGACAATTGTCATTCCTGATCATGCTTTCCTTCATAAAAATATAATGTTTATGTTTAAAAAATAACCTTCAATTGATAAGTAACAGAGAAATTTATGCCATTATCATATTAGATGTCAAACCCTTAAATGTCTCTTATGAGTCAGGAAAAAGCAATCATTTTACTTAAACTTTATTTCTTTCAGTACAGCAGCTCTGAAAAGTCATCAGTAAAATTATTTTCCCAATTAAATGTAGTTAAGACTCCATGGCTTAGAAACATTACAGATTTGTGTGCATCCTGACTGTGATGTTGCTTCTAGTTATAAGTATAATAATGGTTTGAGACAATGAACTATTTCCTCCAAGTTTCCACGCTGTTGTCCAGAAATTATGTACGTCTGCAATTGCTGGATTGAGTTTGCCAAATCACCCCACATGCTTTCTGTTTAATGACTGTGCTCTCTATCTGAGAACTGTTTGGTGCTTTTCAAATGTAAGAGCCTAAGCTAAAAATGAACTTAATCAATGTTGTAGGATCTACTAGTCATGGAAATCCCCCATGAGTTTTACATTCATGAAAGTTAGGCCATGGTTTGGTGGGAGCAGGAACTGTTCCTAGCATATTCTGTGGTACATTGTAGGTATTTAATAAACATTCATCAAATAAATTAGTAATATTTATTAAGGTGATAATAATAATAGATAACATATATTGAGTGCTTATAAGGCACAAGACGCTGTTCTCAGTGCTACACATGCATCACCATTTTTTTTTTCTCATTAAACCTCTATGAGATGAATTTTACAAATGAAGAAATTTGGTGCACAGAGAAGTAACTAGCCCAAGATCTCTGCCGAAGCAGGTGATAGAGCAAACACGCCAATGGCCGTGGCCTACGTCCAAAACTTATTCTCTTAGTCACTACACTGTGCTGAATGGATGTTTTCGTATTTGTATGTTAACAAATTTCCAGCATAACAATTTTGGTTCCAGTGTTGAAGGTAATAGTCATAAGGGGCGGTTGTTTTTCTTTTGAAGTTGTTATTCTTGCATCAAGCTTATATTATGTACTTGCCATATTATCCTTTCACTAGCTCAGAGGTTGTTGTTATTACTCTGATGATGTTGATTAGATAATGAACTGTCAGAGGAGTTAGAAACTAGCCCCAGGTGATATAACAAAGTAAATGCCAAACAGAGGGTTGGAACTCAGGTCTAACACATTCCAAAGGCCAGGCCTTTCCCACCATGAGAGTGAATACCTTGCATGATTAGAGAGGCCTATGTGAATTCACTAAATCCTACAAGTATGATTTGTTGTTGTTTTTTATCTGTTGTTAAAACCAGTTTTATAAGAGTCAATCATCAAGAAGTCCCTCAGATATCTACATCAACAAGGTGATACAGACTAAATGTCTGAGGTGTATTTTCAGGATTCTGCAGAGAAAAGGAACCAATGGAAGATATATATGATTTATTTTAAGGAATTGCTTCATGCTATAGTGGGGACTGGCAAGTATAATATCTATAGGGCAGGCTGGCAGGCTGAAAAGTTGACAGGAGTAGAAACATTGCAGCCTTGAGGCATAGACAATGGGTTGATTATAAAGACCTGACTTAAGTATCTACTGTACCCCATCAAAGTGCATTCACAAGAGACCCTCAGGGACTCACATAGGTGGTTTTCAAACTCTATCTAGTCAGTACTGCTCTCAGACTTGGACAAGAGAGGCTTTGAGCCAGGGTTCCGTACCTTAGAGCACTTCACCTTGGTGGCTATAAGCCCTGCCTTAGGTTTATAGCATGTAATCTGTAGGGCTGAGGAGATGTGCCCACTGGGAGCCTATGCCTGCTTTCTAGACCATGGTCTGGGTACTTGGAACCGGAATTTCTCTGAAAAAAAAAAAATGGCCTGAACCTGAATAGTCATTTCTCTTAAATTTTACCTCTCAAGGGTGTACTGCAAGGCCAGTTTGCAGAGATTGTGGACAAGATCGTGGACAGCGTTTCTAATTATGGGTAGGGTGTCCAGAGATTACATATGAAGTCCCATCGTGGACCATGGAGCTTGGAATGGTAAGAAAAGTTGGGGAGACTGTGAGCTGGGTTCCAGGGGCAGAGAGCCAGGAGCTGGTCTTTCTCATTCCAGAATTTTCCATCACAAACTGAGGAGTACAAGAATTCTAGATTTAAACATAGTCTTCTCTATCATTATGAAGATATATTTGACAAAGTAGGGAATAGAATATGTTTTATTTAATGATTGCTTAGTTTTATTTATAACAATTTATCTTAAATATTTAGACATATGGTCTCCATTTGTCCTCTTGCCCTGGGCTCCGTAAATGTCAAGTAAGGTCCTTTCCTTCAGACCCTTTGAGGATTCCTCAGAGTTACCTGAGACGAGGAAGAGGCTGAGCACAGAGTTTGAGCTTCCCAATTTCATCTTTAATTTGAATAGTACTTTTATTTATTAGTTTATCATGTCAGACTTTGTTGAACAAAATAATTCTGCTGGCTTAAAAATAAATGTTTGAAAACCACAGGTTTCCAGGCACAGTGGTGCACACCTGTAGTCCCAACTACTATGGAGGCTGAGACAGGAGGATCACTTGAGCCCAGGAGTTCAAGACTGGCCTGGACAACATAGTGAGATCTCACTGGTTAAAAAAATAAATAAATAAAATCACTATAAACCATAAGCAAGTATCATATTAAAACTTGAAGGGACCTTAAAAGTCTTCTACCAAAATTTCATAATTTTACTAATGAGAAAATAGAGGCCCATGGAAGGTAAGAGAGTCCTAGAGTCCTTGACTAGTGCTCTCTGTGATATTGGCTATGATCGTGGCTTGTATTTGCCAGGCTCCTTGAAGAAGCAGTCTGAGATGAAAGTGCAGAAGAGATAAGTTTTTCTTAAAGATATCCAGCATACTGGCCGGGCATGATGGCTAAAGCCTGTTAGTCCAGCACTTTGAGAGGCCCAGGCAGGTAGATCACGAGGTCAGGAGGCAGAGACCATCCTGGCCAACATGGTGAAACTCCGTCTCTACTAAAATAAAAAAAATTAGCTGGGCATGGTGCTGCATGCCTGTAGTCCCAGCTACTCTGGAGGCTGAGGCAGGAGAAT